>NC_140584.1:855548686-856041186 GCF_964204655.1 Triturus cristatus | reverse complement strand
GGAAGCCATCTGGTTGCTATGTGCCCCAACGAAAGAGTAAGCGGGTGCTGGGGCATGGGGGGCCGGTGGCCCGGGGCCCCAGCCATGGAGGCCGTGAGGGGGAACCGACGGGCCCTCCAACCCGGGGCCTGCAGACACCTTGACAAACAGGCAAAGCGGGGGAGGCCTGCACAGCACTGACGGAACCCGTCCCAGGCCCTTGGCAGAGCGGCAGATACAGGAGAAGCCTCCCCGGGCCTGCCGAACCCCGTCCCGGGCACCCTGCCACACGGCAGGACCGAGGACAGAGCCCGGGGTGGGGATGCTGCCCTCCCCGGTGCCCACAGGGGCCCCGGCCGGAGCTCCTGAACCCAGCCAAACAAGGGGAGGCTCCCCGGCAAGGCGGAACCCTGTCCCAGGCCTTTGGCAGAGCGGCAGCCCAGGAGACAGGACCCAGGACCAGAGCACCCGACCCAAGGCCCGATAGCCTGGGCATTAGTTGCACCTCATTAGTTCCAGTTTAACACACAAGTATAGCAGTAAGCAACAGAAAGTTGACCAGTCAAGCTTTGCAAAGGGCATTCCATTGTGGGGCTACACGTCGCTTCATATCTAGTAACATCCCTCTGCGTGGCAACACGTGTATCTGCATTTTTAATAACGTTTGAACTGTTTGAGCTAGAAACAAAATGTGTTTCTTTTTAAAATCTGCAAATTATATGGCATATGATGGATTATGTGGCAAATGAGGCAAATGAGGCAAAGCTATAATTATTCAAAAATTGTCACGGCCGTAGAATTGTGCAATTGAAGTGGCCCTGCTTATTGGATGACAACAATGCTGTCCACCATGGCAGATCTCTTTATTTGACATATTATAATGCCAAACATGTAAAGGACACTGTAATACGGTATATCAGCTCTCTAAGGCCCCAACACTCTTCACCAGCACCTTTCAACTCTTGCAGATCCATAGGATCAGAGTGGATTTCCTCCCATCTTACGTGGCACAGGAAAACGAGCCAAGAACATAAAGATAAACTAATAGCACAATAAAAGGATGTATAGAGCGGATCAGAGCTGTCAGCATAATTCCTATTCTAAAAATGCGTGTCTGTCTGCCATGCTTTCTCATGGATCCATCAAAGTGCAAAGAGCTGCCTCCTACAAAACGATAATCGCTCTGCATTGGTCATCACGCACAACATGGAAACTCTTGCCACATAGGCTCAAAGAAAAGACAACACTGTGCCAACCACACACACTGTAGCACGTGACACATGTGGACAAGCACAGCAGCACACCACGTATGGGTAGTAAGCTCTACACAAATACCATAATGCAATGCCATTATAGTCACCATTCTAGAGTAGTTGATAATCCCTTGAGTTTTCCAATTGAAAGGATCTCTTGTCTTTGGATCCATGCATTAAGCACCTCAGGGAATTCCACTACTTCAATGGGCTCATTTAGACTCCAGTGCAAAATCCAGAGGTAATACATTGTTACTGTATACGCTTGAACGTTTGTGGAAATGTTGTGCTTTGCATAAATAATTGGTGAGTCGATGGCTGGTGGTAGCAATATTGCAACTTGCATTTCTTCTTTGCAATGCTTAGAGTTACGATGAGTCTTTTGCTTCTGGTAACTTCACACAGAATGCCCACATTCTGATTTGGGGTGTGCGAAGTGCATAGTTTCTTCTACGCAATGTATGCATACATCTTGCAAAAAACTGTGAAAATCACAGCAAGAACCGAGAGATTGGCCCAAGAGTTGCTTCCATCTTATAAGAGTGATATTTGCAATAAAAAACATTTTTGCACAAGAGTTATTCATGTTGAGTAATACAAAATACTAATGAGTTACTGGTGTCAACTTACTCGCGGGAGGGAAAATTACATAAGTGCGTATGCATAGGGAAAGCAGGAAATATTGCAAGTTATGGACCGGCCAAGAATCGGAAACTTGGCAAGACCTTGCATGTCTACTAGTACTATAATATTGTCCCAACATACTGCAAAGGGCACTTCACTAACCTATGTTCGAAGCAGGGACATCTTGAGTATTTTGGGGGCCTGGGGCGGAATGTATTTTGCAGAACCCTGTTTGGAACAGCTTTGAATTTATGATTACATTTCAGATCTTTTATGCCCTCTTTGGCCAGGTCATTGACAGTGTACAGGCACACTCCTCCAAATTCTGAAGTTGTTACATCTAATATTCCCGGCATACTGACGTGTGTCTTCAATATTGTAACACAGTAGCAGCCTTCTAACATTACTGCAAAGAATCTCTGTCACACCTCCCATTTCTCATATGTGAGGTCCTGTTGATTTAAAAAAACTTTTTCTATGGATGTTGCATGAAGCATAAACACAACGGGCCCGATTCACAAAGGTAAATTGAGACAAAAGTCTATCTTTATGACTTTTGGTATTCACAAAGGGCATTTACGAGTAGTAAAGTTATACTTTTGTGTCAGTTTACCTTTGTGAATCTGGCCTATTATTTCTCTTCAATAATAGACTCACACATCAAGGGAAACACTATTTTAAACAAAATATTTAAGAATCATTCAAGGACTTGAGGGCAAGACTCTCTGCAGAGCAGAGCTGGCTCTATCAGGGGGCCCACTGAAAGGCTGGTTCCCTAGCCCAGAGCCCGTCTACGGGATTCCTAAAATTCATAAAGATGTCTTAGATCCACCGTACCGTCCGATTGCTTCAACTATCGGATCCATTACAGAACCTCTTTCAAATTACACAGACAAAATATTAAGGCCTCACGTCGCTAAAATTCCATCTTATATTATGGACACTAGGGCAATAATTAATAAAGTAGAAAATCTCCCCTTCAATGACAGTCGACAATGACCCTTGACATTGAGTCATTGTACAGCAACATTCCTCAGCGTGAAGCCATTGACGCGGTTACATGGTTTATTGAAAAGTTCAATATACCATGTTCGAAAAGTTTGCTTTTGAAAAGTCTAGAAACAGTACTCACTGAAAATACGTTTGAGTTTGGGAACACCTTATGCAAACAGATAAAATGCGTAAGTATGGGGGCAGAGGCTGCGAGAGTGCAACATGCAAATAGTGAGCGTTTCCGGACATCCGCTGCTTCTGTTTATCGGAAACCTTCATCATTCTCTCTCTGTGGCTCTTCTGTATCACAAGTAATTTTCCTCCATCCCTTTTAACCAGTTAGAGAACCCAGGCTGGACGGCTTTTTGAAATACTGCATATCACAACGCGGTAAGCCGTGAAGCATTTCTCTCTCCTCTGAGTGTATATTCACTCATTAGCAGATCCACCTGACTGGTCACACTCACTCACTATTTGCATGTTGCACTCTCGAAGGCTCTGTCCTTTTTGTGCCTCTGCTGACATTCGATCCCTCCCAACTGTTCCCCTGTTCAGGTACCCCTTATCCTGTTGTCTTATGACCTTATTTGTTGTGTCAATTTCATCTTTATCATTTCTGTATTTCTGCCCTAATTTAATTTGGTTTGAGAAATGTCTATGTGACCGATATTAAATGTTATTGTACGCCATGTTAGGTCCTGTTGGAATCTGTATGTGTTTTTGAATTTTGTATTTGTGATATTATATGCATTGTTTACCTTATCTGTACATGAATGTTTTCTTTGCATTTTCTGTTCTTTGTTGCACGTGCACACGTTATCAAATTTCCTTGGATCAGTTTATTGTAACTCTCAACTCACGCCTTTGTGCCCACATTACGTGATTAATGCAATTTATTGCGTATATCATGTTTCATGATTAATTGTACTATGAAGTAAATATATTGATTTGTGCTCACTGTTTATTTTAGGCACGTCCGACCACTACTGTCTCTTGGCACTTGCGCCCTGAGGAAGGTGAGACCCACAGTGGGGTCTAACACCGAAACGCGCGTCGGCGCTGAAAAAGCAACATGGACGACCTTGATTCAATCCTGCTTGTTTGCCCCCCCAAATTGTTCCATCATGCCATTGATATTAATCTGGCTCATCACTATGTGACCCTTTAATAGTTTTTCATTGGATCACGTTTTTAATCTTCCTATTAGTCACACCGATGTTTTTACAATAAGAGGACTATATCTTCTTTACAATTGTTTCTCCTGGAGGATATGTCCACGCTGATTTATCCACCATTCTTTGCACTATGGAATGTCTGATGTGAATGGACGTATGAGTATGTGTGGTTATGAAACCGAATGTTTGACGTGGTAAGAGTGTGTGGTGTGGATGTGTTTTGTAGAGCACTTTGTTATATTTATGCAGAAATTAGAACTGTTGAACAAAAAAATGATAAAATAATAATAATAAGACTTTTTTGATACCAAACACTGAATGTTGTGCCTCTTGGTCACATGTGTTGGCTTTGGTTGTTAGTTGACTCCTTCTTAGTGACTAGTTGCACCTTTTGATTCGCATAGGTAGAGAGTTTGTTCCTTGAGTGTACTGCTTAATTCCCCTGTTCTCTCTACCTTATTTCTCTCAGGGGCCCCCTCTTTTTGAGTAGACTTCCTTGACCCCTCAGCAGCCTTTGACACCGTATCTCATCACAACCTGACTCGAAGTCTGCATCACATCGGTATCCAAAGAAACGGTCGCAAGTGGATCGCCTCCTTCCTCAGCAGAAGAACGCAGAAGATCCGCCTACTTCCATTCACTTCTGAACCCAAGGACTTCATCTGCAGTGTCCCTCAGGAATCTTCCCTCAGCCCCACCCTCTTCAGCACCTACATGACCCGCTAGGGCAACATCTTCAGATCACACTGACTAAACATCATATCCACGCAGACGACACACAGTTCATCCTGTCACTCTCAGAAGATCCAGCCAACACAAGAACCAGGTTCCACGGGTTTATGATGAGCGCCGCCAACTGGATGAAGGAAGGACAACTGCCTGAAGATGAACATGGACAAAGTGCAAGTTCTGTTCTTTGGCAACACCACCCCTTGGAACGACTCCTGGTGACCCTCTGAACTACGATCATTGTGCAAACTGTCCGACCATGCCAGAAGCCTTAGGGAGCATCCTGGGCAGCAAACTGACCATTAATTCCAAGATCAATGCAGTGCATCTGCCAGCATTTGAACACTTCTGGTGTTATGTAAAGTCTTCAAATGGATCCCTCTGAATGCCAGGCGTACCGTCACTCAGGCCCTAATCACCAGACGATTAGGCTACAGCAACGCACTTTTTGCTGGAATCACCACATACCTTCTGCAGAGACTCCAGACCACACAGAACTCACCTGCCAGACTCATCCTCAAATTCCCTAGATGGACGCACATCACACCTCACCTCAGAAAACTCCACTGGCTCCCCATACAGATGAGATGCCAATTCAAGCTGATGATCCACACCTACAAAGCCCTACACAACCATGGACCAGCCTACATCAGCCATCATCTGAATTTCCACCACCCTACCAGACAACTGCACTACACCTCCCTCTCACACGCCTACACCCCCCACATCCAACGTAGCAAGAACGGAGGATGTTCCTCTCGGGTGATTAGCTGTGCTGTACAAGTCCACTTGATTGATTGATTGATTCACTTTCTGAACTCCAGCAAGGGTATTTTGGGGGTGGCGCAGCACCCCCTTTTACCCCTCCTTCCAGTGACTATTCTCCTAGTTTATGTGACTGTGTCTCAGCATACCAATGGGACGTATCTTCACCCCAGTGTCCATCTATCCATGTTGCAGTAGCAATACCTCTATCTCCTGACACCAGTGCCAATGAATCCCTGTCCCAGCATCAGTGTGTCTCTGTCCCAGAGTCAATGTGGCCCTGTCCCAGCATCAGGGTATCCCTATCAAGGAGTCAGTGTGTCCCTGTCCCAGCAACAGGGTATTCATATCCCAGTGTCAGTGTGTCCCTCTCCCAGCATCAGGGTATTCCTATCCCAGTGTCAGTGTGTCCCTCTCCCAGTGTCAGGGTGTCTCTGCCTCAGTGTGACTGTGGCCATGTCCAAGAGTCTGGGTTCATATAGCCGGTCTGCCCCATTCGCCTTTAATTGCTTTGTCTTACACACATACCCACACATGAATATCTTTCCGTACCTGCGTCAATGTGTTTCTGCCCCAATATCAATGTGTTCGTATCTGAGAGGGCTTGTATAGTCAGTGTGCCTATTTCCCGGAGAAGTGTTTGTTTACCATACAGTTCAATAATATAACCTTATGCAAATTCAATACAAGAATAATAACAGTACTAACTTCACGATTATAATTGGATTGGTTGTGTTGAGGAAATTACCACACTTAGTAAATACCAGAGGGTGGAGTTTTTACTGGTTCCAGTAAATACTTCCGATTGCAAACTTTCCATGTGAAATGAAGAGTTACCTTTGCAATTTGGCGACTTTCACACCACATTCTGCATGTTTTAGAATATATTACATGTTTGGATGCTTTTATTGCAGAAAATGCAGTGGTATAAAACCCATATGTCACCGGGAACTATGACATTTTAAAATAGTTTTACTGTTCACTTTGACATACAGGTTTCGTCTTCATAATGACAACCTCCAAACTGTTCTGCAGATCTTTACAGTTGTCAGGGACAATAAGATTATACAGCAAGGTCATCTGAATAATGTGGTACGGTCATCTGGGCATCTGTGCCATGAAGTGGAGGGTTAGAGAAGATTTCTGGTGGCCCGGTGTTGATAGGTCCATTGAACACTGTGTTTGTGATTGTGGTGCGTGCGTTTTGAGTGATAAAACTCAAGTAACCTATCCCTCTCCCGTCAGTCTTGTAGCAGTGAAGAACTCACCCTGGTGCAAGTTGGCTTTTGATGTGGCTGGTCCTTTTGGTGGTATGGGTAGTTCTCCCAAAGACGCTTTAGCCTTGATTGATTACATGTCCAAATGGCCAGAGGTTAGGTTTGTAGATGGCATAAATTCTGCAACAGTCATCAATTTTTTCAAGGATGTTTTTCTTCAGGAAGGGTTTCCGGAGGAGTTGGTGACTGATAATAGCACCTAGTTGGTGTCCGTGGAGATGCAGGAATTCCTGAAGGTGCATGGCATCAAGCATATCCTCACCTCCCTTTATCATCCCCTCAGCAATGGATTAGTTGAATGCCTGAACCGTGTGATCAAGGATCAGTTGCAGTTGGCTTTTATCAATGGCTTGCATTGGAAGGTGGTGATTTCTGACATGTTGTGGGCAATGAGAATCACCCCTCACTTGAGTACTGGCCTGTTTCCTTTCACTTTGCTAAGGGGTAGAGTTGCTGGTTCCAAGCTGAGCAAAGATTGGATGTCAAGCAAGGAGGTGGATCTGCAGAGACTAGGCATGGTAGGGCTGCAGCTCAATCCAAGTATGCATCTGATTGTGTCAGAGTATCTCCAGTGTGTCAAGGGGACTGGATGTGGATTAAGAAACCTGTTTTTGTTCGCAAAGGATCCTCCCGGTGTTCTGCTCCAGTTAGAGTGAGAGAGGTGAGGGATCATGTTGAGGTGCTGGAGAATGGGAAGATCTGGAACAAGTGTGCTGTCTCTGTGGTGCCGGAGTCGAAAGCTGAGTATGTAAGAGGAACATTTGGAGTTCACACTCATTGCACGGTTTTGCATCCTGTGGGGTGGGGGGGGGGTCAAAGGTTTCCGTTCCTGCCAAGGAGATTATTCCCCGGGCATCCCCTTCTAGAACAAGGGTTGCTCCCACAAGATTCCAGGACTATGTTAGGTATTGAATTTTCTTGATTTATTTGCTAACCTGTTATCCTTGCAATTTACCTAGGTTTCTGTTTTTGTTTTGTTTTTTTGTTAGGTATGTTTTCATCATCTCGTTGTTTTCCATTTGAAGGAAGGGGGGTGTGTTGGGATCTCGTGCCGCTGTATCTGCATTCCTTTTCCCTTGTGTTCCCTGCGTGGAGCATGGAATGCGGTGGCACTGGCAGTTGCTGCCGGGAAGCTAGGTGATCGGACTCAATAAAGAAGACTGGTAAACTTACCCGGCATATGTCTTCTTTTCAATAAGGTTATCTGTTTGTGAAAAAGACAAATTATGTTGCACATTTTCTGGCCGTATTATTTTCATCCATTGCGGTAGAAAAACCTTTTTTTTGTGAAACCTGCAAATTATGTGGCAGATTTCAGCAATCCAGAATTATGCCTTAAGTCAGCTGAATCTCACCATTGTTTTGGCAACAATTTATTCATGAAAGGTCAACCTAAACATGTTAATTCCAATCATTGCCCTTTGTTAGCTGCAGGTCGAAGAAATACATTTTCTGAATTAAATACCATAAAGAAACATTTAATAAAAATAAAAGTGTAATATGGTTCTGTATCCCCATCATGGGGCTGTGGTGATATTTCCAACCCCCTAGGTCTTTGACCTCGTGGATTATGATGTCACAAGAACCACTCAATGGCAACATTGGACAGTATTGCAGTTACCCACTATGTATCCTCTAGTTACTGCATGCAGTGCTTAATTTGAGCCAGTGATTTCCATAGTTCGGCACCAGCACTTATTTGTCAACCCCTGCACTTATGATAGTTTGCCACATGGTGGCACTGGTTGTGTAATTTAGAGATGAGCCAATTAACAGTTGTTTATTAATTCAATATACATTAAAATGACAAATGTCTGCCGCCCAAGCCATTCTTATAACTTTAGGGGCCTGAAATAGTATGTTTGGTCACACTTGCAGCAGTGCAATGATTGGTAGTTGTGTAGGCACTGTCGTTGGCAGCTCTGGCAGAGGCAATGGGTGGTGCAAGTTGCAGTGGCCACCTAAAGAGGGCCCTAGCACATTTTCATTTTACACAAATTAAGCATTGGCTACATATTTTCACCTGGTAAATGTAGGCAGGTTTGGCATGCCAAAATCACCAGAGGAAAATTGTGATGGTGTAGTGAAAACAGATCTGGGTATCTGATTCCTATTTAAACAGCCGTTCTCACAGAATTGGAAATTAAAGGCTCACTTGGAATCAGGACAGGGCCGGCCCGGGAACACAAACCAGCCCTGGCAATTACGCTGGGCCGGCCCTGGGGAAGAGGTGGAGGGGTCAAGGGGGTTTCTGGTGGGAAACTCTGCTGCAGCTTTTTGTTACAGGGAGCAATATTACAGCACTGCTACAAAAACTGCCCCACCCGTCCAAAACCGGCCCCATCCTACCAGCCCACCGGGAAAACGCCTGGTACTCATTCAGTGGTGCTAACTCACTAGTCATATTATTTCACACTTATTAGAACAGCTGTAGTGATTATTTTAATAATTTAACTATAGAGAACAAGGCCCACTTGTAACATTGAACCACTTATTAGATTAATGTATCTGCAGAGCAAGATTAACTTAACCATGGGCTTGGCTATCTCAGAGTAGATGCAGTGTGAGGGTTAGTGGCTCTGCAATTTTTGACTGTGTTTCTGGACTTAGTGTAACTGAAGCCATGGTCTGTTTTCATCCTGCAAACAAGTGCTCTGTGCTAGAAACTGTGAGTTAGGGAAAGGAGCAGGGGATATAGGGCACTTTGAAGTTATATATCATGTGCCGTCCTGCTTGCAGTACTATGAGTACTATCTCACTCACTTCAAGCGTTTACACATACCTCCATCTCCAATGAATCCATCCAACACACACAGGACAATACACTTCACCAACATTCAAAACACATTGTATCAAATTGTAGCATTTGTATAGCTTTTCCTACCCCTCTGTGGGGCGCTGGAACACTTACCTGCATTCTACACTGTGAGTTGTCTTTGTTTAGAGCCTTTGGGGAAAGTGTTTTCATGTCACATCGTCTGGGAAGGGCAGGGCTGCTAGTTGGGGTGGAGTGACTAATGTCTAAACCCTGGGCCATCCAGGCTCCTTGGAGATCCTCCATAAAGTCTCTTGTATCACCTGTATACAGCTGTGTGAAGTTTCTAACCTTATCGCACAGCCGGTAAAAACTAACTTTATCTTCAATACTTGCTTTTTAGGTTGAGCCTAGAGTTGCAGCGCATGCGCTGCTCGCTCTGCGAGTCATGCTGTAGTAGGATATTTTTTAGAAGTGGTGTTGAAGCCCCGCCCATATTTTTCATTGGCTGGTGTCATTGCCCATGGTAAACGCTGGCTTCCGATTGATAATGAAGCATCTTAGTCTCTCCTTGTTACCGCCCTGTCTCCTTTGGTGACAGCCCATCAGGACTGGATCTTTTACTTGCTGCGTTATACTGTCTCCTTCAATTAGTCGGTAAGCAGTTCTTTTCCCATTATTTTTTTTCATTCTGTACAATGCTGTACCGTGTCCAGGAGCTTTGCATAAATACACTTTTGTCAGGTGATGGAAGTTCGCAGCCTCGAGCCCCGGGCTCAGCCCGGGATGTGCCGAGGGTGCTGGACAGAGCCGCGCTCCGCATTGTGAAAGGAGTCAGTGATCAATAAATAGCGCGCCCTGTGGCACCGTCCGCTGGTCGTGCGGGTTGAGAGCACCGGGGAGGAAAAGCGAGCGCTCGTGCTGCCAGGAGAGAGGGGGCAGGGAGACAACTGCAGAGTAACAGGCAGAATGAGAGAGAGATGGATAAACAGCTCAGAAGCCGGCTGGGGAGAAGAGGACCCGCAGGTCTAACTGCAGTGGACTGCCCCGCGTGTATCACAGACAAGCTGATCACCGCTTCCAGAGTGAACGAGACACCTCTGGGGTAGCTGAAGAGAGTGGCTACGCTAGAGAGAAATTCAATAAGCAGCGGTGCCTAGGAGGGAGTGCACGTAGTGCCCGTTTCCCAACTCTATTTGTCTTGCTTTATCTCGACCATTTCCCCGCCTAAGCCTACCCTTCTCACACCCACATCGAAGCATACATTTACACAAAGCTGGCTTGTGAGTGTGTCACCCACCCAAAAGCTCTTCCCCAGGGACCTTGGCCAGATAGCCGATACCAAGATCCTGGGAGAGGTGCAGGACTCAATTAGTACACTGTATGGAGACTTCCGTGGCTACATTTGCTGATGTACAGCCAGTGTGGTATTTTATTTTTATTTTTTGATATCCAATAGCAAACAAAAATACTACAACTGTGTTTGTGTTAGATTGATGTTTGTATGTTGACTGTTTATGCACCTTCATCCGATGGTTTAGTCTCACGACAAGTTTGTGTATTCAGTTACGGCTGCAAATGACATCTCAAAACAGTTGCACCGTTTTCGTAGCACATTTGCCACGAAACCAGCGTAAGTGAAAGCGATACTACGTTGGGAGAGTACACTACTAAATAAAAGAGAAGAAACTTAAATTGAATAACGCACAACCTTCATTGCTCCCATTTCTAAATTTGGTATGTTGTTTTTATCGGTCTTCAATGCAATGAAAGGATTTCGCTGCTGTAGAATTAGGTTCAGCAACCAAATGCCCCCCCCCCCTCCAGAAGTAATTGGTATAGTCCGTTGCATATATAACCAAGGCGTAGGTGTCGCAACTTTGCCGCCGACCGTGCGGTCGGTGCCCTAGTGCCACCGGGGCACCGGTCACCCCTCCCCACCCCCTTCCAAGGGGAGGGGGCGGGGACGCCGACCAGTGTCCCCCTCCTCGTGCTGGCCGGAAGTGACGCTTTCGCTGCCCGGCTCATCAGGCGGGCAGGCGACCCAGTTGGTTGCCTGCCCTTGGATCGCCCGTAAAATAACCCACACATTACATATTCTGGATTATGTAATAAACCTGCAACAATTTTACCCAACTCATCAGTCTGTGTGTGTGTTATTTGGGTATGCAAGTTGGGGGAGGGGGGACAGAGGGGTGCCCCTGGGGGTACTATACAGATTGCAGCTTTAGATACAAGGTAGAGTGCTTTGAATCCACTCCTGTCAGACAAGCCCTCCAGACCTGCACCCTTGCTATTTGCTCTTAGCAATTAGTATCAGCCAAAAACATTTACAACAAGCATTTGCAATGCAATAGGTCTCGCATTTACTCGCGTTTGAGCTATTGACATTGCAAATATCAATGCCTTTTATTTTCGTTTCCGTTTTTAAACATAAATAAAAGGCATTGTCACTTTAATCCAGCGCACATGGAGGGCTCTGGACAAGCTGCCCCTCTGACAAACCCCAGAGAGCACTTGTGCATTTACGGATTTTACATCAGTTTTAATCCTGTTCAGAGTTTATACTGTGGTTTATGATTTTTCAATTTTTCCTTCTTTCTGTAAGATTTTAAATAATCGAAACAGATAAAGTTAAGCATGTCGTGTATGCCCTAAATAGTGTGGTTCATAGTCCTCACAGAGGTATTTGCCACTAGATCATGACATACACAAGTGCAGGGCGTTTAACCGTACAGGTAAGTCTTGCGTGCTATGTAAATACTCTGGCAGAGGGATCGTAGGTCTCTTTTTTGCGTACTTTCTCCTAGATATAAGGGGGCAGATTTATGTTAACTGGCGCATCCCTGCATATCAGCAGGGATGCGCCAATTATTATGCGCCACAGCTGCGCCACCATGGATGCGCCGCATTTATAATGCGGCACACCATGGGGCAAAAACGGCAGAGATGCGTGGCGCATCTGTGCCGTAAAAGTGGCGCATTGCTGGAGTTGCGTTGCAAGTGCGACGCAGCTCCAGCAATGTTCTGGGGGGCCCTATCTGTACAATGCTGCGTCAATCCTTACGCCTGCTTCAAGCAGGCGCAGGGTTTTGACGCAGCATGGGCCTAAAAGTGACTTGTAGATTTCACTCAGCCACTTTTAGGAGGCGTTCCTGCGCCGGAACGCCCCCACCTGCCCTGGAACGCCTACATGTGGCGCAGGGCTTTACAACGTGACGCATCTCCCAGATGCGTCACGTTGTAAATACCCCGCACCATGGCGCAGGATTTGCGCCGCTGCTGCGTCACAAAAGTGACGCAACGGCGGCGCAAAAGTGGCGCAAGTGCAACATAAATCTGCCCCAAGTTTGTTTACTACATACACCACACCTGACCAAGGCTGGGCTAGTCACCCCCTAACAACTAGCAGCTATTGTAAGTGGAACTACGTGTTCATTTATACTGTCAGCCTCACAGAGACATTGTGCTACTGATGCGGACTGTCATAGTGGCAAGGAGATGGTCGCCTCCATCTCCAGCTCCGTTATAAAGGATCCCTGTGGGACCACGGGGGTGAGATATGAAGAGATCGTAAATGTGGAGGAAAGGTTGTAAGCAACACAACGCTTAGTAACTGAGGTCCTGACCACGGTGGAGGAGACTAAGGGAGCACCTATGGCGAAGCGCAATTTACAACCTAAAACCAATCCGTGTGTATCCCATGCCCCTCTTTACCCGATTGCCAATTCCTCCTCATCTATCTAAAAGGAAAAGCGGCCAAACAAAAAACACTGGGCACTTAGAGGATATAAACACAGGAGGTGATCTTGTTGTATGAATACAGCCTGCGGGCACCCAGATGAAAGACATGGAGAGCTTTGTAGAGTCAGCCCCTGAAGGGGAAACCTCCCCAGCTCGAGGCAGCTGTACCAAGTATACTGGAGCTATGGAAGAAGCGCACTCAAACTACATGCGGATGCGAGCGTAGCCCAGGGGAAGAGGTGGTGGGAACTACAAATGCCATGGCAGGCGGTGGCCCTGCGGTGGATAATAGAGTGAAATTACAACAGGGGCCCGAGTGGCCAGACATCACCTCTTAGCAAGGATCCCCTACAGGAGGAAATTGCCCCGGTGCGACAACGTAGTGAAATCAGGGGAAGAGTTCCTAGTGCCCGACATGGACAGCTAGGGAATCCTGATTATCCATCACCTCATCTCCCCCCGGAAGCTACACCCTATGTCTTGATTTTAAAGGGTATTCCTGCCCTAAACCCCACAACTAGACAGTACTGGTGGGAGATTAAAAACAAAGCTGTTCACTGGTTATCGCAAAGGGTTCACAATGTGGATCAGTTATCCATAGAAAATGACGGCGAGGAGAGTCAAATGGATAGGAAATTAGAGAAAAACTAACAAAGGGAATTGTGTCATTTTGAAATAGAGACATCCCCATATGGTGTAACACATTATTTCCATGCTTTGGAATGTGTATTTCTAAGGCGCTAGTATGAGGAGTGAAGTTGAGGCTGTCCCACTTGGTTTCTTTTATAAACCTGAACATGTTTTGCTCCCCCTGTTAAAAATACAGGAGGAGATTTTGACGGCATGCATGGTCAGAACTATTCTGTGACTCCAGCAATCGATATCCCCCCTTGAACGCTTCGAGGAAGTTGATAGGCTCTCCACTCGGCATAAGAACATGCCTGACCCTCCCACCAGGCAGGGCGCGCATCTCCCAGCACACCATTAATTAGCATGGGCAGGACTACCTGGATAGAGCCACGACATCCACTTACTCTAGGGGCGCCTCGGAAGTACCAGTAGTTTCTTGGAATGTTGCAGGGCTGACAAAAAAGCCTTCAATGCAGGACTGGTTCAAATATAATAAAGCAGATCAGGTAGGGTGCCTTCGAGACACGTGGCTAGTAGACACATTTGCTATTGGTGGTTCTATGTCTTTTTGTGCAAGGACTACTTACTCCAGAATGGGAAGGGATGAAGGGGGACTGCTTGTTTTAGTCTCAACAATAGTTCCACTGAAACTTTTTCAGTAGCACTGTATTATCAATTTGTATAGCTAAATTCTGAAGGTAATCCTAATTTACTGATAATTAATTTCTATAACAATATATTTGCGGTTTTATGAGTAGGCGTGGTAGAAGCCAAGGAGAATGACTTACATTCTTCAATTAAACATAGGACAAATTATGTCTATCCAATAGGGGCTAGGGACTTCAATGTTTCCAAATGCTCTCTTCTCTCAAAACAGGTGTGTGATGTTACCCACACACAGGGAGAAGACCTTGGCCACTTTCGACACTGTCCCTATGATTTAGCATTCAATAAAATGATGTACAAATATCATCTAATCATGGCGGACGCTTATTGTTTGAGCCGTGACCCCTGCCATTTACTTTTACTGATAAAGGAGTTAGTACCAGAATTGATCACATACTTCTTTCAGTTAATTATATGATCCTACCTATTAATTTTAACATGGAGGAAAATTGTACAAGTGACCACAATTAGATAATCCTTATCATATGTATACATTTACAATTCTCAAAAGAAGTGTCTATAATTTCGAATGATACACCAGTAAGGAAGAATGGTGTCAAAAGTAAGTGGAATGGAGTCGACCCGTTTAGATTTTCTACAGCCTTAGGTATAGAAAAGAGAGACTACTTTTTAACCTGCCTCGATCAAGAGGTCGATTATGATTACAGTATTAAGACATATGATAAAATCTCAAACTCCATCAATCTATTCCTGACCAGGAGAACAAGGGACAGCAAAAAAGCGACTGGTTAAACCATTCGTGCACTTGTGCACATAGTGATCATATCAAGATGGTCTACCGTCATCCTAGGGATGTATCCATCATCCAGGCCTGTGGAATTCGGTATAAAAAGGTAGTAGCTGATGAAAAAAGAGCTACAAGAGGAGGCATGGGCAAACATAACCCAGGCTGCAGAGGCCATGAATAAGATAATTTTCTGGAAAACAATAAATGCCCCCTTTGCTAGTAATAACCTAGTTGCAAATATCGATTGCTCCATCCCAGCAGACGCATGGGTGGACTTTTTCTGCTCGATATTAGCCCCCTAGGAAGTTCAGATACTGAAGATGAGGCACATCTGGCCTTATCTTTAGTTCCCATTGTTTTCACATCATAGGATGTAACCAGAGGACTGGATAACAGTCCAACGGGACATATAAGTACCCACTATCTTTATGGTCGCCCTTGTTAAGTATGGTTCTAAAGGCGGCCAGTGCTGCTTAAATACTCTCCTCCTGCTCAGAATTAATAATTGTTCCAATCTTAAGGAATGGTTTGAAAAGTGACCCGAAATGTTATCGACCGATATAACTGCTCGATTCCTCAGCCAAATTGCCAGGAAGGGTCATTCTAGAAAGACTGGAACAGAGAGCCGAAGATAATAGTGTTCTGACCAAGGCAGAGTATGGATTCAGGGGAAGGGTCATTCTAGAAAGACTGGAACAGTGAGCTGAAGATAATAGTATTCTGACCAAGGCAGAGTATGGATTCAGGGGAAGGGTCATTCTAGAAAGACTGGAACAGAGAGCTGAAGATAATAGTATTCTGACCAAGGCAGAGTATGGATTCAGGAGAGGGCTAGGGACCATAGAGCAGAACCTCAATCTGAACCTCCTGGTGGAGAAGTAAACCAGGGCAAAGGACAATGGTCTGTATATGAGCTTTATAGACTTGAGTAGCGCCTTCGATTTGGTGAACCATAAAAAAAACTGTGGAAGGGTATAGATCTTCTGGGTGCACCAAAGGACAAATTCTCTCTTCTAGCTCATATGTAAAAAATGTTATCGTCCAGGGTTTGTTACGGGCCATCAGGAGAATTAACTCATTTGTTTAAGAAAAAAGGAAAGTGGGGCAGGGGTGTGTCCTCCCTCCTTTTCTTTTTATATATTTTAATGGTGTTGATGGGGAACTTCAATCACTTGGTACTTACACCCCTACAGTTGGCCACCAGCCCGTACCTATACTCGTGCACGGAGATGATGCGGGCTTCTTTTTTATCTCAACTCACTTTAGGTCTGCAGAGTCTTATCAACACCTTCATTGGGTGCATGTCGGAGCTAGATCAGAGGATGAATCTAAAAATTCTTTTACTATGAGCTGTGGTAAAGGGAGGCCAAAGACCCGTTCCTTCTACATCAAAGGCAGCAGGATCACAAATGCTCAGATTTTCAGCTGTTTAATATTGCATTTCTCCTCAAATGACTGTTAGAACCTTCATAAGGAAATTAGTTGTACTAATATGATGAAAACTACTAAACCGATATTTAGATTTACAGCTGAATTTGGCACTAGGCCCATTAATGAAATGTTGGTTCTCTGTGGCACTAAACCTGTTGCAGCAATAACATATAGCGCAGGTATATGAGGTGTGGAAATAACATATTGTTACAAAGGCAAGAGAATACATTCTTGAGACGACTCCGAGCTGTTCCTCACTCTATCTCAGAGCCTATAATTCACATGGAAATAGGACTCCTCGTTATAACGGACACAATAGATTCAAAACCTTTGTTACTGTGACACTCAGTTTGGACTAAAGCTGAGACATCATTTACCAAAGTGATCTTAAAAGACTGCTCAGATTTGGACCATTTGTTTAAAATTCCATGGATCGTAAACATTAGAGATACTATGAAGGGATTAAATAATCTAGACGGGTATTTTCGGAAGACCCCAGAAAATATAGATTGGTTCTCAAAAAGGGAACTAAAAGAATATTTCCATTATATGAGAGCACATGAAAAATATTTGCGAGACCTTAATAAAACCACATTGGTGAGTTATCTATCTATTCATATAAGCAGTGGGGATACAACCATATTTTATCGTGGTCTCTAATGTCCACCACAGGTACATTTTAACACAATTCTATTTGGGAATAATCCATCATTTGGTTGCATTTCCGAAAAGTGGTTGCTGGGGTCCCAATCATTTAATTTGCTCCTGTGCCAAGAGATTTCTTCAGTTGACATTACAATTGGCATTTTTTCTGTAAACTGTACTCTATATACAGAAAACAAATGTAAAAAACAATATTTTCAAAAGCGAAGCTGTGTGATTATCGGGAACCTTTTAGGCATTTAATTAGTTTAAATGATGTTATAGCATGCAAGGCAGTTGCCATTTTTTTTATCTGCACTAATCGTGAAAAGAAAAGCTTAACACATTTAGGGGAATATTCTCAAGGACTTATCGCCGAGTTAGCGGCACTTTATCGCAGCCAAAGTGGCGATAAATTTATCGCCCCATTCACAAGATGGTGCTAACAGCCGATATCACCAGTTTTCCTGGGATAGCAGCCACAAAAAACAGAGCCCAAATGACCCCGGCAACTAACGCTAATGATATGCAAAGTAGGTGATTCTGTGCAAAAAGCAGCGACAACACCACTTTGCAATACTCCCAACGACCAACCAGATTGGTGATAAGATCCCAAAACATGCGATTAGGCGTGTTAACAACAGGGATTTAACACCTGCACCATAAAAGGGAGCCCAGCCCAGCCCAGCCCAGAGCCACACCTGAAGAACAACAGATACCATGGAGCTACTGATCATGCAGCTCGGGGTCCCAAGAGGGCCACAACACCCACCGCCACCACCCCCAGGCCTGCCACCCCTCCCCAACCCTCTCGCCCTCCCTGTCGGACTACCACCGAGGCAGCGCAGACAAAGACAGTGGACCTTCAGAAAACGCACCAGCCTCACAGACGGTAAGTAACAACTGAACACACCACACACCTCAACTCCACTAACATACAACTCACAACTCTGGGAATGCACATGTTAGAAAATCACATACAACATGACAACCAATATGCCCCCACACCAGACATGACAACACAACTTACTGTGGCAACCTGGGCTAGCCATATACACAAGCCATCAACGGCATGGCACCTCAGCCACACAATAGCAGAATGTGGGGAGAGGTGGGAACCAGGCATGTGCGAATGAGGCAAGTGACCCATGAATGTGAATGTACACAATGCCAATTGTGGCGTGGATGTGCAGGACAGACTTGAGTATGCAGACCACAGACATTTCCATGTCGACATACACTGCTGGTATTTTGAGTGTACTGAACAGGGGACTCAACCATGTTACCTCCAGTTGGGAAGATCGCTGAAATGTAGCTTGTTATGTCCCCCCATGTAAGCGTGAGCGGAGTGGGCTGGCCCGACGTACACCAGGCCAGCGTAGAGATGTGAATAAAAAGCCCGTTGCCCTGGGCGTGGTTCTCTTCCGGAATGGCCAACGTGTCTGCCAGGGCGGCGCCTCTCACTCCGCCACGAGGCTGACGCCGTGAGCGCTGGTGCCTGCAATCCTGTGCACCTGCTGCACCCCAGGCCGCTGGTCCCCAGACCCGTCTTGCCCACCCCTGCGCACCCAGGCCTCACTGCTCACCTGCGACACCGGTGAGTGTCAAATAGGGCCCACCACGTGCCGGTGCAAGCTTATAGCCCGAGACCCGCGACCTTGGCAGCCTCCTCAGACCATAGCTGGCCTATGCGACACAGGCCCCGAGCACTCCTTTCTCGTTGACGTACTCCACTGCTGCCTCCGGCCTACAATGTGGTCCAGTAGGTCACACATTTGGAACTGAGTCTTGATTTCATGATGGCCGAGTCCATATGTTACTGGGACGTTTTATATCACTGTACTCCCTTCGATGTGGTGCCACCGACTCTGTGCATAGCATTCCAACGACACATGTCTGTGGTCCCTTGCTGACTACTGCCTTCGGCCTACACTACGGTCCAGCACTGCGGAGTTATCTGTGTACTGCCTACACTGCGGTCCACCCAGCTTCACGCAAATTCAATCCAGTCCGGACCAGGCAGGACACAGCATCGTCGCACACGCTCAGCTCTGGTGGTTCTACCTCCGTCAACCACAAATCATCGCCACATGCCATTCCAACGCCGTGTGTGAGACTTCCAGGAGGAGCTGGCGGAACAGCGCTTGGCCCACGATGACCGCTGCCTCCGGCCTACACTGTGGTCACGTAGGTCACACATTTGGAACTGAGCCTTGATTAATTTATGGCAGAGTTTATACCATTGTACAGGCCTCATCGCAGACTGCAACCCCTCTCAGCTCTTGTGCCACTACTCTGTGCCCCGAAATTCATGGACACTCTCTAGTTGAACTTTGGTGGCGTAGGAGTCTATGGCCTGGGGGTTGTCTTCATCAACATGTAGCTGATACTGACTTGGTGTTAAAAATGAGTCTGTAGCATTCATCACCTCCATATTGCCTATTTCTGCTTGGTTCTGCCCTCTGCATCATGCCCTGGAAGAACACCTTCCACTGTCCCCCAAAACACTCCACGACATTCACCTTGGACATCGACGAGGACCCGCTCAGCTTTCGTGGCCCTACCTCAGTGCCGGCCGCAGTGCATCCGGGGCCACTTACTCTGTGCAGCTCAAGTCATGGAGCCTGTCTGATTGAATATTGGATGGCCTCTGAGTCGATGGCCTGGGGTCATCAACGCCATATGTCTGTGGCCCTGTGATAACCGCTGCCTCCTGCCTCATCTGTGGTCCACCAGGGCTCATAAATCAAATCAAGTCCTGACCTGCCCGGACGACGCATCACCGCTGGCTGCAGACGCCACCACCACCGCCAGGACCACCTTCAACCAACAACTGCCAGAGTCGAAAGAGTCTTACAGCCAGACTAATAGAGATGGTCACACCTGTCTTGGATGCCATCATCAGCTTGATACCCTGCTCAGCTCTTCAGGTGCCACTAACTCAGTGCACCACAACTCATGGACTCTTTCTGATTGAGTTTTGTGCTGTGGACAGCTCACGCAACAATGTCACCTCAGGCAGTGGGGTAGACCTGGGACGATGATGAGGAAGATGAGGCAGGTGTATCACACCCCACTGCAGCTGCAGCAGGAATATCCTGAAGGGACACAATCCTAGACAATTTCTTCATATGAGTACGCTCAGCTCTGGTGCCCCTACCGCAGTGCACTGCAACTCACGGACCCTTCAGATTGAATATTGGGTGACCTCTGTACTTGCTCCAGCTACCACCATGATGCTTCGCAGTTGTTTGTGCTATGTTGATGTTTTCTGTTTCCTCTTTAATAGTGATCACTGTTCAAGTTGTTGCCAGCACCAACCACTCCCTGAGGGCTGGCTCACACTCACCCCACACCCATCCAGCAAAGGCGTCACTGGTCAGGTGACCCTGGTAATAAAAAGTGGCTGGGCGCACGTGCCCGTAGCCAGTTCAACTGACTATCAAAGTGTGTCCGTGTGCTCATTACGTATGCATGATGACCCCGGGACCTACCACATTACATTGTTTTGTGTACAGCGGACGCAACCATGTCACCTCAGGCAGTGGGTAAGACCTTGGACATGTAGCTTTGTCGTCCCCCAATTTAACGGTAAGAGGAGTGGACTGGGCCGACGTACGCAAGTCCAGCGTAGGGGTGTGAATGATTATTCTGGGGCTCTGGGCGTGGTTCAGTACTGGAAATGTGCAAATACGTGTGTCTCTGTCACAGTATGGGTGTCCATTGGAGAGTGTAAGTGGTCCCTGATGGGAATTAGACAGCCACGTATGTAATCTAGTTCGGTTGCCATGAGGTCGAACCCCACCCGCACCTGTTCAGCCACCTCCTTCTGTCAGTCTAACACCTGGCCTTGGAATGCGATGTGTGCTTCGGTGAGGTGCTGGGAACCAGCTGTGGTGGTGGGTGCTTCATGCTGTGTGGTCTGTGCAGGGGGTGGGGTCTCATCGATGCAGCTCGGCTGCCCTGCTCCTGGAGGTGGGTTGCCTAAGATGTCCATGAGCTGTTGTAGGGCGTCGGTGTCGAAGGTGTGGAGGTCCTCTTCATCATGTTGCAGACTTGGCTAATTTTGGCTCTTGTTCGTATTTTGTACTCTTAGGCATGGTTTATCCGCAGATGTGTTGTTGTCATCAGGGGTTGTATGTGCACGTGGATGTGTCAGAGTGTGACCTGCTCCTTTCCGGATGTTTTCCGCACTCAGCCACCTCAGTGTCGTGGCGTGCGCCATGTCATGATAATTGGACTACAGCCATGCTATTCATCATGCAGTGTCACTTGCATTGTCAGAGTGGCTCACAGACACACAGCTTTGCTGGTTTTGACACATGTGCAGGGGTTGGTTGTGAGATTGGTGCTGTGTGGGGAGGGACCCCTTTGTGCCCATAGTAGACGGGATCCTACTTGCTGTTTGTATGTGTGCTGCAGTGTGCCAAGGGGATCAGGGACATGATCCAGAGTGATTGTGGGTATGCAGTGTGCTTTTCTCACTTGTGCATGTGTGCCATTGTGCCCATCTCCCCCTGTCCCCCCTGGTCGGTACTCACCCTGTTGATGTTGTGTCAGGTCGTGTTGAGCTGTGTCCGGATCCCCAACTCCTGGCACCGTATCCCGACTGATGACTGTGGCCACAAATTTCTCCATGTCATCCAGCTCCTGGTGTGCCGCTGGACCCCCACCTCCAATCTGCGTTGCTGCTTTCATGTTGTCATCAACTTTCTTCTTGGTTTTGCCCTTCACATCATTCCAGCGCCACTTGACCTCTTCCATTGTCCTCCTCAACGCTGCAACTGCATTCCCATGGTCCAAGATGGTCTGGCATATTTACGTCTTTGTTGCCAATGACACGTTGGAAGTGACGAACAGTTGTTGGTAGTGTTCTATCACCTCCGTAACGTTGATCCTGTTTTCCTGTGGACTGAACTGCGTCTTCCTCTTCCTCTTCTCCTTGGCCTTTCCCAACCCCGAGGTTCCTTGCTGGTCGTCTGTGGGGCTTGTGGGGTTCGCGTTCTACTCTGCACTAGGTCCTGGTGCGTCCATGGTGATACGCAGTTACATTTTTTCGGATGTTTTTTTTCTCTGCCTTTATAGTGCATTTTCCCGCCTCGACGCATTGGAATTGCAGGCCTGTTGCTGGTTATCCCTGATTTTTGTATCGCGTTTGTGTTTCGCATGTTTTCGGCGTGGCGTTGATTTCAATGCAGTCATTTGTCGCATTATCATGAGACTAACGCATGGTGCCACCGGCTTGAGAATACAACGTCAACACGGTGTTATTTTGTTGCGATAGACTGCGATGTGCAAAGTTGCGTTAAGCTAATTTTGCGATAATTATCACACGTTCTTGAGAATATTCCCCATAGAATCTTGATAAACTGTGCTTTTACCAATTTTGTTCTCCAATTATAATGTAATGCAGTTTCAAATCAGTTTAGGTTTGGACAATTTTATCTTGTATTTATTTATTTATGATATTATAATTTTATGGTTTCTTATGTCTATGAACCGAATAAAGATTTTACTTGACTATATACACCAGCCTTCTGAACAATAGCTTTTCTACCTGCTATATGAATTTACCTTCATAAGGATTGCTACATAACATAAAACCAGCCTGCTTCACATGGTTTCAGCTGTAGATGTCTTTAGTGTATAGTTAGCATGAATTTGCAATGTAGAAAAACACACCGATCTTCAAACTTTAAGTTACAGGACTACAAGTCTTTTTCTTTGAATCACTAAATAGTAGAATCGTATGTTTTTCATGATCATTGCAAGCATATATTGGGCTCAACAATTGGTTTAAACTCGGACCTCGGAACGTCTGACAATACAGTGTGATGCCACAAATATTTTTACGGTGCGGTATCTTCTTATAAATCCTCTCGGTAAGGAGTAAGGAACATTTCCCGTTTTTATTTCATATACTTTTTCCGTAATTCAATGTTAGTTATATTCAGTAAGTGAGATTAAACCCCCACTCTTCAATCCATTGTTAAGTAGCGTGTCATAGAGGATAGGCATCTAACAGATTCAACATTGAGCTCTTATAATGCTCTCTGAGTGGCAAGTGCTTTCAAACAACTGTGATCACATGTCAGACATGTCAGGAAAGAGCGAGCATTTAGGGGAGTCCATCCTCGAACCGAACTGACAGCAACTGTTCCTATTTACATATATCGTTCCCGCCTCGATTCTTGCTCCTCTAGATATGCGCAATCTGCAAAAGGTATTATTTTTCCCTGTGTAAATATTTTGCATATAAAATTTGGGTTTTGTTGCATAACAGGACGGGTAAAAAAACAAATAATATATTAATACATTTTATTGGAGGCACAGCAGCTAAGGACAAAACTTCCTGCCATGTTTTTCTTTTGGATCCATCAATAATTGAGAGAGATTTTCGCCCTAATGTTTCCACACCAGACATGGTCTCTGGAGTCAGCTTTTATATGAATGATCAAATTTGTTAGGAATCAGCATCACTGTCAGGCCTGCATATGGGTTCAATTACAGAATATCGACACCTAAAATATCCCCATATCACAATATCGAGTTATAAATATCGATGTCAAAAATATTGACATCCTATATTTATAATGGTAAGTACAAAAATATCGGCAAAAAAAATCAATGCCATAAATATAGTTGTACAAACTATCGTTATATATATAATACATTAATAAATATTACATATATTAAAGAATACAATTAATTTTTGAACACTTAATTCGATTTAATATATATTTTAACAAATATGACAAACTTAATTTTAAAAAGTTAAACACATTTATGATAATTAATATGTATATTTACTTTAAAACAATTATTAAACTAATGATTTTAATGTATATTATCATTTGAAAATTATATAAATAATTTACTATTCCCACTCCAATGAGTGCAACAGTAGGGAAAGTGTTGGATAGCTAAGGGATAAAATGTACTATTTCCACTCCAGTCAGTGCATCAATAGGGAATGTGTTGGATTGCGGAAGGGTAAAATTTACTATTCTCGCTCCAGTCAGTTCAAAATTAAAAACAAACTAAATATCATCAACAAAATAAAAATATTTTTGAAAAAAGAAATAAAAACATATAAATATGTTAAAAATAACAATATATTTAATGTTAAAAATAAAATTAAAAACAAACATATTATAATGTTAAATACATAGCACAAATACCTACACATTTTATACTTAAAAAAATTAAAACAAATAAATATTTCCATCTAGAAATTATTTATTAACAAAAACATTAATTATTGCATACATTTAGTCTATTTACTTCCTACCCTATAACACCACACAACTTACAACCCACATCGAAAATAATGTATTTGCATAATTGACATAATTAATTATTAATTAAACAAATATTATTAATTAAAAAAACACATTAAAACACATAAAATGTAATTAACTTCCCACCCCTTACACCTATAATCCTCACAACCCACACCTAAAATTAAACTGTAAACAAATTAGACACAATTCTTTTTTTTCAATTAAATAACTAATAGTATTAAACAACTAATTATAAAGTAAGTGAAATTAATTTAATCCCCACCCTTCACCGCTGTAAACATAAAACCCACACAAAAAATAAATTAAACAATTATCCTAACTAATTATCAATTAATTAATTAATATTAATTATCAACTAATTATTAATTAATTAAAAATAAATTACGTCCCACCCTTTACCCCTAAAAACCCCACACCCCACAACTAACATTAATTACACAATTTCAATATTTAACTGTCAATTAATTAACATTAATTAACTAAGTATCAATTAATAAAAAATAAATTACTTCCCATTCTCAACCCCTATAAACCCCACAACCTGCACCTTAAATTAATTACACAATTACCATAATTAATTGTCAATTAATTAATTAATTTTAATTAACAACTAATTTTTAATTAAAAATAAATTACTTCCCACCTTCATCCCCACAACCCACACATAAAATTTACCCCAAAAAATTAAACACACAATTAACATTATAAAATCACAATTAAATAAATATGACTAAATAAAAAAATATTTATTAATGTATTATGATGAAATTACTTCCTACCCTATTCCCCTATAAACCCACAGCCCACTATGGAACTAAAAAATGCAACATTTTATTAAAATTAAATTAATAACTACTAAGGGTACTAAGGGGCCGATTCCGATCTGGGTCGGAAGGACACCGAACGCGATCCGGACGGAAAATCTACAAGCCATACGCGTGTTTTCCGCCTGACTCGTACAGCTGTACGAGCGAGCAAGTACGATGCGAGCTACGTGAAATTCACTGATCGAGTCGTTTCCGGGTCCGAACCGCTGCGTACGTATCATTGTAAGCTAACCGTGGCGTGCAATGGATGCGATTTACGACGGGCCAGTACGATGCACGCGTCGGACAGCCTGTGCGAGCCATAGTGTCCGGCTCGCAAAACGTCCGGGTGGTTGCCTTTGGGGGTCCGTGTCGGACCCCCTGTCATCCGCAGCCCTATGACTCGCACACAGGGGGAGACCCAAGGGTCCCCCCAACACAGGCATAAACGGTGCGGATGGCACCGATGCGTACCCACTGTAGGGGGCGCCCTTGCGCGAGACGTACCCTATCAGTCAATGGGAGTCCATGTACGGGTCGTACGACCGACTCCCATTGACTTTTATGGGAGTTCGACCGAACCGAGTCCGGCAGCATAAGGCCACATCGTACTCGCTCGGTCGGACTGCAGGACTCCGGCTCGGTCGGAAAACACTCCGGATCCGTCTCGGTCGAAGTGGTTTCCGACCCGGATCGGAATCGGCACCTAAAAGTTTAACACATATATTAAAAAACATTAACAATACTTTTACAAAAAATACATTTAAAATATATACTAAAATACATAACACTAATTAAAAAATCGATATTTTAAACAGCTATATTTTTGCAAACAATATTAATCACTTCTATTGTTTTTTAAATCGATATTTCTTACCTTAAAGTCGATATTCTGGACCACAATATTCTTGCTGTTGATATTTCTGCGTCACAATATTTAAAACTCGTTATTAGTGTAAGTCGACATTTCCAACTCGATATTTTGACTGAATACCCTGCATATATGATAGATCTACGATAGACATTTTTTAGTCCCCTGACACTCTCCTGAGTTCATAATCACTGCGTTTACAGTATTAACAACAGGATAGATGGTCCTTGTGTAATTATTGAATGAGTTCATCTGGTTTTGAAGACCATTGGCGGTTATGTATGGTCAAGGATGATTTAGAGGTATACGGAGTAACAATTTGATCACCCACCTTGGAAACTGAGAGTGCCGAAAAATTGATAGCAGCAGAAAAGTAATTTATAAATATACTAAACAAGTTTGCCACCAGGACACTACCCTGTTGCAAACCATTGCTTGCAGCCAATTTTTCTTAGGGCTTGCATGGTATCAGCATTGTACCCAGTCTGTAACCTGCAAGGAGCTCTGATTAGCTCTAGAACTGTCCACAGTAAGATCAAAATCCCCAGGACCTTTTGCCACAATATCTACTTACCATGAAGAACATTACAATATTCATCCCAAAGATGATTTATAATGTGAAAATGACCATAATTTGAATAGTTTTTGCATAATCCTGCTTTTGTTCACCTCCACAATAATCCCATGTAAATTACTCCACCTCTTTAGTATGTAAAGATTCAGCCTAGCAAATAATTTACCCACTATACGTAGGCCCTCCTTGACAGTGTACACAATGCCAGCTATCACACAATCTCAATTATGAGATCTGCAGTAACAAAGAGGATCTGTTTCCTTTCACCCTGAGATTTTGGCTGCTGGAAACATCTGAAATATCCAGATGAAGGTCCGGCCAAAGAATTACCTGGGGATTCAGACCAGGAATTACAGATTCCTGCAGTAATTCCTCATTTGTTCGTGGACCCTTACAGGCCACTCGTGATGGGACAGATTTTATTCACCATGGGGTTACCAGTACCCCCAGGTTTGGTAATTGCAGGGGTGTGGAAATATGGGTCCATTTCCTGTGCAACTCATAATGAAGGCCTTGGTAGGGAAATAATTGTAAATGTTTCAGGCTGAACATTGTACCCTTCTTGAGCGCTGGAGTTATGGCTGCTCCAAACCAAATCTGTGATAATCTTCTGTGGTGAATGCAGATGGTAAACGCCTGTAAGAGAGAGCTGATGCACCATCTAATCTTCCATTTTGACATCCAATTGGTGATTCCATGAGTGACAGTCGCACCATGATCTTTCAAGCAATATATACATTGATAGCTCATCAGTGGTATCGGGTCCTCACGAACCTAACGCTCATAACTAAGCGAGATGGTATTCTTCAAAGGAGAGAAAAAATACTGTTTATGCATCTCACCGTGTTAGCTTCATTCTTGCCTTACTGGTTCCTTTAGGATCTAATTTGTAGAAAGCTCCATAGTGCCAGGGTACAATGATAAGAGACATAACCGGTCACTGTGACTCAAAATACTCCATTTTATTTGGCTAACAGGCCTTTATCCCTTCCATTCTCTTTCCACAATGGCCGAAAATCCCCATTCACTAATACATATCGACACCAACAACGATGAGTAGATTTAAGTCACCAACATTTAAGATCAATACGGACCCTCTACAAAAACAGCAGCATTGCCCACTAGCTGCATCATACTGTAAAAGGATCACTGAGCTGTGTGCTGAATAAATTCAATTACAAAAGGCTTGCTGACCTGCTTGCTGTATGCACCTTCCTACAGAAGGATAATGGCCCTCTCTGCTATAGAACTTCGCCTACAGAAAGGTGTCTGACCTATTTATCATTGTAACGCAATTGCACTGGGTCAGTTTGCACATGCATTTTATTGATTCAGCTGGAGGGCTCTAGGTTCGCCACTGGACCCAGCATGATTACAAATTCTTTCAAATACAGTTTACACTGATTCATTCACAGCAGGAATGTGTAAATAATTGTCATTAACAATAAAAACAAACACGCTTCGTTAATTAAGGTGCAGGAGAACAGCTAACACTCATGAAATCTCCAGTTTTCCTGTGGTGACTAGCCAGCTGTGCATTTACTGGCATTTCTAGAGCGATGGCTCCGCCTCTCTCAATAGCACCTGTGGTATTCTGAAAAGATGAAGAATTGGAACAGCGATATATTGCACCCTTTGTCAGTGGTGAATGGTACCAAGTATTTTAATAGAATGCCATACTGTCTGTAAAAACTCCCCTAGATAGCACAACAGACCAGAACAGAACAAAAACATGGAAGTACTCAATAACCAACACAACAACAAACAAGCATTGGCATAGCCAATAGGTCTTGCCTTTGGGACCTTATAAGTGTTTAGTCATGCAACAGTTTCATAACTAAATACTTATAAGGTCCCAAAAGCGAGACCTATTGGCTATGCCAAGCGGCCGTGCGGCCGCGAAAGTGAAAGTAATCGCGGTAAAGTGAGGCGCGCGCGCCCGCGCACATGCACTATAGCTCTAGGCTGACCTGGTAGCACTTTTTGGAGCCCTCTCAATAAGTCTTGCCAGACCATCGCATGCGCTGGGTTAGGCGAGACCAAAAAACTAAGAGGGCACAACAGAACACAACACTACAAAACAAATACAACAAAATGCAGCACAACAGACAACCCATCTACATTACAACTCAATAAGTACTAAAAAACACACAACAAGCCACCAAGACAAAAAAGTAACACATAAATAATATAACGCACCACGGAAAAACAAGCCTTGCAGCAAAAAAAATAAGCCAGAACCATCAGGGAATCAAGTAGCTGGTAGGTTTGCCACTACCGAGGCCATGGCATGTACTTGTGGGCAGGAGGAAGGGCTGCATCATAATGAGACTGAGGCTGCCGAATGCTGAAGACGGGAGCCCCTTCTTATGCTGAGAATGCACTGTTGCCGACTGGAGCAAGAACAAGGCTACCCAAGGGAATAACCAGAAAAATAAAATCCCCCCCACTTCGGACCAAAGCTTTTATGGCACCAAGCAAACAAAGCAAGCCATCATGACCCTCCTCAGAAGAGCTCTCTTGTCTTATCCATCCATGCATCTATCCATTCATCCTTCCACCCACCTGCTGATATCCACAATTTCACCTTTATATTCTGCCATGTGTTCAGTCTTTCATCCATCATTCAGTCTTTCACCATTCTGTCCATCCACCCATCCATATCCAAACTTATGCATCCATCTCCAAGCCCATCCATCCATTCACTCTCTCACTCATCCATCCATCCTTGCTGTCATCCATCCATCCATGCATTCATCCATCTATCCTTTCACTACATCCATCCTTGGACTCCAGCCATCCATCCTCCCTTTCACTCGTCCATCCATCCACCCTTGCACTCAGCCATCCATTCATCCATCCTTCAACCCAACTACTCATCCATTCATTCATTTACCCTTTCATTCAGCCATCCACTCACTTATCCATCAACCCATGCTTGGACTCATCTGTCCTTTCCTCCACTCTCCCTTTCACTCATCCATCCATTATTACACCCATCCACCCATCCATCCATCCTTCCACCCTTTAATTCTTCCATCCACCCTCCCTTTCATTTATCCATCTACCCTTTAATTCATCCATCCTTTCACCCACCCACACCTTCACTCATCCATCCATCCTTTTACTCATCAATCCACCCTTTCACTCCATCCAGCCACCCTTTAACGCCATCTATCTGTCCATCCTCCATTTCACTCATCCCATCCATCAATCAATCAACCCTGTCTTTTACTCAGCAATCCATCCTTTCACTCACTCATCCATCCACTCTTTCACTCTGCCATTCATTCAATTATTCATTCATTCATTCCCCCATCCATCTACCTACCCTCCTTTTCACTCATCCATCCGTTCTTTCCCTCATCCATCCTTTCATCCATCTATCCACCCTTTCACTAATGCATCCATTCTTTTACTCATCCATCCTGTCATCCATCCTTTAAGTCATTCATCCATTTACCTATTAACCATCCTTTCACTCACCCATCCATCCACCCTTACACTCACGCATATTTCCTTTCACTCACTCACCCCCTTTTGTCTGTCAAGCTGCAGACAGAAGAGGCCTATCAAGAACTCCACCCCATTGTAGCTTCCAAAGCTGGGGGCTCATGACGCCCCAGCATCCACCTTTTTACCCATCCATTCATCCATCCTTTTGCTCATCCATCTATCCACACTTACACTCCACCCATCCATCGATCTATCCATCCAACCTTTCAATAATCCAACCATCCTTTCTCATCATCCATCCACCCTTTCACTCATCCATACATCCCTTCTTTTACTTGTCCATATACCCTTTCATCCATCCATTCATCCACACTCCCCTTCATTCATCCATGCAACCCTTCCATCCATCCACACTCCCTGTCATTCATTCATTTTTTCACTTATCCCTCCACCCATCTAACTTTTATCCATCCATCCTTCTAACCCACTTTCACTCACACACCTATACATCAGTCATTTCACTCATTTAACCAACCACCCACCCACCCTTTCACATTAATTAAAGCCTTTTTACTGTCGAACTGCAGACAAAAGAGGCCCATCGAGAACTCCATCCCCGTTTCGGCTGCTAAAGCAGGGGGGAGGGGGGTTCTTGACGCCCCTGAGGCTGCCACTCCACAGCACTTCACAGCAGTGTACCTGGTGAGCAGGACTTAGGCAGGAGCATTCCAATAGGGTTGGAGAGCTAGAGAGAACATAGGTAAGTTTGCAAAATCAAAAATGAATCAATAAACATCGGTTCACAACTTATGACTACTTTTACCGGATTAAGGGCCTCACTGACAATATTTTGATGTATTGCAGCGCAGCCACCCATACTTCCTGCTGCACTGCCGTGCAACAAAAGAAAAGGGCAGGAATGCCCTGTATCTACAAAATAAGGGGCATTCCTGTCCTTTTCCCCTCCACTGGCGCATAATGGGCTGCCATGCCCCAACGTAAGCACCCTTGCGCCATGGTGCAAGGGTGTCTGCGTTGTAAGGGTGATGGTTTTTGTGCAGGAAGAGACACGTCCTGAAAAATAACAATCACAAGAGGTGTTTTCCTCTTTCAATGTGTTCTGCAGCACACATAGAAAAAGGAAAAATGAGGAGAACTAAAGGTGTTCCTCCTTGTTGCGCCTTCCTTACGCCTCCCCTGGGGAGGCGTAGGAATCTGACGCATTACCAGGTTTACAAAACATTGTAAATCTGGGAATGCATCAGGTTCCATGGATGTTGTGGAGGAACCCCACCAGCAGCACCCATGGAACGCCCCTTTCACGTAGACTAATGTGTGAAAGGTGCACATATTTGCAAGGCCATGAAGACTCAAGAGCCACGCAGGGTGGCTTTGCGTGGCCTTGTAAATATGGGCAGGCACACTGCGCCGCCGGTGCGTGAAATAAATTGAAGCACCGACGGCACAATGGGCCTGTAAATAAGCCCCCAATTATTTATACACTAGGCCCGTAGTTTGCCACCCAATGCAAATGATGAGTAACTGCTCATGACCTCGCACACAAACCTTGAACAAAAGCAGCACCAACAGCCTCTTGAGCATTTTGTTGTCTGAGCAATACCAGAGCAATGTTCAAACACATCTTTCAAACTATCAAGAAAATCAGCAGGAGCTTCAGCTGTATTTTGTTTGCAATAACTATTTTTGGTGCAGCCAGTTTAGACCAGGCGCACATACAAGCATGGGTGGATTGGAACGGGGCGTCCTGGTCGTTGTCTTTGTTTATGTTGCTAGAGGAGGGGGTGTGCTGAATGTTTAGAGGATTTCTTCACTTTCTATCTGTCCGCCTCACACTATCCTGGTTTTAGATGGGTTGCGCAGCCTACTGCTCCCGTGCGGGACTTCGACAGCAAGGGTGACAACCAAGATGGATGTCTTAAGGAGGAGTCTGGTGCAGTAGAGTCAGTCTCTCATCTAAGATGCGCTGCGCAGTCATCTTGCACCAGCCTGAGCATCATTGGCCGGGTTCCCTTCCGCTGGCTGGACTGAAGGTGCGGCTCCTCTTCCAGGCAACACTACTGCTCCACCCCCAGGCTCCAGCACCCTCCGCCGTATGGGGGGATGCTAGAGAACTGGTTCGCTGTTTTCCTTCTTCTAGCTATCATTCTATGATTTGTGGAAATAAATAAGGAGGGGATAGAGTCCGAGATGTCCAGCTCTAACCCTGTCCCTCGAGCAGGTAATTTAGTATTTCAGTCTCTCATAGATTTCTTTCATGCCCCTCATCTCAGACTCCTGTTTTATGTGCTCGCTTCCTCACTCCAGCTTAGGAAGGCTGCCCATGGGTCAGCATCAGCTTTGCTGCTGGGTCCTTTTACTCGTTTTCTCGGTAAATTTAGAAGCTGTCCAAGGTCCCTTCCTCTAGAAAGCACTTCTGCTGCATTTTCCTTTCTACACCTCATTCACAAGAAAGGAAAAAGTAATTTCTCTGCCAGACTTGTCCGGTGGAGGGAGTGGACTGGAGGGGACAGAAAGGGTAAGTAAGGGTACGACTCCCATCTCTGCCAGTGCGCTCATGTGCAGGGAGACGGGGGAGGTTCTGCACGCGTGCCTGCTGGCTCCCTGCTCTGGAAAGGGTCTGGCCACAGCCTGTCAGGGCTCACAGACGTCCCTGCACTCCAGAATCAGCACCAGCCCCGGCTCCAGAAATTTTTATTTGGGTGGGCCAAGGGCACATTTGGGTGGGCCACTGCGGGCCCAATTTGTCGCTTCTGGAGGTGGCCTACAAGCCCTAGATTACATCATACGTACTTGCATACAGGCACCATGATACAACAGCTAGCTGCTGTGTGTACACAGAGCATGTGGAGAGTTGTTTGAATGTAAGACCAATGTCCGGACCTAACTGTAAACCCTCGAATTCCAGCAGGCCAGGCTTCAACACAAGTACTTGAATGCTAAGCATATTATAAAGCGTTCAAGATTAAGGAATGGCATGTATGACAACAAGATGAAGCTGATGATTATAACAGTGTATGTAAGGAATATATTTATCTAATCTTCTCTGTATAACAGCCTGAACACCCCCACTGCATCCACTCACCACAGATGCTCCATCATAGCACTGACTTAAAATGTCTTCTGGCTTGAAATCACTGGCAACCAAGTGGCTTAAGATGCGATCTGCTATATATTCAGCATCTAATTGTTCCATCTGTAAAAGACCAATTAAATGCTCCTCAGGCTTGGCTTTGCTCACAAAACGTACCATGAGGGACAGATTTTCAATATTACATTTATCACGGGTGCAATCGCTTTTAATACAAAATCTTTTTGAATCACAACTTTTGTACTGCTTTTTGACTTGTGAGAGAACCATGCCAGTTAAGGTATCTATTACTTCGTTTTGGATACATTTAGATGTATATTTTGCATTCAGGGGAATAGAGTGTATAATTCCAGCTAGCTTTTTATCTTTCTTCAGAGTGTATTGGAAAAGCTTTAAAAATAAACCACTTGTTGAATCAAAAACCTCTTCATTGTCGCCACGCAGGGGGAGTTCATTCACAACAAGAAATTGAATGATTTCTCCAATGCTTTTTAAGTAATATCGATTATTTTCTATTACTTTCGTATCTAATAAAAAGGCAATTGTATCTCCTCTTCCCCCTCTCTTAGATGCCTCTGCTAGAGCTAGTACAGCATATGTGTGAGCAATGCCTCTAGACAGTGACATCAAGACACCCCCTTCCATCCAACACTGCTTTCACAACTTAAGTAGGGGTGTTGTTGACACTTCAAGTAGCATCCGGCCTGCACAAGGGCCACGATACACTGGCCACTGAAGGCTTGAGCCAGATGCCTAGTGCAGCTCAAGGTACTCTTGGACCCTCGTGCCCCAAAACAAGCCTAGCTTTCATTTGGCTTCTGCCAGCTGCCCAGGCTGTAATGTCATATTTCCAGTATGAAAGATAAAGCATTAATCTGTAATGCAATACAGGAGAATGAGACACCCATCTATTGACTGAATTGCACAATGTGAAACTACAAAACCTGGGATCAAACCTGGCTTCCATGCTTGCACCAATTGTGTGATACTAGCCAAATCTTTATTTCCCTGAGCCTCCTTTATTCATCGTTACATAAGAGGGAACCTTCAAATACATGTGTTCTAACTGTGCACCATACAAAACACCTTTTCTGTTTGATTTAGTATACTATAATAGTGCTTCATCTGCACTAAGATTATAAACCACAAGTACGGAGCACATAACAGGCTTGCTGCTCAGACTCCCCCACTACGAGCCTCCACCAGTGCCCCTCATCTCTCCATAGCCCCTCCCCCATGAGGTCCCCCTCGGATTCCCTCATTGCCACCCTCCAACAGTGCCCACCATCTCTCCGTAGCCCCTCTCTCATATGCATTTTATTTGTTGTATAGCGCTACTTAGGTATCACAGTACTTTACATCATGCACACATTATGCAGAGACAATGAATCATACAAGTATGTAAATCAGCCTATAGGGAATGTCACATAGGCTAATGAGGATTACCAGGTGTAGGAATCACATGTCATCCATACTGCTGGGCAATATGTTTTAAGAGGGTTTGGGCTGGAGAAGCACAAACACATGATTTACAGCATATCTCAGTGGTTGGGGTGTTGGCTTTACTGATTAGAATGTATATCTGCCCAAACAAACTCTTTATTGCAACATTCGAATAATGAAAGACTGATAAAATTCGAACTAACTAGCAATACAATACAAGAAAAAACCTAATTACACCATTCTGCTTTGTATGCAGGTCTTTGATGACAGTCCATAGGTCACTGCCCTATGTTAGGATTGTAACTTCTGAACTGCAAGTAATCAAAGGATCTCTGTGACAAAGGTAGTAACCCACTGAGCTATCCACGTTAACTACAGTTTATCTGCATTAAAAAAACTACAAACAGACAAAAGACTGCTCTCCAGCAGCATCATTAATCCCCAGAGTTATCTGGTCATTTTAATAGTTGTCGTGCAACGATTTAAACATACCATTTAAAGGAAATATACACGGCACACAACTCACAGATTTAAATAAAACGCAATAGCCACACATTCTCTTACCTGCCCTTAACAGAACTCTGTCACAGCCCGATCTGATTAGCAGCTCTAGGGGTCACGAAGGTCAGGAAAATGAATCAGCATAAACAAACTCCTCTTCACCAGCGCTGAAAAGAATGAAATATCCTTGCAGCAGGACGGTACACCAATCCAGTGCCAACGAATGGATTTGGCCCCTTCCCCTATTGTACCTGCACGAGTGGGCGGGGACACAGCCCACCTTTCTAATAGGAGATGCATGATTGGGGGTGCGACTGCGAGCCCAGGCCCAATCAAGCAACTCCTAAAGAAAGAAGACCGATAACGTGCAGAGAACGTCTTAATTTCAGAGGCCATTTTTTGTTGGCCTTGCTGACGTCACTGCCAGGGTCAAGGTTTATAATTTGGTGGGCCAGGCTCATGTTTGGGTGGGCCGGGCCCACCCTCTAGAACCAGGCCTGATCAGCACTCCTCTCCCATACACCTCTTCACGAGCTAGGAACTGTGTTAGGGTTCGGGACACTACTTTGCCTCTGGCCCCCTTCTGCTCCGCTGACAGAGCCTCCCGCGCTTCCCGCTCCTAATACCCCGCGCCTCCCTCTGAACCTGCACAGACTGGTTCCTCCCGTCTGTCTCTGCCCACCTGACACTTCTCAAGACTTTCTTCCAAGTTTTATAATCCATGAACACTGTCAGAATTCACATTTCAAAAATGTTCAAAACGCTCTAACGCTGTTCGACCTGATAGGTGAGTCCGTGGCTGGACCACAGTCCCCCCTCAGAGAATCCTCCCCTACGTTTGGACGCCAGGGGTCATCAAGTGTGGTCCAGCTGCGCTCCCGCTTCCGGTCAAGCAAACGCACTTTCGTGTCAAATGTTAAAGAAAATCTGAACAAAGGCCAATTCGAAGTTTGCAAATGTTTATCAACAGAAGAAAATAACAATCTGTGAATCTCGTATGATGGATCTGATGGAGTGGGAGAGTTTGGGAATAACCTTGAGATAGAGAAATGTAAACTTTCAGCACTAAAGAAGCTATTCAGAGAGTGAGGCTTTGCTCGTCAGAGGTGGGCACTGCTTGAAGGCATGGCAGGCATTAGGGGCAGCAGCAGAAGAACCCGACCTTACAAAACAGGTGCGTCACGAGAAGCAGGCAATTAACGGAAAATCCAGTGGAGGGGTGTGAGAGTGTGCACATTTACCAAGAGGTGGCCCTCATGTCGTGGGTGACACCTTTAGCAGGTCCTAACTTGTTTCATTACATCTTTAATGTTGAAGTTTTTAGTTCTGTTTTTGCCAGTAGACCGATGAACTTACACATTTTAGCTTAAGAAACAGTTTTAGTTGAAAAGTCAGGACTGGCTGAATGTCTCCCACGTGGCATTGAGCCACTTGGCAGCCATGTTTAAACGGGATAGACACATGTTTAACATTGTGTGAACTAACTGCAAGATCCTGAAACTGAATTACGGACGCCCCCCCCCTCCAATCCACTTGCCTGAATTGAGCCATACTCAGCATTGTCGACCTCCTCTGCAAAAACCATGGACCTGGGCCCTTACTTATTGAATTATTTACTTTTACCAACTAAACCCTGAGTACTGCAACCACACCCAGAAAGCAGAGCCTCTCAAGGTTTGGATCTGCTGCTTGTGTGTTTAAGCACCATGATCTCCTTTTTGGATACACCAGCCACAGTTACTCTGTGAATATTCTAACCCTATAATTATACCAAGGGCTGCGCTAAGTGACTGAACTATGTCCTAGTACTAAGGTGACTATTCTAAGTTTGTAACTGTAACAAATACCTACATCTACCACATGCTATATTATTTGGTTATCCTAGCAATACTGTACAACTATATATATATATATATATATATATATATATATAAAATCTAGTTCAGGGTAAATAAAGTACCAGCACTCACGGGGACGTTGTATCCCAGATTTTATTGGGATTCTTGAACACGACCATATATATATATATATATATATATAACTGCTCCACTGCACCTTTAAAACCCATATATATATATATATATATATATATATAACTGCTCCACTGCACCTTTAAAACGGATCACTCACTGGCGGGTGCTGCTCACACGGTGGTGCTCCGTGTTCAATATCTCGCTCCCAAGGTCCCTCTCTCCCGTCCGGGAAGAAGGCAGCAGCACTCATGGGTTTGGTTTTTGCGGCCAGTTTATTAGCGCTTCACAGACGCGTTTCGGGTTCTCCCTTCGTCAGTGTGTTTCACAATGTGCATAGCGCGGCGCCATTTTTTATTCAAAAAGTCACATTTCCGGGAATTGTAAGCAAAGACGGACATTACCGCCTCTATAAATTATTTGGGCGCCATTTTTGAGTGTACAAATGCCGCATTAAACACTTGATTTCCAGTTACAATTGTGTTCAATATACACAGGAGTCAACATATCCTTTACAACAATAAATATTGTGTCAAGTGTATCTGCGCCCTTATTTGTACATATATCTTATTTGTTTATAAATCTTGCCGTGGATCGGCTAATAGCGGTTTGAATGAACCGCCTTGTCCCTCATCACGTTCATCATTTTCGCCGTGTATCGGCTAACAAAAACCCACATATGTGCTATTCTTTTAAGAGGTATTGGATATTTACAATATTACATTCTTTCTTTTTACCCAGTTGTATACTGTCAATGCACCGAGGTCCCCAAGTGCACCGTTAACTCTTCCCCACTGTTCATACCATTCGGGCTTTTAGTTTGTAGGTCAATGATGAATCTTGACTCTAATCTCCTCAATGTAAGCACCCTGTCCCCTCCTCTGATGTGGAGTGGTACATGATCTAGCCCGAAGTATTGCAGTAGGTTCCTGTTACTCTGGTGTTTAATAGCAAAATGTCTCGCCACTGGATAACTCATGTCCCTGTTGGTGATAGCACGCATGTGCTCTAAAATCCTGATCTTAACACTGTGTATAGTACTACTGATGTACTTTAGCTTACAAGGGCACATCAGGCAGTAGACCACATGTGTTATGAATTTCTTAATAGTTTTGCGTTCCTTCATTCCTTTGATTTCATAGCTTAAAGTTTTTTTACTGAATGCACAGGCCTTGCATTTACCGCAAGGATAAAAACCTTTTAATTCACCAAATGTCCCTTGTTTTGCTGTGAGGTTGTCTAGATGGCTATGGACCAACTTATCTCTTAGTGACCTGGCTTTCCTAAAGGTCATTAGTGGGACTGGTGGGATATATTTCCCGATAATCATATCGGTTTTCAGGACATGCCAGTTTTTTCGGAAAATATGTCTTAAGGAATCTGCATCCTCCGAATAGGTTGTGATCAAGCGAAATTTGCCCTCGTCTTTCTTTTCCTCTTTTTTGTTGTTAACCTCTAGTAATTTCTTTCTAGGTATTCTACTTATTCCCCATTCGCCACATTGGCCTCTCCTTGGTAGGCTGGGGCGCGTGAGTGGGTCATGCTCCTCAATCTAAATCAACAAACAAGCCTCCTGTTACCGGAGCCCCGACCCTTCATGGTAGCCTCTTCACAATGGGCACGGAGCAGCCCATCTCTTTAACACAGCAAAACAACAAGAGGCTCAATACTGGCACAGATACAGCGTTTATTCATCGTCCAAACACTGCAGGTTCCTTCTTTCACCTAACGTTTCTGCCTTTTCAGCCTTGTTCACAGGTAGAAGGTCAATAATTCAAACGCACATTGCATTCAGCTGCGTGTTTTAAAGTTCTACAAACTCACGTGACTCAATTGAAAATACTAGTCCCAGAGTGCACCGCCAGTGTGTTGATTGTACGGCTGGAGGTCCACAATATTCAAAGTTCGTAAAAACAATGTCTTCATTGCGGTGCCACTCTTGCATGGAAAATACTTTAGAAAGTCAGGTGAGTACACCGTCATTAGCACATTGCTGTAATTCTTTGCATGACGAGAATTAACACAAATCCAGCCAGCACGATCGTGGGTGAAAGTCCTACACCCCGAATCCATTCCAACACGCGTGCCCATTCACCACATTGGCCTCTCCTTGGTAGGCTGGGGCGCGTGAGTGGGTCATGCTCCTCAATCTAAATCAACAAACAAGCCTCCTGTTACCGGAGCCCCCGACCCTTCATGGTAGCCTCTTCACAATGGGCACGGAGCAGCCCATCTCTTTAACACAGCAAAACAACAAGAGGCTCAATACTGGCACAGATACAGCGTTTATTCATCGTCCAAACACTGCAGGTACCTTCTTTCACCTAACGTTTCTGCCTTTTCAGCCTTGTTCACAGGTAGAAGGTCAATAATTCAAACGCACATTGCATTCAGCTGCGTGTTTTAAAGTTCTACAAACTCACGTGACTCAATTGAAAATACTAGTCCCAGAGTGCACCGCCAGTGTGTTGATTGTACGGCTGGAGGTCCACAATATTCAAAGTTCGTAAAAACAATGTCTTCATTGCGGTGCCACTCTTGCATGGAAGACTATAACTCGCGCGCCCGCAATCCTCTGCTCATGACGTCACATATTACATCACTCATGACATGGTCAGTGGCATCACTCATGACATCACTGATGACATCATCCTTGTGATAGAGTGGCGGTCGCACGAGTTATAGTTATCTCAACTAACTATAACGGGGGAATTTCATTGTTTTTTTACGAGTGAAATATCCACCTAACTATAACATGTGTGAAACCTATGGTTTTTTAACTGAATTTGCAAGGTTTTTTAAATGCTAATTCCTAACTATAACGTGTGTGAAACCTATGGTTTTTTCAGTGAATTTGTACGGTTTTTTTAAATGCTAAGTTATGTATGTATTATAATTTTTTTTATACATTTTTTTTATGGTTTTTCACCGTGCTCGCACCGTGCGCGCACCTCCGCGATTTAAAAAAAAAAAGAAATTTAAATGTTTTTTTCTGCTTTCGGGGTCCTTCAGGGACCCCCTGACCAAGGCTAGGGGGTCAGGAACTCTCTACCCTGCCCCCTTTTCACGTCCGCCACCTTTCTTTTCCACTCTCGCACTGAAAACAAACAAAATGGTGGCCGACACTTCCTGATTTCGACCGATTCGAACGTTGACTGACATGTAACAACCAATCAGAATTACGCTCGAGCACGTAAGGGTGCGCGCACGGTGCGCGGCTATAGATATGTATGTGCTTTTAACTGCAATTTTCTCAGGAACTACTGAACAGATTGACTCCATATATGCAAAAGGCACTTCCCTGACCTGAGGACTACCTCTCTGCCAATTTTCAAGTAATTCTGTTCAGCCGTTCGGGCTGTACCTTCGACTAAAGGTCCTATGGGAAAATGCATGGGGAAAACGCGTTTTGGGACCCCCCTTTTTTCTCGGCCCCCGCTTGACGAATCCCCCCGAGACTTTCAGGGTAGGAGCTGAGCGGAGCGCCCCATTAGTTTTGAAAATTTCGCGAAGATTCGTCAACCGGCGCCAAAGTTATTCAAAATAGAATTTTGAGATTTCCTAGGGAAACAGGGTCCTAACTATAACTATCTACTGGCGACCGCCAGTAGATAATGTGTAAGCCATGTAAATGTATATGTTTATAAACCATATAAATATAATATGACTTGGAGCAAAACTCTCCTGCATGGCTTTGTGAAGCTGTTCTCCTCTGTCCTTTGCCTTTGATAATATCTCAACTGCTCAGCGTTTGTTTCCCAGAGTGGATTTGGTACTCACCCGAGCCCGCTGAAGAATCTCACATTTACTGATTAAGTGTCGCAACAGCTGTGCCCTCATGTTGAGTGGACATCCAATGTGCATCTCTCCTTCAGATGTTTGACTACTATGCTTTGCGTCGGCTGTCATTGGTGGCAGCATAATCAATTGCTCAGGGTACCCCGAGGGTTTTGAGGTACCGGCTTCTTACCTGCAACATAACCATAGGCACATCAAAGGTGAACTGGCATCTGTGCCAGCCAATATCCCCACCCAGAGGAAAGATGGCTAATGGACTGTGCTTAATTCCGTTTTATTAGGAGGTCAGGATATCAGAATCAATACATCATCATGCACATTTTTTCTGTCATGCATGGAAAATACATAGAAAAAGAAAAACGACAATGTTACAATAAATAAACAAAGCAATTAAGACTAGGGGCATGCCCTAACTGATAGGATGCTACGTAATCGGGACACCTGGTCCCAACAGTGTCAACAGGTAACATCAGCAATTTAATAAGGATATAGAGTCACAGAGATATGTAAAGGGTTCCTGAAAGAGAAAAGAAGCGGCTACTACTTAAAGTGTGATGTCTAGAGATATATAATACATGCCCGAAGAGCTGAAGGTAAGCAACAAAAAAGTCGTCTTCCTCAGGCGAGTACATGAAATAGGTCAAAGATATCAGCGAGGAGAATTCAAGAAGCCACCCCTGATGTCTAGGAAAAGTTGTGATAGGTCATTTAACCGGTAAATCAAGTGTTCATATGCCGCAGTCTGCACCATGCTATCCATCCAGATAGAGGCGGGTCTGCGGGCTTGGACCAGTTCCGGAGAATATACATTTTCGCTGTTTCCAAGGCAGTGGAGAGCCGCTGCCTCTCATGTCTAGTGACCGAAGGAGCAGTCTGGAAGTCATAGATAGGTAGGCTGGCTCAGCTAATGGACTTTGGCCTCCAGTTGACTGTGCCCCCATCACTAGGCACTGGGTTACAATCACCGGAAACCCTAAAGACATCATTTATTTTGGCAAGTACAGGTGGGCACTTCATTCTTTGGGTGGCGCATTCTTTTGAGCATTTTAAGCCTAATTCAAACCACAAAAGAATACTATACAATATAATAACAATGTTCCCTTCACAATAAATTGTCACTCAAGATGTAACACTTAAGAAGGTATAATGTCACACATAGTCACACTATAACCAATAAAAGGTCACACACACCAAAACTTTAAACTTGTCTGCTAAAATTCCAGGACCAGTGGAAGTGTGTACAGGCTGTGATTTCCTGATTTTCACAGTCTCCTACATTAGATCCTTCACTTTGAGCCAGCAGCATTGGCCAGAACCCACGCAAAGCCCCTGTTGCATGGTGCATTGCATTAGTTGAGCCAGTCATAAGCCGCGCATCTAGGCCAATGCGTTTATAAAACTGTGTAAGTGCCAATGTGCTGTGTGTTCATCACACAATGGTAATTTCAGTACCGATGTGGCAGAAACAGCAACGCATTTGTCGAAACTACTAGGAAGTATGAAGTTACATACACTTTCTCTTATCTCTCTTAGTCTATGCTGGTTGTTGGAGGTGTTTGGAGACTGGCTGTGAGGTTGTCTGGACTTGTCAGTGTGTGCTCTGTCTCTATAGTGTGTGTTTGTCTAACCTTTTTGTCCTTTTGTAAGCTCTTGTCTGGTTATTGTCGCTGTATTGCAAGGAGTTTGTCATTTTGGGGGTATTTTCTTGTAGGGATAGTTATAGTTGAAAGGGGGTGCACTCTTTTTGTATAGTGTCTGTGGGAGGTATAGAGACATGTGGAGGAGGGGCAAAAACTTCAGTCAACAGAAGTTGGGAGGACTGATCTGGCTCATAGTCCACTACCTGCCAGGATGGTGGCGGCTGGGGGCAGGGTGAGCTAGGCAACCCTGCACAGGGCAAAAAATATCAGTGGGTTTAGTTTACGGACCCAAATGGTTTATTTTCTTGTTTTACAACTACTATATAACAGTCACCTGCCCAATATTCAATACATGGGTGATTGTATGTTTTCATTATTTTGTAATGCTTGCAATTACTATATCTGCAGACTCAATAAAAAAAGTTTTGAATGGTTCCACTTACAGGGTTGTAGATTGGGGTGCCATCCTGTCAAATGATACGAGTAATCTGCCTAATCAAGTGTCTTGCTGTTTTGTTTATAATGAAAACAATAAAATAATTTTTAAAAAAAAAGAGTTTTGAAACAAAAAAAAATATCAGTGGCAGCATGTGCGCTGGCATCACCAGAAAACCTTCCAGTGCCTGCGTCTAAATGAAGCATAGGTGGGCTGCTGTGGTGGCACGGGAGGCCAAACTAAAGTACCTCCTTGGCCTGTAGATTGGTGGCCCCTTAGGTATGTATATTTGATTTTGTGATGTAGCTATATCTGTAATGCTGAACATAAACATGGACTGTACATCATTATTCTAGTTCTTTGTACTTGTTGCAACATGCAAGATGTATCTCACATTGCAATGATATCAGGAACTGAAGGACAGCAAGGGAAATGTGTGTGCCTCAGAGTGCCTACATTAATAAGATGTTAAGCAAGCACAGTGAGAATTTCTCCATTGCAATACCCTGGTACAAGGGCCTGTTCAATGGTTACGAAGTGTAAGTTGTAAATGAAATATGCATGGAATCATGGGCTTTGCCTCATGTGACATACATGAATGTCTGACAATGGCGGAATCAGCTTCTGTGCTGCCATTGCCCATCCCCTCCACAGCCATCCTGCTCCGTGGAGCAAGCGTCCTTGCTATTTTGCGGACTGGATTTCTTGTGTTGTCCCGCCATTTTGTGACTTTGCAAACAGTGTCCGTGACCCAGGTCCTCCATCTTGGAGGATTCGTCCGTTTCACATGCTGCTGGACTACACCATTTGTCACCTGACAATACCTTTTACTCTGACTTGACCCCCCGTGGTCTCCCTCTTCCCTCCTTTCTTTTACAGTCATCGTGTTTCTGGATGTTATGACTACTGATCCCCCATTTGACTTTTCCTATTGTCTCCTGGTTCCCTTGGAGCACTTCCCTCCTTGCCGGTTCTACCTGGCCCGATCTTCTTTCCTCCCCTTTCTCCTTTTCCCCCCTACATTCCATACCCCATTCGGACATGTCTATATTTTATGCTATGTTTTTGTAACTGATGTTATTTTGCAACAGTTTTTTTCCTATGTCCAGACTAGGCTCCTGTAACTGAGTCAATTTTTGTAACTCTCTGATCCTTATGTAAAGCGCTCTGATACCTTCGGGTCTAGCCAGCACTATATAAAACTCTGCAAATAAAAATAAATTAATGTGCAGGGGATGCTTCCAAATTGCCAGCACATCCACTGTTGAAGGCGAAACAGCTAATCTATGCCCAAAGTCCATATATGTACAAATTTCCATGTGTGCAGCATTGTTCTAGACAAGTACACAGAGTAATATTCCTCATAAATAGCTGCATGTGCAGACCAGTATTTTTTTCAGGTCAACATTAAAACATGCATCCTTGCACAAAGTTGGAAGGCACATATAATTGACACTAGTCAGCACTCTGTCCACCTGTGCCAGTAATCCCTTATTTGGCTTCAATAATGTTACATATGGTGTATGCATTTCCTATTCTAGCATTACACCACTTAGTCGTTCTAAGGGCCAATGTTGTCATTCATGTTTCATGGTACAATGGAGTCTGACATGATGCTGTCCTGCATTACTGAATACATCACATGCCTGATGCATGCTTCAGGCATGGGATGATGGAGACATCTGTACTACATCATCCAGCCAGCTGAGGCCTGCACATGTACTAGCCGCATCCAATAATCTGGCCAAGATGTTGTGTAAATCTGAAATATCCCACATGTTCTGCATGCTGTTGGCCGTGCACATCTCATATTAGTGCCAACTGCTGATATGGCACACATAAACCACATGCATTTAATACATGTAGAGGCATCTGTGATGCCAACTGCTGCTTCACAGATATAATATCCAAGTATCCAGGGATTACAAATGACTCACACATATTCTGGCACTGTACCATCAATCAATGCTTTGACAGTGGTGTGTGCATGTGCGTGCTCCTGTGTGGACAAGTGCTACTAGTAGGTATATATGACGAATGGCCATGAGAATCTATGAGTAGATGGCAGGTCTGATTCAACATTTATAACCTATAGAAAATTTACCATCCCAAGACAACCAGAGTTCTCACATTGCATCCTGTACAAATCCTAAGGACCCAGCAAAAGAGGCCTATCAGACAATGCACAGGAAAACTAGTGGCATTATTGAGTAGTGTTTCTGACATAGTCTAGATTCGAATGCCTAGGCGCGTCTGAGTAATCTCCTTTACTTTCACAAGATTGTCTATGGCATAAATGTTGTGTGTTTTATATTTAGGCTTTCCTGTTTTCAGTTTCTATTTTTGGTAAATTCTGGTGGGTTTTTTTCAGTGTTTTCAGGTGATTTCAATACCTTAAAAAAATAGTGGTTATCAGTGGTTACACATTTTTGCGCCATTAAAAACAACAGAAACAGTGTTTTTCCGGTGTTTATGTAACTTTTTGCTTTTACTATTGCTTGCTTTCTGCACTGATAGTGCATGGTATTTAGACAGTGTGCGTACCATGTATATGAGGTCCAAATACATTTTTACAAATCAAACTTATTGTAGTACACCATACAATACATCTTCAGTGAATCTTTGGTCATGCACGCTAACTCTTTCCTTCCCATATCAACTTTTATCTCTGAAAAAGCCCTCCCAACATTGGCACTAGGGACAGGACACGCCAAAATAGCCAGTACACAATTTGCAAATGCTGGCCACTGACATAGCTTTCCATGTTATTACTGGTGTACCTGAAGATTGTGATTCTCTGCGACAGGTTCTGCAACATATGCATTGAACTGGGTGCATATGCCCTCAGAGTTATTGAAGCGGTCAAAAATGAGGACGCACATTTGAAACTCCAGAGATAATTTTCCTTTACGGAAGGGATCTATAACTTGTGCAGAGTACCACAGTGAGGCTTCATTGACTTCAAATTCCATGGTTGGTGAAGGGCTATTTCTCATACATTGTAAAATAAAAGTTCCTGAATTGCTCCTCAACATTTCTTTGCTCACCAAGTGGCAAGCACTCTAACATGGAACATGTTGCAGTGCCAAAGTCATTAAAAGTGTCGCCTAGCCTACTCTCAAGGAGATGTTTCACATCTACACCAATTATGCTGAACACTTGGTATAAAAGGGCGATTTCAAACTCCAGTTTCTTTATTATGTCCACTACAGGAGTCAAGATTTCCTGCAAAAATCTAAGAATTCAGTAAAGTGTACTTTTTTCAAATCACTACCAATATGCATCCAAAGATCCTCACATTTCTTGCCTTTGGCATCATCATTCTGTAAACGGTTGCCACATGGGTAATATAACATTCATGGCCTCTAGGAATGAGAACCACCAGCTAAGTGACACAGTTGGTATGACTCTTTCTTTGATGCCACACAAATCACAAAATGAGAAATATTTGAGTTTTAGTTTATACACATACCTAAACAGTGCACCAGAACGGACTTAAAAATTAATACCATTCTTCATTAACTCTGAAGATTGTAAAGATGCTTTCAGCATACCATCTAACAAGTGGCAAGGATCTCTTAAAGGGAAGCATTTCAGCTCAGATATCGATTTTGACAGGTCATCACACAACATTTTCATATACGTAGCTGAATCACTGCAAATAAAAACAATGTCACTCCAATCTTTGTTGAACTTGGTAAGAACGTTTTGCAGCAGCATTCCAAGTGACACTGCATTTCATGTTTTCCAAAAGTCTGGTGTTATGTTTTCACCAGGATCCCAGATGCTTTGCAACTGCACTCTTTTCACATATACCTGCCACTATACCTTGCATTGAATTTTTAAAGCCTGGGGTGTTTGGCAATTCACTTACTATCAACACTGACTCACTAGAAAAGGGGGCTGATGTATCAAGGGTTTTTACCAATTCTATGTGGGTATATGTGATGGTACATATTGGAAAGATTCTTATGAAACCTACATTTTTCCTATCATTGAACTACTCAAACGTAGCCAAAAAATCTAATATGATTTTGATATTTCCTTATGCTCTACAGTTTATAAAATAAATAAACAGAACCTAAAACAATACCAAAAAACTGAAAAAAGGAAGAAGAAACAATATTTTAGTGACAGCCCTAAACAACAAATCTCAAGCAGAATAATGTTAGCCCAGTCTTTCTTACTGCTACCTTGTATAACAAAGTTACATTGTATTGGCCCCTTCAGGAAGAAATACAAATTACTCTTTCACTCTCCTTTTCTTTTCTTTGAATGGCATTTAGTTTGTTGTTGTGCAGGTTTTTTTTCAGTGTTTATATGTTTACACTGGTGAGGGCTATTTCCCTTCCGGTGGGGCTTTATCACTTATAATAGGTTTAAACCTAAAACCGGACAGCCTATTTATATTACACAAGCTAGCAGTGCACGGTGGAATGTCTCTTAAGGAATACACAAAGAGAAATGTGCAGTCTTTCAAAGATGGCAGCCAAGCAGGCCCCAAAACGGCTTAGTCTGACAGATCTGGGAATATTTATCTGGGAAAACAGGTCATATGGGCTTAAGAACTCCAATGTGAGAACGCTTCATCTATTATCAATATATGTGTGACGATAGGCACAATTATGATAAATAAAAACTTCCACCAAAGCATCCAACTCAGGGTAGACCAAGACACTAACTACTGGTCCTGAAGAATTGCTGCTGACTCATTCAAACATGTTGACCTTTGCACAGAACCTAGGGTCCATTATCCCCCCTATTGGTTCACAGATAATTTGATTCTTGGCATGTGTTAGCTTCGATATTAAAAATTTGTCATTTAGGCAACCCATAGCCAATTTTAATATATTGACTTTCTCAATCTACCACACACTCCAGAATTTAGCAAAGGGCATGACTCTATTGACTGGCCAACACCAGACAGAGGGAATAGAAGGTCTCCGGCAAAGAGCCCTTAAGAGGGGCCCGCAGGGTACTGCAGCGCCCACCCACTGAGGCGCACAGCCCAAAGATAAAGTATGCCACTTCAATGGGTGAGGGTTAGTGCATCCTAAAAACAATGCCATTTGGACTGCATAGAATTCCATTGACACCAGTGTAGTGTTGGTGGATTAGTGGAACAGCACAACCCAGTTGTTTATTGCAGGCAGTGGCGGCTGCCTTGGAACAGGGGTGGTGAGTCGGGGGAGGAGGATGATGATGAGAAAATAATAAAAAATAAACGTACCTGTCACCGTCGCATCTGCCGCCACCTTCTCTCCTCCATCTGCAGAAACGGAAGCACCCAGGCTCTCCCACCCAATCACAACGCTGCATCAGCAGCGTCATGATTGGGCTGAGCAGCCAAATAGGCCGCTCAGGCAGTGCCTAGGAGCCTGGGCATGTTCTCCACCGTGGAGAACAATCTAAGTGCGCATGACGGTTTGGCCGGCCCCAAGAGGGCAGACCAAACCATCATGTGCACTTAGGGAGTGCAAACCACTCTCACTCTGCTCTGGCGGCGGTGAGCCCAGCCCTGCCCGACCAGGCTCCGAGTCCCGCAAAGAAAAATAAAATGATAATAACTCTTGATATTGTCATTTTATTGTTCTTTTTTGCACTGCTCACTGAGCAGTGGGGTGATGCTGCTCCGCCTTAGCGGAGGGGCCGCCAATGATTATTGGTGTGTTTGTGATGTCATCGAGTAATGCCACTGCAGCGTCATTATTGATGCATGCTTTGAGGGGTGTCTGAGTTATGGTAATATCTTCTGAGGGTTTCATGGTGTTGTCAGTTATTGTGATTCCACCAGAGAGAGAATGGGGATACTAGACAATGTGAAGTGCTGTTACATCAGGCACATCATGAGTATACTCTACAATTGTAGAGATGTTCTGAATTGTATAACATGTGAAGGGAAAGGCCTGGACATCATCTCACACTTTCAATGGTCTATAATCGTTGAATATTGCACTGTGTTGTTGATAGCATGCTATGGTTTAGATAGACCAAATCACTGTATTGACATTATTTCATTTTTCACTGCAAGGGTGTGCAAAATGGAACATACAGTGGCTCTGTATATGATGAGATGCTATGTATTGATGTGTGAGAAGACTTCTGTCCTGATGCATTCTGCAACTGTGCATCACTGCAAGGACAGTTGTGTCATGGGGTGTGGCTAGCCTGGCCAACATGGCAGCCTCCTAGGATCGGAGGTCAAAGACCGGGCTCTTTTAATCCGGCATAACCCACGTCGGACCCACTGATTGCCATTTAACAGCCCCACAGTGGTGGGTGCACAAGGGGGCATCCACGCTGGCTGTTTGTGAGGACAGGGATGGCAGTGTAGTGGACGGTGATGGAAAGACCCGCTGAGCCGCTCGGCGTGGCTTGCACTTTTTGGGAGACCCCGGCCGCAACATGGCCGGCAATTGATTCAGTTGTGAGATGTGCCGAAGGTGGGTGTGGTACTGTGGACCCCCGTGGGAGGTGGCTGCTGTGCCCCTGCATCAACCTGAGGGCTACCGTCAAATCGACAGTTCTGGTGCGGGCAGCCTTGGGGGACAGAGACCTCGAGGACGTACTGATGGCGGAGAGCCTTGGAGTTGGTTGTTGGCTGCAGGGGACTCGTGTGGACCGCTGGACGTGGTGGTGGTAGTGGTGGCTGGAAAGTAAGCTGATTAGAGGGGCAGAAAAAGGTTTGATACATTTGTTTTAAAGTACATAAATGCAATTAAATACAAAGAAAAAAAAAAGGTATGTACCATGTTTTTCCGGAGACACGTCCTCCTCGCTCTGGTCATCTTCTTCTCCTGATGTCAAATTCAGCTGGGCGTAACCAGTCCTGGCGCTGCATGAGAACATTGGCAGGTTCGGAGTGAGCGGCCTCTCTCACTGCTCCCAAGGACACTGGAGGCTTGTGTAGGCTTTCAACCTGGCTGTCTAAGTCAGCTGAGTTGAGAGGTTTATAGTGCACATGTCTGGCTGGCCATCGCAAGACATCCAGCCAAAGTGACATGCGCACTATAAACCTGTGCACATTCAGGCAGCACACCACTGCTGCCATTCAACAGGCCTACCCCGTCCAGACACTCCGTTCAGGACGGGTTGATGGAAAATAAAATGGTAATGAATTAAATTTGTTACAATTTTATTTTTCATCTTTGGGGCAATTAAGTGGGTGACGCTTCTCTGCTACAATGGGGGAGCCGCCCCTGGGTGGTGGTCAGCCCGAAAGCCCCAAGGGGCGCATAGGGAGCCGAGGCTGAGGTGCTGTCCCCCCTCTGGTGAGTGACTGTTTGTGGGGTAGCCCATAGGAATTGGACGGAGTGGTCCTCTCCCCTAATTTGCACTACACTGTAGTGGAGACAGGGTTCTATGTGCACACATTGCTATGTTAGCATAAGCGCTTTAGATGTAAAATGCCATCTTGCCACTTTGCTGCTTTTGCACACGACACTGCAGGTAGCTGTTATTACAAGAAAAATTGCTTGCTTGCTTTTTCTTCGCATGAGAACGGTCTGTTGTTCACATCCCTAGATGTGCACCGCGACCTTAGTCCGAACACTGTGTTCAGAAGCTGTCAAGGTCAAATAACAATGTATGCTTTTGAATTCAGATTGATCGGCCCACGCTCTAGCCATAACATGCACACAGCTGCAAATATCTGGAATTTGGGTGCCTTTTATTTTGCATTTGCATGCATGATTCAGACACTTGGAGAAAACCTTTTCCAGATACAGAGCAGAGCTGATCCTGTGATGTGATTCACCTAAGCTGATATTTACGGTATGGGGTTCCCCATTCAAGCCTAGAGACCTTCTATTAGTTTCATAAAACTAGCATACTAGCGAAGGGAGGGTGGTTGTTTTCCACTATCATTTGTAATATGATTTCTCCCTTCATTTTCTATGGTATTGTAACAATGCTGATGGTTTTGTTTTTAATCATTTTTCTGCTTATGTTAGCCAAAGTACTGCACCTTAGAGCACGTAGTTAAAAATAAACATTTTAAACTTTACTGTGTCTCTGATTACTCTTGTTGTGGACTGATATAAGAATAATAACGAAAAGGTGTTTCTGATTCTCACCATTCCTGAGAGTACTCTAAGTCGCTTGTTCTGGGTTGTCTAATCATTGGTAGCTTCGAGATGATACGGAGAACGAATGAGACACTGATGCTAGTCGGATAGGGGTTCTGGGTACAGAGGTGAGTTTTTGGTACACCACAATTTACTGAGGTCCTGGTTTCCTGTGCACAGTTCTGTGCATGAGCAGAATCCCTGCAACATGGCGCACCTAACATTTGGTGTTATGATAGGGACGCCTTAGAAGTGCTTATATTAGTCCACAATACCCTCACTCTTGTTTCCGGTTAACAGGAGTGACGGTTTAAACCTACCTAAATAGTTAATGTATAGGTTCTCTCAAGCTTGACAATTAAAAAGGTTTTGTTTTATCTTATACCTTTTTGTGCTACTGTTTATATAGATTGTTTTTCTTCTCTGTGTCCTTATGGCTGAAGTCGCTATTGCAGCGCATAGTCATGCACCTCTCCGAAATCATTTGACGCAGTGCCTGACAATGGGATGTCTATTATCTTTGTAGTGAGTGCCGATGCATCACATCTTGGGTTACTTTGCCGGAGGTGAATGCGGATGATAATACGTTTCACTCATACACTCCTACGCCAGTCCCGGCTAATTACACGCCATATAGGACGCAGGAAATTCCAATTTCTGCTTGGCAGCATTGTATTTGGTTCAATGGCGCCCTCCCTCACACGGTTACACCGGTTCGTTTGGGCCCCATTGTCCATTCCAGGGGCCACTTGGCCAGTCTTGGCCGGGTTTACACCACATCCACGTTATTTGCAAGCCCCGGTGGATGAGTTACGTCAACTCCATACCACCCTAATTACCGTACATAGGGCTTTAGTGCAATACGTTTCACGCAATGTCCAGAGGGGGGCACCTGGGGTTGCAGCGCAACCAGCTGGCCCGGCCGAGATTACTATTAGTCCCGTCATGGTTAATTCGGTAATGGGCAAGCACCCCCAAAATAAGGGCGATATGCCTTATTGGCTTGCTGAGAAGTTTGACCAGCTGGAAGCAGTTTTTCCAAATTCTACTCCTGTGGAAAAATACAGGATTCTCACCATTAGTTTGCAGAAAGACTTGGTCACAGAGGTAGCTGATTGTGATAACGCTTCATCTATTATCAATATATGTGTGACGATAGGCACAATTATGATAAATAAAAACTTCCACCAAAGCATCCAACTCAGGGTAGACCAAGACACTAACTACTGGTCCTGAAGAATTGCTGCTGACTCATTCAAACATGTTGACCTTTGCACAGAACCTAGGGTCCATTATCCCCCCTATTGGTTCACAGATAATTTGATTCTTGGCATGTGTTAGCTTCGATATTAAAAATTTGTCATTTAGGCAACCCATAGCCAATTTTAATATATTGACTTTCTCAATCTACCACACACTCCAGAATTTAGCAAAGGGCATGACTCTATTGACTGGCCAACACCAGACAGAGGGAATAGAAGGTCTCCGGCAAAGAGCCCTTAAGAGGGGCCCGCAGGGTACTGCAGCGCCCACCCACTGAGGCGCACAGCCCAAAGATAAAGCATGCCACTTCAATGGGTGAGGGTTAGTGCATCCTAAAAACAATGCCATTTGGACTGCATAGAATTCCATTGACACCAGTGTAGTGTTGGTGGATTAGTGGAACAGCACAACCCAGTTGTTTATTGCAGGCAGTGGCGGCTGCCTTGGAACAGGGGTGGTGAGTCGGGGGAGGAGGATGATGATGAGAAAATAATAAAAAATAAACGTACCTGTCACCGTCGCATCTGCCGCCACCTTCTCTCCTCCATCTGCAGAAACGGAAGCACCCAGGCTCTCCCACCCAATCACAACGCTGCATCAGCAGCGTCATGATTGGGCTGAGCAGCCAAATAGGCCGCTCAGGCAGTGCCTAGGAGCCTGGGCATGTTCTCCACCGTGGAGAACAATCTAAGTGCGCATGACGGTTGGCCGGCCCCAAGAGGGCAGACCAAACCATCATGTGCACTTAGGGAGTGCAAACCACTCTCACTCTGCTCTGGCGGCGGTGAGCCCAGCCCTGCCCGACCAGGCTCCGAGTCCCGCAAAGAAAAATAAAATGATAATAACTCTTGATATTGTCATTTTATTGTTCTTTTTTGCACTGCTCACTGAGCAGTGGGGTGATGCTGCTCCGCCTTAGCGGAGGAGCCGCCAATGATTATTGGTGTGTTTGTGATGTCATCGAGTAATGCCACTGCAGCGTCATTATTGATGCATGCTTTGAGGGGTGTCTGAGTTATGGTGATATCTTCTGAGGGTTTCATGGTGTTGTCAGTTATTGTGATTCCACCAGAGAGAGAATGGGGATACTAGACAATGTGAAGTGCTGTTACATCAGGCACATCATGAGTATACTCTACAATTGTAGAGATGTTCTGAATTGTATAACATGTGAAGGGAAAGGCCTGGACATCATCTCACACTTTCAATGGTCTATAATCGTTGAATATTGCACTGTGTTGTTGATAGCATGCTATGGTTTAGATAGACCAAATCACTGTATTGACATTATTTCATTTTTCACTGCAAGGGTGTGCAAAATGGAACATACAGTGGCTCTGTATATGATGAGATGCTATGTATTGATGTGTGAGAAGACTTCTGTCCTGATGCATTCTGCAACTGTGCATCACTGCAAGGACAGTTGTGTCATGGGGTGTGGCTAGCCTGGCCAACATGGCAGCCTCCTAGGATCGGAGGTCAAAGACCGGGCTCTTTTAATCCGGCATAACCCACGTCGGACCCACTGATTGCCATTTAACAGCCCCACAGTGGTGGGTGCACAAGGGGGCATCCATGCTGGCTGTTTGTGAGGACAGGGATGGCAGTGTAGTGGACGGTGATGGAAAGACCCGCTGAGCCGCTCGGCGTGGCTTGCACTTTTTGGGAGACCCCGGCCGCAACATGGCCGGCAATTGATTCAGTTGTGAGATGTGCCGAAGGTGGGTGTGGTACTGTGGACCCCCGTGGGAGGTGGCTGCTGTGCCCCTGCATCAACCTGAGGGCTACCGTCAAATCGACAGTTCTGGTGCGGGCAGCCTTGGGGGATAGAGACCTCGAGGACGTACTGATGGCGGAGAGCCTTGGAGTTGGTTGTTGGCTGCAGGGGACTCGTGTGGACCGCTGGACGTGGTGGTGGTAGTGGTGGCTGGAAAGTAAGCTGATTAGAGGGGCAGAAAAAGGTTTGATACATTTGTTTTAAAGTACATAAATGCAATTAAATACAAAGAAAAAAAAAAGGTATGTACCATGTTTTTCCGGAGACACGTCCTCCTCGCTCTGGTCATCTTCTTCTCCTGATGTCAAATTCAGCTGGGCGTAACCAGTCCTGGCGCTGCATGAGAACATTGGCAGGTTCGGAGTGAGCGGCCTCTCTCACTGCTCCCAAGGACACTGGAGGCTTGTGTAGGCTTTCAACCTGGCTGTCTAAGTCAGCTGAGTTGAGAGGTTTATAGTGCACATGTCTGGCTGGCCATCGCAAGACATCCAGCCAAAGTGACATGCGCACTATAAACCTGTGCACATTCAGGCAGCACACCACTGCTGCCATTCAACAGGCCTACCCCGTCCAGACACTCCGTTCAGGACGGGTTGATGGAAAATAAAATGGTAATGAATTAAATTTGTTACAATTTTATTTTTCATCTTTGGGGCAATTAAGTGGGTGACGCTTCTCTGCTACAATGGGGGAGCCGCCCCTGGGTGGTGGTCAGCCCGAAAGCCCCAAGGGGCGCATAGGGAGCCGAGGCTGAGGTGCTGTCCCCCCTCTGGTGAGTGACTGTTTGTGGGGTAGCCCATAGGAATTGGACGGAGTGGTCCTCTCCCCTAATTTGCACTACACTGTAGTGAAGACAGGGTTCTATGTGCACACATTGCTATGTTAGCATAAGCGCTTTAGATGTAAAATGCCATCTTGCCACTTTGCTGCTTTTGCACACGACACTGCAGGTAGCTGTTATTACAAGAAAAATTGCTTGCTTGCTTTTTCTTCGCATGAGAACGGTCTGTTGTTCACATCCCTAGATGTGCACCGCGACCTTAGTCTGAACACTGTGTTCAGAAGCTGTCAAGGTCAAATAACAATGTATGCTTTTGAATTCAGATTGATCGGCCCACGCTCTAGCCATAACATGCACACAGCTGCAAATATCTGGAATTTGGGTGCCTTTTATTTTGCATTTGCATGCATGATTCAGACACTTGGAGAAAACCTTTTCCAGATACAGAGCAGAGCTGATCCTGTGATGTGATTCACCTAAGCTGATATTTACGGTATGGGGTTCCCCATTCAAGCCTAGAGACCTTCTATTAGTTTCATAAAACTAGCATACTAGCGAAGGGAGGGTGGTTGTTTTCCACTATCATTTGTAATATGATTTCTCCCTTCATTTTCGTTTTTAATCATTTTTCTGCTTATGTTAGCCAAAGTACTGCACCTTAGAGCACGTAGTTAAAAATAAACATTTTAAACTTTACTGTGTCTCTGATTACTCTTGTTGTGGACTGATATAAGAATAATAACGAAAAGGTGTTTCTGATTCTCACCATTCCTGAGAGTACTCTAAGTCGCTTGTTCTGGGTTGTCTAATCATTGGTAGCTTCGAGATGATACGGAGAACGAATGAGACACTGATGCTAGTCGGATAGGGGTTCTGGGTACAGAGGTGAGTTTTTGGTACACCACAATTTACTGAGGTCCTGGTTTCCTGTGCACAGTTCTGTGCATGAGCAGAATCCCTGCAACATGGCGCACCTAACATTTGGTGTTATGATAGGGACGCCTTAGAAGTGCTTATATTAGTCCACAATACCCTCACTCTTGTTTCCGGTTAACAGGAGTGACGGTTTAAACCTACCTAAATAGTTAATGTATAGGTTCTCTCAAGCTTGACAATTAAAAAGGTTTTGTTTTATCTTATACCTTTTTGTGCTACTGTTTATATAGATTGTTTTTCTTCTCTGTGTCCTTATGGCTGAAGTCGCTATTGCAGCGCATAGTCATGCACCTCTCCGAAATCATTTGACGCAGTGCCTGACAATGGGATGTCTATTATCTTTGTAGTGAGTGCCGATGCATCGCATCTTGGGTTACTTTGCCGGAGGTGAATGCGGATGATAATACGTTTCACTCATACACTCCTACGCCAGTCCCGGCTAATTACACGCCATATAGGACGCAGGAAATTCCAATTTCTGCTTGGCAGCATTGTATTTGGTTCAATGGCACCCTCCCCCACACGGTTACACCGGTTCGTTTGGGCCCCATTGTCCATTCCAGGGGCCACTTGGCCAGTCTTGGCCGGGTTTACACCACATCCACGTTATTTGCAAGCCCCGGTGGATGAGTTACGTCAACTCCATACCACCCTAATTACCGTACATAGGGCTTTAGTGCAATACGTTTCACGCAATGTCCAGAGGGGGGCACCTGGGGTTGCAGCGCAACCAGCTGGCCCGGCCGAGATTACTATTAGTCCCGTCATGGTTAATTCGGTAATGGGCAAGCACCCCCAAAATAAGGGCGATATGCCTTATTGGCTTGCTGAGAAGTTTGACCAGCTGGAAGCAGTTTTTCCAAATTCTACTCCTGTGGAAAAATACAGGATTCTCACCATTAGTTTGCAGAAAGACTTGGTCACAGAGGTAGCTGATTGTGATAACTGGGGTAAAGTGTTTGCAGCAGTCTAACTGAAGTGCTTCGGCATCCCGTCTATGGCTGTACTGCCCTCCGTGATCAAACGTGTTCAGGATCAATACAGGTGACTGTCGAGTTAGGGATGAGGCTTGTCGGTGCGTTCAACGTAGTTGGCACGCTCATCCTTGCTAACGTCAAGGGAGATGCGGGTAACTTTCAAGTGTCGAATGAACTGCGTCTCGTCGCTGACGTCGATAAACCCCGGCAGTTACCAAAGATCATTGCGGAGGCTTATAGGAACATTGGCCGCAATAGTTTAGGAGTTAAATCTTTTGTTCAGACAACAACTACGCAACCGCAAACTAAGACAGGGACATCTTCTAAAGATGACCGTCCAGCTTTTCCTAAACAAAATTGGAAAGCTAAAAAACAGAGGAAGCAGCAACAAAAACAGGGTTCTCGTCCCGCGTCGCCGGTCCAAGCGACTACTGAACGCACATATGATTTGCGCAATCTCACTAGGATTAGGTCTCCTGATAGATTTCAGGTTCCTGAACAATGTTCTCCTCGTTCTTCACAGGAAACATCGGTCTCACAGTCTGGTGGAGGAGAGCGTGGCAAAGGCCGGGGTTCCCAACAAGGACGTGAGCAGCCCCGCCAGACTGACGGTAAAGGCAAGCGGGACGAATTTGTACGACAACGACCCCCGTTTCAAAAGAAAAAAGTTGCTGCACTAACAGCGAGGTATGCCACAGATAGTGAGAGAGCAGCTTCGGAACCTGACATGGGCACTAACGCTGCTAGACAGCGCAGCAGAGTTTACAGTGGTGCGGCAAGCACTGCGTCCATATCTGAAGGCGACAGCAACTGACACATTCATTACTGTAGAAACTGCTGATACTAGAGTGGCTCCCCCTGACAGACTATATGACATAGTCCATTTAATAGAAGGTGACATACAACGTATCATAAAATGGATTTTTGGGGAAAATCTGACCTCTACAGATGACATTCTGTTAGCAGAGGCAGACTGGCCCCCAGCTTTCGTTTTAGCAGCTCCTAGAGGGGAGGAGGTAATCCTCCCATCTTTCGCGCGCACTGTGCCTAAGGATCAGGCTCAGAACTTTGCAGAAGAGTGGGCTCAGGTACTTGCTCTGGTGTTGTACCGTACTCAGGTTGGGTGGGATAAGTTGTCGCCAAGCCATGAGATTCCATTACGGTCTATGCCCCAGCCGCAACCCCAATATCCCATGCACCGCAAAGCTAGATCTCACGTCGCAGAAATCCTTGAACAATTGGAACATCAAGGTGTTATTGAAACATGTGTGTCACCCATGAATAATCCTCTATTCACTGTCATTAAACCTGATGGGTCGTACCGCCTAGTTTTGGATTACCAGCATTTGAACTCTCATTGTCGGAACTGTGCCGTACAGAATACCCACAGTTCTGCTCTCGTTGATAGTCTCGTGAGAAAAAGGTTTAGGACCACACTTGACATCTCCAATGGCTTTTATAGCCATAACCTGTCCTCTATTAGTAGTCAATGGACAGCCTTTACGTCCGGCGGCAAGCAAAAACAGTTTAAAAGATTAGCCATGGGCTACAAAAACAGTCCAGGCGTCTTTGCCGCTCGTGTTATCTCTCTGTTAGAGAGCAGTGACCCTGATGTGTACTCGTATGTTGATGATATTTATCTCACAGACGGCCGCATCTGTGTTGCTTTGACCGCATCATTGTCATGTTTGCAGACTTCGGTTACAAATTCAACTTTGCAAAGTCACACATTGCAGAGTATACAGTGTTGTTTTTGGGCTATGAACTCAACAACGAAGGTCGAGGATTAGCACCTCACTTCCTGGAGAAGTGCGCATGTTTGCGTGCTCCGACAACACTGAAGAAACTACAATCTTTGCTGGGTTTTTTGAATTGTGGACGTACTTACATTCCCGATTATGCCCAGCATATCAAGCCGCTATATGCCTTGGTACAACCTACTTTTTCCAAATCGACCTGGCTGCCAGAATATTCAGCTATCCTGCAATCTTTGCAGGATAGCTGATCTTCTTGCTTCGAAATACTTACCGACGCGTGATAACCACACTAACCTGGTAATAAGAATTGTGCTTTGCGCGGTGGGTTTCACCTACTTAACGTTCAATGAGGGCAACACAGTCCCCATTGCTTACAAATCGCACTCGTACACATCGCTGAAATGCGCTTTTCCACTGTCGAAAAGGTTTTAACTGCAGTGCAGATGGCGATTCTGAAGGAGAGAGCGCTGTCGCAAGGGAAACGCATGTTGGTTGTCACACCGTATCCTGCCCTAGAGGCAGTAACGAGAGCCAGTGTACCTAATTCTAAAGCTTTGCATCTACGTTGGATACAATGGGCCACTTCTTTGACATCGCCGGATATCACTTACATCTTTGATGCCTCATTGCAGACTCAGGAGTATTTGCAGTATGAATTTGTTCATCCAGCTCCTCTGTCCATGCGCCCGCTCGAGGATTACCATTGTGTCATTTACACTGACGGTTCGGCACAACCGGCGACGGAATCTAAGCATGCTTATTCAGCGGCCTGCGCAAAAGTGGTTGGTACTTTCGTGAATGGTGAATTCAAATCTGATGTCGTCCACTTGCAGACATTGGGTGATTGTACCACCCAGTTGGCAGAGCTACGTGCTCTGGAGCTTGCACTGGAGTTTGCTGATCCTCGAGTTACTACTCTTATAGTGAGTGACTCTTTTTACTGTGTTCAGTCTTTCAGCCTTATGGCTGGGCAGTATATATATCCCCAATTTCTACCAACTAGATTTCTTCCACCATCTCTCGGCTCATTTGGTGCGCTGACCGCATTTGCCCTGGGTCCTGGGAGGCGTCTTTACCTGTTTTCTAGATCTGATTCTGGACCGGCCCCACCCCCCACTGCCATCAGCCTCTACAACGTCAATGTCCCATAGTCTGTCTGCATAGCTTCGCCGATGGTCACTCTCTGGTGGTTGTCGCCATCTAAATCCAGGCATTTGACTTTACTCCCATTGTTCTCCAGTTCAAGACCTTTAGGTTCACCTGCTTCGTATGTTGTGCTCTAGCTTTCTCAACCCTTTAGTCTCATTGCCAGATTATCTGGGCAGGGATATATCCGATCACAATCCCTTACTGATGAGTCTGAGCTGTTAACGTACTCTGGGGCAGATTTACAAGCCCCTTGCTTCACTTTTGCACTGTCATTGCGTCACTTTTGTGACGCAGCGGCAGCGTAAAAGTTGCGGCCCATTTACAACATGACGCATCTAGGGAGATGCGTCTCGTTGTGAAGCCTTGCGCCACATTAAACCTGCGTCAGGTTTAATGTATGTAGGGTGGGCGTTCCGTCGCAGGAAGCTCCGTAAAAGTGACGCAGTGAAATCTACAAGATTTCACTGAGTCACTTTTACGTCCAGGCTGCGTCAAAACCCTTCGCCTGCTTGAAGCAGGCGGAAGGAGTGACGCAGCATGTTAGGCATAGGGCGCCCCCGAGCATTGCTGGAGTTGCGTCGTGCTTGCGACACGACTCAGCAATGCGTGACTTTTCCGTCAACAGATGCCTCAGAATTTCTGATGCATTTGTCAATCCTTGCGCCATGGTGCGCCGTATTGTAAATACGGCACATCCATGGTGACGCAAGGGTTTTGCATGTTGGCGCAGGGAAAGTGACACATCTCTACAAATGCGTCACTTTCTTGTAAATCTGCCCCTCTGTTTCTGGTCCCAACATGGAAACTACAGCCCCTAACCCTGGAAGACTCAACCTTCGATGCCATGATTTAAGATCAGATAACAGAATCCTTTGATCACAATGAAGTTAGGGGCGCCTGCATCCGCACCACCTGTTGCGAGCGCCATATTCTATCAGATGCCTTGGCCTGGGCAGTGCAGGCATATATAGCTGCATAGCGACTGGCAGTCGAAGATCCAGGGCGGCAACGATCCCTTGTACCGCTCCAGGAGCGAGCGGATACTCGAGCGCTGCCTAGATTACCAAACGAATGTAGCCAAATCCCACTCTGAAGGAGACAAATTGGGTCTATTGATGGCCTGGCAGACCAGGAAGGAGTTGCAACAGACATATTTGACAGGCAGATGCCACAAGCTTTTACCAACAGGGGCATATCCATGAGGCAATTGTTTCCTTCTATGTCTCGCTATTTCCCCCCCTTCGTATGCCTCTGCAGTAGAGGTTCATCAGTGTCTGGCCGAGGCTCCCCTACCAGAGTTCTCCGCGAATGTTAGACTGGAAATTGATGCACTTATAATGGAGGTGTGGGTTAGGGCAGGGATGGGTGGGTGGGATGGCAACTGGGAAAACCCCGGGTACTGACGGGTTCCCCACTGAATTTTACAAGCAGTATGCCACGGCTTTAGCCACACTGTTTGCCAAATTATACGAATCTGTCCTGGATTCGGGTCGCCTCCTGGGCACATTCTGTGAAGCACTCTTGGTCTCTCTATTAAAGCCGGGTAAAGATCCCCCAGACTTGTCCTCCTACCTCCCCATTGCTATTTTAAATATGTATTATTAAATCCAGACAAAAATCTTGGTCTCCAGAATCCAACATATTTTGCCACGCCTAGTACATATTGATCAATGGGGTTTTGTCCCGTGCCGCAATACAAACTTTAACATCAAGCGTTTTTTTCGTGTTCAGAAGCTGGCACACCCTGGCTGGTCTCGAGCAGCTGCCTTGGTCCTTTGACTCGCTGGACTGAGATTACTTATTTGCAGTGTTGCACTGCTATGGGTTAGATGAACAAACCCTTAAGTGTGACCGCTTGTTATTCACAGCACCAACAGTGCAGGTTTGCACAGGAGGCCTCATATCTCGGGCCATCCCGGTGGGGCAGGGGACCCGCCAGGGATGCCCCCTGTCCCCACTGCTGTTTCCTCTGGTGGTAGAGTCCCTGGCTGTGCACGCTCATCATATTGGGAGTGTATGGGATATTCGCTTACCAGAACATACTCACATCATATCGCTATATGCGGATGATGTTCTATTTTATATTAAAGACCTTACAATCAATCAAGAAATTTGTAAAGCACACTACTCACCCGTGAGGGTCTCAAGGTGCTGCGGGGGAGGGGGAGGGGTGCTGCTACTGCTCAAAAAGCCAGGTCTTGAGTAGCCTCCTGAAGGTCAGTAGGTCCTGGGTCTGCCGTAGGATGATTGGGGGGGGATGTTCCAGGTCTTGACGGCGAGGTGGGAGAACGATCTGCCGCCGGTGGTCGCTCTTCGGATGCGGGGGACGGGGGTGAGGGTGAGGTCGGCGGAGCGGAGCTGGCGGTTCGGGGTGTAGAAGGTGAGACGTCTGTTGAGGTATGCTGGTCCGGTGTTCTGGAGTGCCTTGTGTGCATGGGTGAGGAGCTTGAAGGTGATCGTCTTGTTGATGGGAAGCCAGTTCAGGTCTCTCAGGTGGGGTGTGATGTGGCTGAGGCGTTCTGTATTCGTTGTAGACGTTTCAGGAGTTTGACCGAGGCTCCTGCGTAGAGGGCGTTTCCGTAATCCTGCCTGCTGCTGACAAGGGCCTGGGTGACCGTTCTTCTTGTTTCGGTGGGGATCCATCTGTAGATCTTGCGGTGCATGCGGAGGGTGTTGAAGCAGGAGGATGAGACGGCGTTGACTTGCTTGGTCATGGAGAGTGTTGAGTCAAGGATGAACCCCAAGTTGTGTGCGTGGTCCGTGGGTGTCGGTGTCGGTGCTACTCCCAGTGCGGTCGGCCACCAGGGGTCGTCCCAGGCTGAGGGGGTGGGGCTGAGGATGAGGACCTCCGTTTTGTCCGAGTTCAGCTTCAGACGGCTGTTCTTCATCCACTCGGCCATGGCCTTCATTCCTTTGTGGAGGTTGGTTTACAGTAGATCTTTCTAGTCTGGCTGAACCCCTGTTGACGTTTGGGGATCTCTCGGGGCTCCACGTAAGTTGGACGAAATCTTGTATTTACCCTTTGACTCCCGGGATACTCCATACCCCAGTGACTCTGGGCAGGGAGACCCTACGGTGGCAGCCAGGTGCCTTTAGATATTTGGGTATCAATGTTTATCACATTGATGCCGGCCTTCTTGATGGTAACCTGACCAGAACGGTGTCTTCCCCCCGGACCTAAGTCGTCTTTGGGAAAACCCTCTCACTCTCTTGAGCCAGGCACATAGCCCAGATGTAAATGGTCATGCTTCCCCGCCTGCCAGATCACTTTACTACTCTCCAATTCTTCTCACTCCAAGCTGTATTCCGAGTTACACCAATTACTGGGAGACTTTATTTGGCATCCCAGCAGTTACAAGGGAGCCATTGCTAATCTACAACTTCCAAGGAAGGAAGGAAGCCTTGAAGCTCCTAATTTCGAACTGTACTGTTAATCATCCCAACTGCAACAGCTTGCTCACTGGGTGGCAGTCTGGGATCTGGCAGATACCAGAGCTACCACACTCCCTACGGCAGTGGGGGAGATTCTTGCTCTCCTGATTCCCAGGGAAAAGAACTCCCGGAAACTCCTGAGCTTGGTGCAAGTGGCGCTCAGATGTCTCCAGAGGAATTGCTGCTTCACTCATGGGACTCCCCCATGTGCTCCCTCTATACCGCTATTGGGCTTCCCTGGGGACATTGTAGGGACCTTCGAGCCTGGGGTGAGACTTGCTTGTCGACACTTGAGCATATGTTTACCAATGGCCAGCTCCTCCTCTTTGAGGTTGGTGGGGCATCATAGATTACACCAGGGGCAGTTTTTGAGATATGGCATCTTTTGCACTCTCCTGAGACAGAAGTGGCGGCTAGTTGACTTAGAGCCACCCACTAACACTTTAATGGATAGCTTAAATACCTTAAGGGATGGGCGACTACTGGTGACCTGGTTGACAAAAGCTATGACTTCACATCCGCAGCTCCCCTTGCAAGCCCTGCGTAACACGTAGGAGGCTGAATTTAGTCAGGTTCTACCTTTTGGGGTTCAAAGTTCTCTTTAAAGTTTGCCTACTTCAAAGACTAAAATGGGTATATGTCCTGAGCCTTTGACACAATGTACTCAGTTCACTTTTAGGTCCTGAGTAGACTCTGCCAAGAAAAGGAGCTGTGCTGCCAGGAGGGACTGCCACTTTCCTAACTGCTTTGCTGTGTTGGCCTGCTAATGGCTTTGCTGCCAGGAGGGACTGCCACTTTGCACTTTCTCTGCTGTTCTGTGCTGCTGCCTGCTGCCTCTTGCAGTGAGGAGTGAAACTACTCAAAACCTTTTGAAACCCAAAGTAACTTCAAGGGCTTGCTGGCTTTCCCCCTGTTCATGATGTCTCAGGGCCATCAAAGACTTCACCTGTTTACTGCTGCCGTGGGACTCTGCCACTCATGAGTCCAGCAACTGTACATTTGACAAAGATCAGCGCATGCCCCATTCCCAGTGTGCCTTGTAAAAAAAGAACAAGCGCTTCACTTGATAAAGACTGAGTGCCCTGCTTCTGCCAAAGATGCCGCAGCACTGAGGGAAATCCTTTCAGCTAGGCCCACCCGACTGCCTAGACAAATATCAAGCGAGTGCCGTGCGTCTGCACAAGAAGCCGCAGTGCTCCAGACAGACACTCCTGCGTGGCTCGCGGCCCATCAGCAATGCCCTGCCTTGGCAACACAAGGGCTCGCCTACAAAGCAATGCTTCATCTTCTCCCCCTATGACGTTCTAGGATGCATTGCCTTGACCCTCCCAGGACTCGCCTGCAATCCCACATCTGTTATGTTATGTTAATCCAGCTTATAAAGCGCACGGTTACCTGGAGGTGTTCTGGCGCTGGTAGCATAATTCTTCTAAGAGCACGGATGGGCCAGGAAGATAAGTGGCTCAGGGAACCTAATAGGTTAAAGAGCCATGTTTTAAGTTGTTTCTTAAAAACAAGAAGGTTAGTGGAGTTCCTCAGATTCCAAGGGAGGGCATTCCACGCCTTGACTGCACCTGTTATGAAATGTCTGCACCCCCACGAGGCTTTCTTCGTGGGAGGTATATTCACCAGTTTAGCTCCTGATGAGCGTAGGGTTCTCTTGGGGGTATACCATTTAAACTGGTTAGTTAAGAAGTCAGGCCCCTGACCATGCAGTGCTTTGAAGACCAAGCATAGTGACTTAAATTGCACCCTTTTTCTGATGGGCAACCAGTGTAAACTTTGTATTTCTTTGGCTACCGATACAAATTAGGGGATGCCTGTCACCAACCTTGCTGCAGCATTTTTCAAAATCTGCAATCTGTTTAAATGCCGCTCTAAGATGTTTAAATAGAGCCCATTGTAGTAATCCAGCCGAGATAACACCATAGAGGATACAACTGTTTGTTGGCTGTCTTCTGGCAAAAAAGGTTTGATCTTTTTTATCATCTTGAGGGATTGAAAAGTGGCCAAGGACGTATCCTTTATCTGATCCTCAAAGTTCAGTTTGTCATCCACCATTATACCCAGATTCTTAGCCTTTCTCATGGGTATGGGGAGATTGCCCATGTACGATGGCCACCAGTTAAGGGTACAGAAGTTGGCTTTGTTACCAAATATGAGAAACTCAGTTTTGGCTGCATCCAGTTTTAAACAATTTTGTGACATCCAGGATTTGACTGTTGCCATACAGTCTTGAAATTTCTTACTCATTCCCATTTCTTGTCCTGGTAGTAGAGACACTACAATTTGTGTGTCATCTGCGTATGATGTTAGACTAAAACCATGTGATCTAATCAAAGGAGCCAGGGGTGCCACATAAACATAAAAAAAAGGGTTGGACTGAGGGCCGATCCCTGTGGAACTCCACATGGAAGCATAAAAGCATTGGAGTAGAAACTCACTAAGGACACTATTTGTTTCCTGTTAGTTAGGAATGCTTTTAGTAGCTTCCAGGCCTTTCCTTTTACCCCCACCTCCGACAAACGGTCCATCAACACATCATGATGGACCGTATCAAAGGCCGCAGATAGATCCAGCATAATTAGGGCTGCCTCACCTTGATCCGGGGCTTTCCTAATTTCCTCCGTCGACTTGATTAAGGTGGTCTCCGTACTATGCCCTGCTCTGAAGCCATATTGTGTAGGGTCCAATAACTTATTTTTAAAAAGAAATGTGCTCAACTGAGCGTTTATTTCTTTTTCTACTATTTTTGCAGGTAGTGGGAGGCGAGTATTGGGCCTGTAAGTATTTGGATCTTTTGGGTCCAGATTATGTTTTTTTCAGAAGGGGGAGTATTGAGCCCAACTCCCAGATGCTGGAGAAGTCACCAGAGTCAAACATGTTATTAAATATTGGTGTCAATGTCGTAGCAATCGGTTCCAAGGCTAATTTGGCCACTGTCACCGGGCAGGGATCATACGGGAGCCATACTTGGCCGTGCTCAGTAGCATCTTAGTTTCACTGATACCAAGTGGGGTGAATTTCTCAAGAGAGGGCCTTACTCCTGTACCTTGCTCAGTATCAGTCTTCATGGTTCCTGAGACACCTTGCGGAAGTTGAATAAAAGCTGAGAAGATAACTTCCACCTTGTTTTGGAAGAACTTAGCAATTTCTTCAGCCATTTCTTGGCTTGCCTCAACCCTGGGTTTACTTGAGTTCGCTAGTCTTGCTACAGTTTTATAGAGTTCTTTAGATGAGTTTTGTGCTATATATATTTGATTTGCAAAGAAAGCCTTCTTTGCATTCAACACAGCTTGTTTATAAACAGTAAGGCTTTGTTTGTAGCTTTCTTTATCTATTGTGGAGTAATTGTTTTGCCACTTGCGTTCTAGCTGTTTGCAAGTTAGCTTTTGCCTTCTAAGCTCCTCTGAAAACCAAGGTGACGTTGGTGATGCTCATTTGGGATATACCAGTTGGTCTGGGGCTAGCTTTTTGCAGGCTATGTCCACCCATTGGGTATATGATATGGCCATGTCATCACATCTGTTTGCTGGGACTGCGCGGTGGTATAAAACAGTTCTTGCAATTCGGCGCCCACCATTTTATCCCAGGCCCTTATTTTTATCTGCTTTGGCCTTTCCCTGAATGTGTGGCGGTCAACTGGGATGGTTATTTCAAATAGGATTCCTACATGGTCAGTCCAGACCAGTGGGAGCATTCCTGTATACTTAAGATGTGGATTATTGGAAAAAATCCCATCTAGTGTATGTCCTGCCATATGAGTAGGTCCATTTACTAATTGGATCAAGTCAGCACTGCTCATCAAATCTAGCAGCGCGTTAGTGTCAGGATCCTCTGGCTTTTCCAGATAAAAATTAAAATCTCCCAAAATGGTGAGAGAATTGGAACAGAGCCCTTCTTCCAGTAAAGGCCCTAACGTGGTTAAAAATGATGTCCTTGACCCCGGAGGTCGATAAATTAAGCTACCTTTAAAGGAGTGATGGGATGATAATTCGACATTGAATGTCAGTGCTTCATAGTCCATACTATTTCTTGTCTGAAACGCTGTTTTAAGCATGTTATGGTAGATTACTGCTAGCCCCCCACCTCTCACTGTAGGCCTATTTAGTGTAAAACAGAAACAAAAAGGTGGGGTGGCCTGTTCTAAGTTTGGCCCTGAAGCCTCATCCATCCAAGTTTCTGTGATAAATGCCAGTTTTATATCTTGCTCCCCCAGGAGTCTAGCACATTCAACACTATGCTTTACTAGTGATCTGGCATTCACTAGAAGACATTTAGTTGCATCCTCCATGCCCTCCCATCTAAGCCCTCCCCCATGGAGTTACTGGTGATGCATTGCATTTGCAATCCCAGGACTCTCCTGCAATGCTGCATCTAAGCCCCAAAGCATTGTTCCCTCAACATCACCGCCTTTCGAGGAAAAGTACCTCGGGTGTTATTTACAAGTCCATTGAGCCGCTGGTGCGTTAATTTCATTGACAAACCGATAGCCCAATGGGCTTTCCATAATTATAAGGCCATGTAAAGTCCCCCTGCATGACTTTTCATGGCCTTGTAAATATGTTTCCTTTTCATGCATAACTCTGTGTGAAAGGGGTGTTTCATGGGCATGGTGTGGGTGTACCCACACAACATAAAAGGAACTTTACCCCTTCTCAGATTTACAACATTTTGTAAATCTGGGAATGCGTCAGAATCTACGCCTCCCCAGGGGAGGCTTAAGGAGGTGCAACGAGGAGAAATACTTATATTTCTCCTCGTTTTTCCCTCCTTCTATGTGTGCTGCTTTCTGCAGCGTGTATAGAAAGAGGAAACGCCTTTAATGATTGTTTTTGTCTTCTCAGCGCAGGCACCCTTGCAAAATGACGCACCAGTGGCTGCTGTTTGTGCGCCGGCGCAGGGAAAAAGGATAGTAATGAGCCGTATCTTGTAGATAGGGCAGATTCCTGCCCTTTTCTTTTTGATGCCCGCAGTGCAGCAGGAAGGTTTACTGCACTGCATCAAAATATTGTAAATGAGGCCCTGTGTGCGCAGCGGGTCCGTTGTAGGTGCTTGTGAGCTACCTGCGCTTCCTCGCAGGCGGCTTTTAATTCCGAAGTGATATCGGGCTGAGTGCCCCATACCCCTTGTTACTCGCTAATGCCTGTTGAGCCCCTGTTGCACACAGGAGCTCTGCAGAAACCAATCCGTCAATCCACTGCTTGGATCTGTGACATTTAGCCTGCAGCAGGCGGTGGTGTTAAGTACAGTGTTAACCGTTTTTGAAAACGTGCATAACTTGAAAAACATTAATTTAGATTTTTGTCATTTGGTATCGTATTGCATAGTAAAAAGAGTAGTATTTTTCTAAATTAGTGTGGAGTCTTTTGTGGTGTTTATTGCCTCTTAAATTAAGCCTGACCGCTCTGTGGCAAATTACCAGAAGGCGAGCACAAGTTAATTTAGGGCGTGTATCTGACTTACCCTGACTAGAATTGTGGCACCTGCTTGGACAGGGTGTATACTCTGCCAACCAGAAACCTCAATTTCTAACATTCACCATGAGAAAATGATATACATTCTCTATAATTATATAATGTAACTACTGAATAATTAAGCTAAATACGCATCTATACCGCGTAACTGTGCCATGTAACTCATTTGTGTAACTATGTAATGTAAATGTATTATAGAACCAGGAAATATAGTTGTACTATTGAAGCGTGCTGTACATGTAAACTCCAGATTATGGCTTTGCCCAACTGTGATAATTTTACAGCAATTTCCAAACACAGCAGAGCCCGATGTGAGACTGAAAAAGAGGAATGTGACCTGCAGCAGCACCAGGGCCTGCCTGCATTTTCTGTAGGAGTTTTCGGTCAGTGTGATGGTCACTTACCTCCATCTTCTGTTCCCAAGTCTTCGAACTGCATCTGGTTTGTGAGTCCAACAGGGTGCAGAGCTCGGACCCCTCCTTTGGGCCTTAGCTTTGAGGAGTTAAATTGTATACCAAAAAATTAATGACAGAAATGTGTTATGTGAGCAAAACTCTCGCTGTCCCCCCGGAGGCAGAAGGTGAAGAAGCGGCGAGGGCCCGGCCCTCATTCCACGCGGCGGCTGCCACATTCCTCGCGCAGACTGACGCTCATTTGAGGCCAGCGGCGCGTGGTAAGGGCCCTGGAGGCAAATATCACTCGGGCTGGCAGGCTGCATGTCTTAAAGACACCGCGCTCCGGCTGACACACGCCTCAAACTACTGCGCCTGAAGAGAGAAGGGGCGCACAGGCCGCTCGGACAGGCAGCAGAGTAGTGTCTACTCCCCACACCTTCCAGGCAGGCTTTCAGCACGCACCTTGCCGGTCACGTGACCAGCGTTGGAGCAGGCCGGGCAGACAGTGCGAGGCAGCTCTGTGCCATGGAGAGCCATGGCCCTCGTCACTGCACAGTGCACTGCTATGATTTCTGCGGCTCCTTTCGAACAGGGTGATTCAGGCGTACTGGCTTTAATGTTCAGTGCTGGGCTAACCTCAGTTCAGTGCAATGCACTTTTATTGCCCTTGCTGTTATCTTTAGTGTGCACTTTTCTCACAATACCATGTAAGGCCATATATATCATGGCTTTGCGCCACCTTTTCACCACACAACAGCGCTCAAGGTCGTCACAAAGCCATCCAAAGTGAGATTTATCAAGCAGCCTTGCGTGGCCCTGCATGGGTTGATATGTCTGCAGTAACGCCAGGTAGCACAAATGGACACATTGCCTTATTCTGCCCCAGGAAGGCGTTCCATGGGAGGAGCGTGGTTGTTCACATGTTTCCACCCATTAATTTTGACGCATTGCCAGATTTACAATTAGTGATAGACCTGGGAACGCCTCAAAATGCTATGCTTCTCCAAGTGAGGTGTAATGAGGGGAATGTCTTTATTTCTCCTTGTTTTTTCCTCTGTCTCTACATGTGCTGCATTCTGCAGAACACATAGACAGAGGAAAATGCTTCTGAGGATTGTTCTGTGCAAAAAGGTATCTCTGCTTGCACACAAGGAAACCTGCCTACAGTGCAGACACCCTTGCACCATGACGGAAGGGTGCCTGCTATGGCGCTAGACAGCCAAAAGTGTGCCAGTGCTAGGAAATGACAGGAATGCGCCATTTAATCGGGGTCACTGGAATTATGCGATTGTGCAGCCGCTGCGATTTTCGCATAGTTGTAGACTTGCCGCATGTGCCACATAATCCATCATCTGCCACATAATCTGCAGAATTTAACAAAAAATGTGTTTCTAGCTCAAATGGTTCAAAAGTTGGTAAAAATGCAGCAACATGCATTGCTAGACAGTAGAAGGCCCCTGGGAAGGATTGACTGTTCACCTTTCTGTAGTTTATTGCTATATTTGGTTGTTAAAATGGTACTAATAAGGTACAACCAACTCCCAGACAGCATTAACTGTCTTAAAAATGGCACCATAATGAAGTAATACTATACCAAAATGTGTCCCATAATGCCCCATAATTTACCTTTTCTTGCTGCATAATTTACTCAATCGTCCCGCATAATTTGAATCTCCCTGCCGCATAACTCCAGTGGCCCTCTGCATAATGTTAAATATGGTGCATTCCTGCTCTTTCCCTTAATGCAGTTCAGCACAAAAAGGTGACTTAATGAATATGGGCCTACATTTGTTGTTTTCAATGCAAACCTTACCTTCACTACTATGCAGGTTTATTGTCTTGCGTGCACATTTTGTTCCATGACCAAGGCGCCTGTGTCCTAAGCATATGCACTTTTCTCACTGTTCAATACAAATTAATTGTTTTTAAAGGATCTAGGGATCCTGGATAGTCAATGTCCAATGTGCTATGACACCATAAGAGTACAAATGTAAGCAAAAAACACTTTCTAATCTTGAATCAATTGAACTTGAAGACGCTCCAACTTTGACTTAAATGAACATCTGTGAAATTTCGCAAATTTCATATAAATGTCGTAATGATTTTAGTGCCAGACACTGTGAGGACAAAGCTTTGAGCAGAAAATATCTCTCAGTGAGTCATTTTGTTTGTGAACCAATCTTCTGGTTCAAAACTATGCAAAATTGTGAATTTCTTTACACTTTTCATGTAATTTGGAAACTGCGCATTTTGTCCGTGTAGTTAAAATGTCATCCAGCCCTATTTTTTTACCCTGCCACAGAGTCTCTTCCCTCTCAACCTGAGTACCTTGTCCTCAGACTTTGTCCTACAAATACCAGGGCCACTTGAATTAAGCGGCAGGGGAGGACCAAACATTTTTGGCCGTGTTTACTAAATTATAGGGCATGAAAAGGCAAATTATGCAGCATAATGCAGTGCATTTTGTGATAGTATTACTTTATTATTTTGTCACTTTTACACAGGTTAACACTGTCTAGGTACAGGCTTCCCCTCATTTGTACGAGTTTAATTCCCAAATATAGCAATAAGCAATCAAAAGAGGACCAGTCAACCTTTACAAAGGGCCTTCGACTGCGCAGCAACACATCGCTGCATTTTTAGTAATTTTTGTTTTGTTTGAGCTAGAAACACATTTTTTATAGTTAAAATTTGCAGATTATGCAGCAGATGGTCAATTATATTGCAAATGCGGCAAATCCATAACTATGCAGAAAATCTTTACCTATAAAATGTCATCATTCCAGTGGCCCTGCATATGACATTACTGAGAACTAAGGCTGCCTCTCCACATATGTGCTTGCTGGTCTCAACAATACTGCCCTTCCCTTTTATCTGTATCGCCCTTTTATCAATTGCATGTCTACATTATTGTTGTTTGGCTTATCTTATGTTGTTTATTTTCTTATTTATCTCCTGCTCCTACTTTGTGCTGCATACCTTATTTTTTATCTTCTACTTTAAAGCACTGTGCCGCCCTGGAGGAGTCTAGAATATGCAGGATAAAAACAATTTAAAGAAAATGTATAGAAAACAGAGTGTTCTTTGCCGACAGTGCTGAGAAAGTTTATTGTCTTGAATCTAATTTTTGTTCATGTCTTCCTTGTGAAATTTTCTCACAGTACAATGCACATTTGTCTTAAGACTGCTCTACCGCTTCACAAAACAATGCATGTTTACTGTCTCGAGTGTTCACAGTATGATGTATGTCTGTCCTTATTGTGCACCCTCTTCACAATTCAAGGATTGTTTATTGTCTTCAGATTTCAGTTTGAAAATAGGATACTGAAAGTTTATTGTTTATAACACATGGGATCCTGCAATCCCTGTATAAAAACCTGTCTCTATCTTCCCTATAACAGGTGACTTGTGATGCATCTAGTCGCCTGTTATAAAGAAATGCCATAGCTGCTCAACTGTAATAACTTACCACAGTAGAGTTCTAACATCACAATGCCTGCTGCCAGCAGTCAGGTGAAACGCAGGTCACAAAGCATAATCAAAGCTGAAGGGTAACAAATGGGCTTTTCCTACATCTGCTGTTTTTCTAGACAAACTGTGTTCAGCAGAAAATGTATATTTATGGCAATATGTTTATGTTTTGAACGCATCAGGTAATTATAGAAAAGAGATAATCTCTCTGCATGTTTCTTTACATTCCAAACTACAGGTCTTATTTTAAATTTCTGACATGCTTTAAACTGATTCCAATTTCTTTCTGCTACAACTATCGAACTGCTTTTTGGTGTGTTTAATTCTGCACTTGAGATTCTATTTTTATTCTTCAAGTTTGCAAACATGCTATCTCTTTCATTTGAAAGAGCAACCAAGCACCAAGGATTAAAGTGGTTTGTGGGAAAGGTGATGGTGTGACCATGTATTATAAGAAATAAAGTACCCCCTGCCGTACTGTATAAAGATATTTTGAGTCATCTTGGAGTTCCATGACCTTTGCCTCATTCCTCTATATTGTTATGAAACTCCTCTTCGATGTGCAATATCCTTATAACGTACTGAGGGGGTACCTCACCTGAAACTCCATTCGCTCCCCGTACAGAGGAGATTCCAATTCTAGCTGCTGACCCACACACAGAAGGCTCTACACAACCAAGGACCCGCAAACATTAATCACCGCCTGAACTTCCACCAACGGTCGAGAAGTCCTCACTTTCACTTGCCGAAGCAGAAGTGGAGTATGATCCCTCTCCCACATCGCAGCAAAGACCTTAAACAGCCTTCCCACATTCCTCCAGAACACATTTACGCTGCCGTTGCGTCACTTTTTGTGATGCTGCGGCGGCGTAAATATTGCACCACGTTGAGACATATTTACGAAGTGACGCATCTAGGCAGATGTGTCACTTTGTAAACCCCTGCACTACATTGTACCTGCGTCAGGTATAATGTGCGCAGGGAGGGCTGCATTGAAATCCATAAGATTTCAGTGCGCCACTTCTTGGACGCCATTGCGTCAAAACCTTACTCCTGCCTCATGGCAGGCGTAAGGGTGTAAGGGTGACGCAGGCCCTTTCACATGGGGCTTACCCCGTGTGAAAGGACACATTGCTGGAGTTGCGTCTGTTTTCAGACACGCCCCACCAATGCGCCACTTTTGTGCATACAGATACGTCAGTAATAATCTAGGTAATAGTTACGCTTTAGAAATACTATTTTAATTTTCATTTCATTTCCTTACTTGTCCCTGTTGTGAAGGGTGCAGACTTCCCATTGCCATGTTTCCTTCCAGGTTCCTCTTCTGCAGCCCCCCTTACTAGCCCCTGTTCTGGAAGGTGCCTATGTACTCTTGCCATCTCCTATTTGCAGTTGCTTTGAGAACCAGAGATGCAACCAGGAGGTTATTGTGTATTCCTCTGGGTCCCAGGCACCGTGCCTTCAAGATACCGAATGCCTGCCTGCTGGTTCTTACCTTCCAGGCTCCTGCATGTGGTATGCCTGCTCTACCCCCTCCACCCCATACTCTGGGAAGCCCCAATCTTTTGGGCTCTCTTCACCGGGGGAACATGCGTGGGAGACCTCACCCCCCCCGCCCCCACACACACACACACGCACTGACATGCGTTGGTTCTAAAGGCTCCCTGCCATGCCCTGAAAGAGCAGCATTCATCCTAGAGGAAGGGGCAATGAGTGACACCATTTGGAAAGACACGAAACACTGAAACATGTCTATGATTGTTGCACATCTTTGAGAGATACCAGCCCTTGACTGCGGACTAAAGAATTGATTTTTATTATAAATTGTTGAAACTAAGCTGTTGGAACACCAGTGAGACGTTTCCCTGATAGCCTTTTGTTGCGTCTTGATTCTTTTTCCGGAATCCGTTAATAATGGACTGATACCAATATAATAAACGAGTTCGGTATTTTGGAACACTAGACCGTGAATTATCGATTGGTGCAAGTAATACCGATCCAACGTGTGCGCCATGGCTGTACTCTTGTTTCATCAAAATTACAGGTTTCGATGGGCCAAATCCCCACGCCCCATTTTCTCACATTTTGCTGCACTGTAACTCCATGGGCAGCTCAGCAGAGGAATGTAGTCCTGCCGGTTGGTAAGAAATGAAATCTTCACGCAGCATAATGTTTCAGTACCGGATCAGGTGACAGTCTGTGCTGCCAAGTAATGTATCCATGCCACGAGTATACTGCCACCAGTCCCCAGGAGACCACATGTCCATCCTTCAGCCTGTATTATGGGTCAGAATCCAGCATCAATATCTACCAAGTGTCCTGTTGCATTGTGGACCTTGTAGTTGTTGTGAATTGTATCTGTAACACCACTACAGCAGGCGTCAGTAGCCCAAATTCTCACGCCGCAATGCACTATGGACACTGCAGTTGGTTATTCGGCAAATATGTCCACACAGCTTGGTTCAATGAAAGTCTTAATGTTTACAGCGCATCAGAGGAACACAACAGGGGCTAAAAGATCTGCAATGCAAGGGAAACCCCAAAGAGAGAAAGGCACACAGCACTCTTGATGATGGGTTCGGACTGCTTACAGTAAGTGCTATTGTTAGTCAAATCAATGCTGTAGGCACCTGTAGTAATGAAGCAGGATACTGTAGTTGTCTTGAGTAGATAAGTTTATTGGTTACACGGATGAGGAGCCAGCTTGAGAGCAGCCAGCTCCAATAAACACCAACTCAAGAATCAAGATACACATTCTACTGTATCTAAGCAGCACTAGAACTTCTTAAGGTAACATGGTAATACAATATTAGCCCCTCATAAAGCGTATCATTCCACATGCTCTAGCCCCTCGGCTGCCTGGTTCTCTGAACAAATCAGGGATCATAAAATGCTTTGCAAAAAGCTGGAAAGAATCTGGGGAAAAAACTACAAAGAGGAGGATAAAAAGCCTCTCAACGCAGAGTTGAAAAGGTACAAACTCGCGATCCAAGAGGCCAAACAGGCGTTTTATACGAAACGCATCAAGGACGCAAGTAATTCCTCCAAGGAACTATTTTGCACAGTATCGTCCCTGGCTGCCCCTAAACCAGCAGAGATACCACCAAGTCGCAAATTATGCGAAGATCTGGCAAAATTCTTCCTGCAAAAGGTAGAAAACATTTTCCTCCCGCTTGACATTCAAGCCAAGTTCGCCGCTCCAGAAACCAACATAGAGGCAGACAGTAACAAAGCGTTGCTGCCTAACTTCTCCTCCATTAGGGAGAAGGAGGTGGAGAACCGACTACAACGGATAAAATCTGGCTCCCCTAATGACCCATGTCCGGCCAGTGTGGCCAAACTAGCCCCCTTGGCCATGGCCGCAGGACTCACCCCAGTGTTCAATGCTATGCTGGATAATGGGGAGTTTCCCTTGCGTTGGAAACAAACCTCCATTCTACCCCTGCTGAAGAAACCTAATCTAGATGTGACGGGCCTGAATAATTTTCGGCCAATTGCCAGGCTGCCCCTTCCGGCGAAAGTCATGGAGGGCATCTTAAACACACAGCTGAGCGCCTTCCTGGGAGCCAGCCAGAGCCTGGATCCATCTCAGCATGGATTCCGGGCGGGGCACAGTACCGAATCTGCACTGATCAAATCATCAGAAGACGTGAGAACAGTGATGGATGCAGGGGGCAGAGCCGCCCTGATCTTGCTGGATCTGTCCGCGGCCTTTGATACGGTCCACCATAAGATATTAGTGGACCGGCTAAGGGCCAGCGGGATTCAAGGAAAGGCGCTTAAAATCCTGCATGCCTTCCTTTCCAGCAGGACGCAGAAGGTGGCACTGGGGGACTTTGAATCAGACCCTTTTGTGTTCCCCTGCAGAGTCCCTCAGGGGTCCTCCCTGAGTCCTACTCTTTTTAATGTGTACGTCTCCACCCTGGCACCAATTATTAGATCCTTTGGCTTCAACTTAACATCGTACGCAGATGACACTCAGATAGTGGTGTCACTGCTACCGGGGGAAACTGACAGCACTGCAGAAAGGTTCAGAGGCTGCATGCGGGAAGTCAGTAACTGGATGGCAGAAAACTGTCTCAAGTTAAATTCAGCCAAAACTGAAGTGCTGCTGTTCGGGTCCAGAGACAATTTCTGGTCCCCACGCTGGTAGCCAGAGGAAATGGGCACCCCCCCCCCATCTCCAGTCTCGAAGGTTAAAAACTTGGGTGTAATGATGGACGACTCACTGTCCTTCAGGCCTCAAATTAATGCACTTACTTCAGCAACCCACTTTGTCCTAAAAACCATCCGGAAAGTTCTGCCGTTTCTTGCCGACGAGCACAAGAAGACAGTGGTTACAGGATTGGTGTTGTCCCGACTGGACTACTGTAACAGCCTATTGCTGAATGCCCAACAGGGGCTCCTCAATAAACTCCAAATTCTGCAGAATGCAGCAGCCCGCCTGATCACAGGCACACCTAAATTTGCCTCGGTGTCATGGGACCTGGTGAAGCTACACTGGCTACCAGTTCGTAAAAGAATTACTTTCAAATCACTATGTGTAACCTTTAAGGCGCTGTACGGCCTAGGGCCCCACTGCATGACCCGACTTTTCCAATGGCATAGACCGACAAGATTGCTGAGGTCAGCTGATCAGGGTCTGGTAGCTGTCCCCAGAGTCAGGAAAGCTCGTTGGGGAGGCAGGAGCTTTTCCCTAGGTGTAGCAAAGGCTTGGAACGCACTGCCGCTGAACCTCAGACAATTGCCGGACCTCCTTTCCTTTAGGAGAGCGTTGAAGACATAGCTCTTCACACATTAATCCCTCCGCCCATACACACTATTGACAATCAGCGCCAGGACACCTCCGGGTAACAGTGCGCTTTATAAATGTGAAAAATAAATAAATAAATATAAGTAGATATTGCAAGCTCAACAGAACAGACTAAAACAAGTTACTACATTTACCTTCCCTTCTTCTAACAAGAAAACGAAGAAGAGAAAAAAGAACAAAAAAAAAAAAAAATTCATTCCCTGAACCTTGCCGGTTTGATGATATTCCGGGAACTTCTCCTGAAAAATAAATAAATAAATATAAGTAGATATTGCAAGCTCAACAGAACAGACTAAAACAAGTTACTACATGTACCTTCCCTTCTTCTAACAAGAAAACGAAGAAGAGAAAAAAGAACAACAACAAAAAAAATTCATTCCCTGAACCTTGCCGGTTTGATGATATTCCGGGAACTTCTCCTGGCATTACTGGAGACAAAATTTTTACTAGGAGGTATTTTACTATCAGAATTGGAGGACTAGAGTCCGGTATAACAGTGGACTTTAGCTACCTTGTTCAAGTTCCATCAACAACCACCTTCAATTTTTTTAATTTTTTTTATTTATTGTGAAAAAGTAGGTTGACACAGCTTATTGCCCACAGCCCAGAGGCCGGCAGCTCATTTCTGACTTCAGCATTGCCATCAATATACAGCTTGCGTGCCTACAACCCAACGAGCCGGCAGCGATGCAATAAAACCGCTTTACAACTTCCGCTATATCCATTCGTCGTCTCATTACAACTTATGACGTATATTTGTACTTAGTTAACTTAACCAAAACAACTACCATTCCCCCCCACCCCCTCTGCCTTACACCAATCATCCATGATATCACTCAGCTGGTCGTGCAGTCTACGTGGTTTTCGTAGTCCAATAGGCTTCCATGTTCCCCCAAGTACTTTAGAAATTGCCGAGGCTCTCCCCTTACATCTCCCAATATGTAATAAACTCCGCCGGAATTGATCTTCGGCTCCAGTCTATGACGACACTACCCGTGCCTCCCTTCTTATCCCCTTTGTAAGTCTGAGCCCCCCGCTTCCAGCCAGGCCACAAATGTTTTCCAGATATCCGCCGGCCTAGATCTGATGGGCATTAACTCCCAATAGTGCAACAACTGGTCTTTACAGTAAACCACTGTATTTACCCATGCTGCTATGGTAGGAGCCTGTTGTTTTTTTCCAGTGAATTGCCACCTGCCTCTTCGCCAGTAGCAACAGGATTTGGACTTCAAATACAAACCCCAGAAGCGCCGTCAGCGGAGAGGCAGGTATCCCATGTTTCGTGATTTGTCGGACATGCTCAAACACTTCTTCCCAGCACCTACCTATTGGACCGCAGTCCCATGCCAGATGTGAGAATGTGGCACCAGGAGCGCCACACCTCCAACAGTTCGTGTCCGGGTGTATGCCCATGCGGTGCAACTGGGAGGGCGTGCGATATAGTCTATGCAAAAAATTAAAGTGAATTAGCCGCAATCTATAATTAGGTGATAGATGTTCAAGCTGCGAGCAGCAATATTGCCACTGTTTATCTGTGATGTCAATGTTATGTTATGTTATGTTAAAATTGGTCTTTTATAGCGCTCGGCTACTCCGAAGAGTGTCCCGGCGCTTTTAATAACAACCTGCAACAAGAGACACAGCACAGTAGACAGAAGACGGGGCCGACAGAAAGGGGACAAAACAAACTAAAGGGCAAAAAGCCAAGTTTTAAGGCCCTTCCTAAAAGTCAACAAATTAGAGGTGCTGCGCAGAGCCAGAGGCAGAGTATTCCAACGCTGCAATGCCAACAACTTAAAGGAACGACCTCCAATACGAGCCTTTTTAACTCGAGGAACCACACCCAGGAACAATGATTCAGACCTCAAGGATCGGGGCGGATGGTAAAAAGCAAGTCTCCTTTGGAGATATTTCGCACCCGAAGCATAGAGGGCCTTGTGAACTAAGGTCAAGGCCTTAAACTATCCGTTTCCGGATCGGAAGCCAGTGGAGTGACTGCAGAAGACCGGAAGCTCTGGCTCGCCTATGTAGGCCAAAAATGGCTCGCGCAGCCGAGTTCTGGACCACCTGCAGTCGTTGCAGGAGATATTCCGGTAGGCCGAGATATAAAACGTTAGAATAGTCCAATCTTGAACCGATCAAGGCCTGCACCGTCGTCTTCCTATGATCCTCCGAAAGCAAAGGAAGAAACTTTCGGAGCATCCTAAGGAGGCCGAAACATGTTCCAGTAAGACCAAGGATCTGAGATCTCAACGACAAATCATTATCAATCTTGATCCCCAGATTCTTTGCCAGCTGAGACGAGCCCGCTGGAGGGAACATGTTAGCAGGCCACCATTCCTGCCAGTCTGGATCAGATGGGCATCCAAAAAAGAGTACCTCTGATTTGTCTGAGTTGCACTTGAGGCTGTTGAGCTGGAACCATTTAAAAACAGCCCCAAGGCACTCACGAATACTCTCTCCATCAAAATCTTCTCCTTTCCTGCACGAAAAGAGGAGCTGGGTATCGTCGGCATAAGATACGATCTGGGCCCCCCAAAACTCCGCCAATGCCGCCAAAGGAGTCATGAAGATGTTAAAAAGAGTCGGGCTCAACACAGAGACCTGTGGAACTCCGGCTCCCAGAGGCGGCACCGTGGCAGAGCTGGGCGGGACCCAGACCGTTTGATGACGGCCCTCCAAGAATTATCTAAACCATCTGAACACCGTCCCCCTCAGACCGATATCATGAAGTCTGGCGAGGAGACCCTCATGGGGGACGGTGTCAAAGGCCGCCGACAAGTCCAGCATAACGAGCATAGCTTTGCCCCCCGAATCCAGTATCTCTCAATTACATGAGTCTTTCTCCCATTCTGCCCTGGCCGTGCACACCATTATCGGCGATTCTTTTTGTGTTATACTGTATATACGTGTAATCAGTTTGCGAGGAGACGAATTCGCCAACACATTCTCAAGCGCAGGTAGTGCGGGCGGTGCCTGCGGGAAGGACACGTATCTAGCACGGCATGCGGCTCTAAGCTGATAATACAAAAGTGTGTCTGATGCCATGGGTACCTGTGCCTTGCACATCTGTTGTAACGTAAGGAAGGTATTGTCCGGATAAAGATCCGCGCCCTTCACCAGTGCGTGTGCCATGGCTCGAAGTGTAACTGCTTTGTCCACTAGTGGAGTTAGTAGCGGATTTCCCCCCAGCGGCATAGATGGTGCGTATAATTCCTCAAGTTTGGCCCTCTTGGCAATCCCTGTCCATGCCCACCTCAGTGCTTCTACCGTGTCAATTTCTAAATGAGGCCTTTTATAAGGCTGGTAGACCGCCGTGTTCAGCGGTGTGGGAGCTTCTCTATCAGTTTCTATTGCTACATGAGGTTGGAAAGGCGTGGGGTGCTGCCAAAAATACAAATATTGCGCCTGAGCACTATAAGCATATAGTTCGAAGTCGGGGACCCCTAGATCCACCTGGGCAAAGGGTAGTGTCAGCAGCTTCCAGGATGCTCTCGGCTGCTTACCTGCCCATACCAAATCAAGGACGTGGGACCTTAGCTTTCTGAAAAAGTGTGTGTTTAACGGCATTGGAATGTTCACAAACAAATATAGGAGCTTAAGCAGAATCACCATTTTAATGATGGCTATACGCCCCATTAATGACAACGGAAGGTGTTTCCATTTCTGTATTTTGCACTCAATCAAGTCCATCACCCTCCCGTAGTTTGCCAGCCATACGTCTTGCACCGATCTGCTCACCCATATTCCTAAGTATTTGACTTCCTCACTTGCCCACTGTATAGTGTATTCTGTGTCAAACTGGGTGGTGCCGTCAGTGAGCGGAAATATCTCAGACTTGGACCAGTTCACCTGAATGCCTGTAAGGCCACCATAACGAACAATCTCTTGCATAACTTCCACAAAATTGTCCCTAGGATTAGTGAGATATATTGTCATGTCATCGGCATACATTGAGATCAGCAGTCCTCTGGACGTGAACCCAATGCTTCTTTGCGTGTGGTGTTGGCTGAGTCGAGCCGCCAATGGTTCCGTAGCAATAGCGAACAGCAGTGGCGACAGTGGGCAGCCCTGTCTCGTTCCTCTAGTTATGGTGATGGGTGCTGACACCTGTCCATTTACTCGTACCCGTGCCACGGGGTTCGTGTACAGCAGCTGTATTTGCTTAATAAACAAGGGGCTGGATCCCATGCGAGGCAGCAGGACAAAAAGAAATCGCCATTCCAACTAATCGAATGCCTTCGTGGCGTCCAGCAATGCGGCAACGGCCTGGACATGTGGGGCCAGATAGTGCAGGATGCCAAACAGTGTACGTAGATTGTGGGTAGTCGAGCGGCCCAGTATGAAACCAGACTGGTCTGACAGTGCTATCTGTGGCAACATGGGCTGCAACCTATTGGCTATGAGTTTGGCATAGATTTTAGCATCCACATTTATGAGGGAGAGCGGGCGGTACGATTCAGGCACTTTAGGATCTTTATCAGGTTTCAGCAGCGTTATAATGGTAGCCTCTCTAAAATTTGGGGGAAGGATACCTGTGTCCATGGCCGCTAGCTATACCTGCAACAGGCGTGGTGCCAGAATATCTGAGTACTCTTTATAAAAGGCCGCCGTTAGCCCGTCTGCCCCCAGAGCCTTCCCAGCTGACATACTACTTATTATTTGCCTTACATCTTCTACCGTTATGGGAAGCTCCATGTACTGTCTAGTGCTATTGCTAAACCATGCCAATGCCATGGTATCCAGGTAGTCCACTATGTCCGACTGGGAAGGGTTAGTCTTAGACGGATATAGTGTTTCATAATACCGGGACATCGTATTCAAAATTTCTGGCGGTGACCTAACCAAGTCCCCGTCTGCCGTAGTTATTTCAGTTATGTAATCCGCCCCCCTAGGTAGTCTAAGTAGTCCCGCCAATGTTTTCCCTGCTCTGTCTCCCTCTCCATAGCGCCTCGCCTGTGCAGATTTGTATAGGTACGCTGTTTCTCTCTCCGCTTCCACCTGATAGTCAGACATTTTAGACCGGATCTTCGCCAAATTAGTAGGATCTGGGGAGCAGGCCTGCATTCGCTCCAGCTCCCCAATCTCCATCTCAAATCTCCTCAATGTGGTACGTATGTCTTGGAGTACCCCTGTCTTGAGTGCTATACAGTCACCACATACCACAGCTTTGAATGCTTCCCATACAGTGCCAGGTGATTCCACGGTGCCCTCATTTAGTGCAAAGTAATCCTCAATTTTCCCTCGTTATTCTTCTCGGAAGATCTGGTCTTGCAATGCCCCAGAGGGAAATCTCCAACTGAACGGAGCTATATAGGGACCTGGCACTTTGAATGTCAGCTGTACAGGTGCATGGGCTGAGAATCTACGTGGGAGATGTTCAATCTCTGTTACCCAAGTGTGCATATCCCTAGACAACAACCAGAAGTCTAGCCTCGACGAGGCGCTATGATAGTGAGTGTGGGGTGTAACAATCTCCAAGAGTCTACTAGTTGCATGTCAGCTATAATGTCGTGCAGCAGCGCCGTTACCCTCGGATGGTGCTCACGTGATGTGCCCTGCCTGTCGGCTACGTCCGAGAGGACTGCATTAAAGTCACCCCCCCCATATGACCGAAGTGTAATTAGATGCTTGCATCAGGTGGCCTATACGCCGAAAGAAATCTGGGTCGTCTGTATTAGGGCCATAGGTGTTTATGATCATTGTGGGTGTGTTGTATAATGTACACTGCAGCAGAATGTATCGTCCTTCCCTGTCTATCACTGAGCGATGTGTGCGCCATTATAGACTCCTGCGCAGAAGTATAGCTACCCCACGTGAGTAGTTAGAGTAACCCCCGGCCACTGTCTCCCCCCATCTTTTGTGGCCAAGCATACCCGCAGTGCTGTCCGTCAGATGTGTTTCTTGCAGCAGACATATGTCTATACCGTGTCTAGCGAGATATGAATGGACTAGCCTCGCCTTCCGGCGATCATTTAGACCTCTCACATTCCAAGTAATAAATTTTAAATGTGACATCTTTGCATTAAAGACCAGGCACACCAACACCCCACCACAATCTCCGGGCCCTCCAGGTCACCCCCGCAAAGCATCCCCAGTCCAACGCACTCTGCACCAGCATCCAGGTCGTGCCCATATGCGGACCCACCTTCTTTTAACAACCTACATCGACCTCTGAGTGTGTATTTATCATTTGGCAGATACAAAAACTGGCTTAACCTTTTCTCTCTTCCCCACCGACACCAACCCCCAATTAGGTTGTGATTCCCCCCCCCATTTCCCAAACATGTAAACAGTAGCCCCATAAAAGGAGCCCAAAGGGAATCATCCCATGGGGAACGCAGGTCCGCCGGCATGACACCCCTGCACTCATGGCAGGGTGGCAGAGCTTATCACTTACTGCCCCAAGACTAGTGCCATTATGCTTATTTGTCTATATCCACACGTGCACTGGTATAGCCCCAATGACACCAGATAACTCAATAACACCTAGCTCATAAATTCAACATTCAGTGAGCGCGCCTTTCAGTTCAACCATCACAATACTATATCACAAAGTTATGGACTTATCTGCCCAAACGGCGTAGCACTCCGGTGCATTCAGTCATTATCGCTCAGATTGTTCGCCTCATTCGGATCCACTGGCTGCGGCTTTTGTCTCTATTCCATAGCCAGCTGTTTAGCACACGCCAGCGCAACCTACGCGTCCGTGAAGAAGGCCGGCTTACCAGGGCCCTGCACCCTCAACTTGGCTGGATATATTAGCGAGTACTCAGTTCCAATCTGCTGAAAGATCTTCTTGGCTGGCAGGAACTCTTTTCGGGCCGCTTGAACCTGCAACGTGAAGTCCAGATACAACGCAATGGTGTTACCATCGTCTCCTTTCTCCCGCGCTGCTCCAAGGATCGCATCCCAATCCCTGTAGTTAAGGATTCTTGCAAGGATAGGTCTCAGCGGGGCACCTGGTCGTGGACCTAATATTCTGTGAGCCCGCTCAATTAGGAACATGGGGGACAAGGAAGGGCCAAAGAGATCTTTCATCATGGCCTCCACGTATCGTTCCATGTTCTGAATATCCATAGTTTCCGATATGCCTGTAATTCGTACGTTGTTTCTCCTTGACCTTGCTTCTAAATCTTCATTCTTTAATCTAATTACCTGCAGCACTCCGTCCATTTCACGTAGCTGCTTGGCTAGTTCCGTCTGCCCTTCTTCCGTCTCCGTGACTCTAGTTTCCAACGCTCCCATTCACCCTTCCTGCTTGTTCATCCTCTGTGTTATCCGGTCCATACGCTCTGCGAGGGAGTCCATTTTTGAATCAAGGCCCTGAAGGCTTGCCTTGAGGTCCTTAAACACAGATCGAATGTCCTCTGCTGGTGGCACCAAAGTAGCACCCTCCTCCCCCTGACTCTGTTGGCTGGTCTCACCTTCTGTCGCTTTGGTGGCTTTCTTGTCAAAAGTGAGCCTGGGCTGCCTTGTTTCAGGTTTCCCCATCTTGGCTGACTTTTATCCCCTGCCAGCAATAACAGCCGCGAGCAATCCGCTTGTCGCACGGAATGCTGCTGCCAAGTGTAAGCCCCAGCCACCAGTCACCTCCACAAAGGAGCAAAGCACTGCCACAAAGGCCACCTTGTGCCGCTTTCCCTTCAGTAGAACAGCAGGGCATGTACGCTCATCTCTGTCACTGCTACCCTCTAGGACGTGGGCCAGGCATCTCAACTTTGCCTTCGTAGCACTGCCTGCTGCTGACATGGCACTGAACAACCGCTATCTGCTGACCTTTACACTGTCGAGCCGTTGCAGGCAGTTTGCAGCGTAGTCTGTGCGAGTCAGGGGCCGTCCCTGTCGCGCCCCGGGACCCACTGAAGCACAGCGCAGTGGTATCTGGCCCCCTCAGTCACAGCACCTGCACCACTGCCGAGTCACTCCTCATTCCCGTCCAACAGGAGAGCAGCCACCAGTTAGCATCAGCAAGTTTCCACTCCGCCACAGCCCTTTACACAGCTCACATTGGATTGAGTGCTGCTCTTCCCACACACCAAACGACTGGAAAGTAGCAGCTCCAAGTCTATGTGCCACCTCCTTAATTCTTGACAGTCATACACCGCGATGTCCCCCAGCTCTCTCCACCATCACAGCGGTCTACCGGCACCGCAAAATACTTCCCTCTCTGCGGATGCTCTAATGTCGGCAAGCCCCGGTCATGTGCGGCCCAGCTATTGTTTTGGGGCCCGGCGGGGATCCTCTCTTGCAAACTCCACTCTTAATTGCCGCTGCGGGGGGCGGACTCCTTTCACCCCACCCGCGCTATGTGTAGGCCGTTGCCAATGCTCCCAGGTCGCCTCTGCAGCGCGCCCCGTCTCGGCCCCCATTCTCACCGCTACCTCTGGCTATCTTCACCTCCTCGGGGACACGACATGCACCGCTTCTCCCGGCTCCTGTACCGGCTTTTCCACAGCCTCCCGCTCGCTTCTCTTAGACGGCAGCCGGCACCTGCTGATCTTCCGTACGCAGGCTCTCCGTCACCGCTCGTATGTGGCCGCGCCACCTAGCCGCCAATCGGAGACGCAAAGTCACTCGAGGTCCCGGCTTCTCCGATTGCAGGCGCACGCAGGCCTCTCACGCGTCTTCGTCTTCACCTGCACCAAACGCTCCCGCAAACTTTCTCCAGGGAGGGCGCTGCACCCACCCGACAATGGGACATCAGTAGGCACCCACCTAGGGAAGCAGTGACGGATTATTAAAGGATTAATTCTGCTCGGCCGGCGTATCCGCTCTCGTGCGCGGCCATTTCGCAGCTCGGCGAAGCCACGCCCCCAACCACCTTCAATTTGAATAGCATTTCTGACAATCTTGATCACCTTAACAGGTGGACCATATTTACTTTCACCTTTGTTAACATGAATTGATTTCTTAATCTTAACAGTGTCACCAACCTTCAGGAGAGAAATTTTAGATCCCTTTTGTGAGTCAAAGTTATCTTTCTGTTTAGCTTGGGTAAAGGAAACACTGTCTTTAACAAAGGACATCAATTTACGGACATCTGACTCACTATTGATCCACTTGGACATCCACCCTGGACGAAAGGAAGTATTTGGTTTCCTTCCCCTCATTAACTCGAAAGGAGACACTTTAGTGGAAGAATGTGGGGTGGGTCTATAAAACCATATGATGCTGTTAAGTGATTTGACAACATCCTGATTGCTGGTTTTAGCCCATTTCACACAGTCCCCAACTACCCGATTCATCCTCTCCACAAGTCCATTTCCTTGAGGATGATAAAGCGAACTCTTAATGTGTTTTACGCCAGAGGTGGACAAAAACGATTCAAACTCCTTACTGATAAAATGTTTCTCATTGTCCGAAACGAGTATTTCAGGGAACCCTTCTCTGGATCAGACCTCACTTAAAAAACAAATGATAGACTTAGATCGGCTTCCCTAACTAACTTGTATCCAGGCCATTTTGATGCATAATCCACTAAAACTAAAATAAATCTAGAATTTCCACTGAGAGCCAAATAGGGTCCCATGACATCAACACTAATCTTCGCCCAGGGACGGTCAGGACACTCAACAGGAATAAGGGGAGGAACAAAAGTCTTAAGGGACTTATCAGAAGCCTTACATACACAACAATCCATCACAAACTCTTCGATTTCTGAATAAATACCAGGCCACCAAAATGTGTTGCGAATGAGACGCTTAGTAAAAGAAGCTCCTGGCGGGATTAGTTTGTCATTCCGCAACAAAATTCCATCCTCCAAGGATATTTCATCTTCAACCTTAGCAAAAAGTTAAAGAGAAGGGGAAAGAACCTTTTCTCTAGGCCATCCACTCCTTACGAACTTACAAACATCCTGGAGAACACAATCATTTGCAAAGGAGTCCCTCCATTCATCCCCGGAACAGAATTTCAATTCCGGAATATCCACCCGGGCCACAAGGCAATCTTCACAATCCTCATCAATAAGTTCAGAAAAGGAAACGTCATCATCATAATGGGGATTTGCACAAGGAAAACGAGAAAGAAAATCCGCTCTCCCATTTTTTCCCCCAGAGATATGTTTTATGTCAAACTGATATTGAGGCAATTTGGTAACCATTCTCATTATTCTGGGAGTACAACATTTAGTGAGGTTACCTCCCAAAATATTGACCAGTGGTTTATGATCTGTCTGAAGCATAAAACATGTTCCCCACACATAAGATCTGAACTTCTCAATAGCCCATGCACATGCCAGTAATTCCCTTTCGATAACTGAGTATTGCAATTCAGGTGATCTTAGTACTCTAGAAGCGAACCCAATAGTTCTTTCCACTCCATCCTCCACCTGTATCATGGTAGCACCTAGACCTACTTGACTGGCGTCAACTGTCAAGCAACATGGTAGGCTTGGGTCAAAAGGTTTAAGGACAGAGCTCTTCTCTAAAAGGTTCTTAACCTCCTGGAAAGCCACCACACATTCGTCGCTCCACACAAACTTAGTCCCCTTTCTGAGAAGATTGCTGATGGGACGGACAATCGTAGCATAATGAGGAATAAACCTCGAATAATACTCACAAAGCCCCAGCAGTGATTTAACTCCTGTTTTATCAGTGGGGACAGCAGCATTGGAAATAGCTTCCAGTAGCCCAGGTCTGGGTTTGACACCATCTTGGTTGAGAATATGGCCCAAGTATTCAAATTCAGTACAAAAGAACTTACACTTTTCTAATTTTAAAACAACACTATGCTCTTGAAACAAACCTAATACTTTGTGTAATATAAGTTCATGGGAAGAGGAATCCTTTGCAAAGATGAGCACGTCGTCTTGGAAAACGAACACTCCATCAACCCCTCTAAGAATGTTACTCATGACTCTTTGGAATACTGACGCAGCCGAAGCTAGCCCCAATGCGTCGATATTGAAACATGCCTAGAGGAGAGACGAACGCCGTGAGATGACGTGACTCAGAATGCAACTCGACCTGGTGATACGCGCTCGCCAAATCAATTTTGGTGAAGAATTTTGCACCTTTCGTTGATGCAAACAGATCATTGATTTTCGGAAGAGGGTGTGAATCAACCCAGATCTCTTTATTTATGGATCTCAAGTCGACACACACTCTGAGTTGACCACACCTAGCAACAACCAAAGGTGAAAGCCAAAGAGAAGACTCTACTGGCTCGATAACTCCCTTCTCACACAGCTGCAATAACTCATTTTCTAGATCTTCCCTAACACTGTAGGGTACACCCCTGAGTTTGTGCTTTACAGGCAAAGACCCCTCTTTGATTATAATTCTATGTTTGAAACCCTCAATTTTGCCTAAGGTAGAGCCGAAAACAGATGGAAATTTGTCCTTAAGAATTTGTACTTCATCAGGGCACCCAACAACAAGGACTTGCTCTTTAGTTCCTGGTTTAAGGATCATTCCAAAAAGTCCTTGATGGAACCACCCTCAGATATTGAGCCCTTTAACAGCAACATATATCTTTCCTCTTATTCTTCTACCTTTGAAGCACATCTCCTCTTCAAAAAATACCAAAACATCAATCTTACGTCCTTCGTAAGATACTGGTGAACGGTCAGGAGGAAGGAGAGGTAAATTACCTTCCCATGTCTCCTCAAACAGTTTTTGAGTGATCATAGTTATTTTAGCACCAGAGTCAACTAAAAGTTTGATGCATTTACTTCCAACATAAATATTCAATGCTTTTGGCTAATTTTATTGTTTCATCCAAATACGGGTCACCCATAGTAAGTGACTTCTGTCTGATATTTTTGTCCTTACAGTGACATACAAATTGATGCCTGATAAGTTGGTCCGTGAAGTTCTCAAACCTACAGTCAACCGCTAACCTACGTAAAAACAGAGATATATGAATCAATATCCTCACATTCTAATTGCTTCCTTTTGAAAAACTTGTGTCTGAGGACCATTAGGCTTGGTTGCTTATCGAAACGAAGTTTCAGTTTTTGTACACTTTCTTGATACACGTCATTGAGAGCTGGATCATCTTGAGGCAAGTCCGGTAGATGTTTAAAAACTGATCTTCATTCAAAACCCAAAGAATGTAGAAGAAGATATTTCTTCTTATCAGCATTAAATCTGAATGCTCCTATAGCACCCAGATAGGTTTTAAAGGCATCGTACCAAACTTCCCATCTAATCGTTGGTTCACCTGGCGTGTCAAGAAATGCTGGAGGAGGATTTACAGATTGTAACGTACACATTTTGAATTGAAATGTAATGGAAAACGACTATGACAGAAAATAACGTCTATATATGAATTTGCATGAAATACAAATACAATAAAGAATAACAATTTGAATAAAATTTAAACAAAATGTGTTACAGATATACGCTGGGTGCAATATAAAGGCTAGTGTTGAGTTCACTGTGTGTATCCGCGTTGATTTATTGAAAGTTGTGTAAAATAAAAGTTTGTAATTTGATTGAAATTATGAGCACACACAGTTAGCTGTGCGCATCAGCGTATTGGAGTTTGTATTTTGGAATGGTAGCGTTGTATATTGTAGATTTTGATTATTATGCTGTGTGTATCAGCGTAGAGTTGAAGTAAAGCTTGAAACACACATTTGGCTGTGTGCATCAGCGTGACCAATGGTAAACGCGCAATACAAGTGTAGATTTAAATTATTATGCTGTGTGTATCAGCGTAGTTGAAAGCAAACTTGAAACACACATTAAGCTGTGTGCATCAGCGTGACTTTGTAGTAGAAACACGATCAGCTGTACGTGACCTCGGATAAAACAAATAACGCAATGTAAATACTGAGACTGCATGGTTGCTAAGTGATTGAGACGCGAATTGCTGTGCACGACAGCGAAGAATGCTTGCAATAGACGCAGAAGTAAACACTGTGGTGTGATGCGTCACTTGGCCACTGGAAGAACGTGATGACGAGCGCTCGAACATGCGCAAAGAACGTTGTGGACGAAGACGAAGTAAAGTTCGTGACAACGCAGAATGGCCACAGCGAGAATGTTCACGAGAGCGTGCAGAGCGCTGGCCTATTTTCAAAAAATGCTTTAACACACAGAAGAGGTTAGTTCGAAATTGACAAAAATTTCTCCGTGAGCTGAAGTAATTATTAATTACTCGTGCCCCCAAGCGGTGAGACTAGCACAGGTAGAAGCTGTATGAGCAGCGCGTACGGCAGGGGAAATATACATTTGAGATGAAAACACCCTACCGTGTCCAGAGGAATAGCAGTCCCAAACACTCAGGGTTTAGACAGGCAGGAGTGATGAAAAGCGTCCTCCGAAAGGTCAAGGAGAAATTTGTCCCAAATGGCTGTAACTTCAGTTACAAGGAGACAGGAGACAGCAGACTTGAGGCTTGACTAGTGTTGATAGAAGAGACTTCTTGAAATCATGCACGCAGGGTTGTCCATGTAACCAAGCTCGTCTCCAGTAAAATGTAGTAATGAAGCAGGATACTGTAGTTGTCTTGAGTAGATAAGTTTATTGGTTACATGGATGAGGAGCCAGCTTGAGAGCAGCCAGCTCCAACAGACACCAACTCAAGAATCAAGATACACATTCTACTGTACCTAAGCAGCACTAGAACTTCTATGGTAATACAATATAAGTAGATATTGCAATCTCAACAGAACAGACTAAAACAAGTTACTACAGCACCCATTTCACTTTTTGTGATAAAATGCGATGCATTAGCGGTTTACATGTATTGCCACCTGAGAGCCCCCCTTGGACATCTTGCGCCCCGTACCACGATGCCAGCCCATCCCCCATGGTCGGAAGGGGGGAGGGGCGCTCCCCTCCTCTGCTTCTCCTTGTGTGCATAAGCAGTCCACCTAGTGCCTCTGCAGGATTAATGGGACGCGGCTCCTGTAAGAGGGACGGGCAGCAGCGGCGGTCCAAGCGCCTCATTACAGGCTGATTCCGCTCAGCTGGAGATGAGGAGAGGGTGGGGCGTCCTCACGCGGAGCTGGAGGGCGCGGGAAGGATAAAGCGATGTCTGAAGGTATCCAAACCCGCCTCTCCACCCACCCATAGCTGCATCTCACCTTCCCACAACCCTTTCCACCTGTCATAACTGGAATCCACGCACGCACGTACACGGGTGGTAAAGGTACGCACCGGCACAGTGCCTTCTATCAAATCAAGTGCCTATACAGCGTGAATGCCCACACAGGTGTGCACAGAGGGCCCTTGACACATTCCGGCATTGTCACACCACAGCACCCACACTAGGCCTACTGCCTTCTAGCTAGGTTCGTTCCATACACATACATGCATACATACCCACATATCAGCAGATGCATGTCTGTATGTGACCAATCCCAGCCAAGTTACACACAAAAGACAAATTGTACATCAGGATTTGTTTTTCTTCACGGAAAGAGCCACACAGAACTGACCATTTAGGGTTTTCTGGGGAGGCTGAGCCTGAAGAGGGCTCTCATCCTTAAGAACTGATGCTACAAGGAAGGAACCTCTTCTTTTCCATCCACTCATCAGTTCTATAATGTGTGGTGGCCCCCGCCTATACCTATTTCATAACATCCCCATTCCACACCCTAATAGGTTTTTTGGCACTCTCATCAGACTGGCGTGGGGGAGCAGGAGACCCAGAGTTTGTTGGGAGACAATGACTTTGCCATATGAGAGGGGAGGATTTGAGGCTCCGGACTTCCAACTTTATCTTGTTGCACAGTGCAGCTTTGCACACTCCTGGTATCATCCGGACGCACGTATCCCCTACAGGAGGCCAGAGGCCGATCTGGTGCTCCTGGCCCCCCTGCATATGGTGCTATCACAGGGGTTTCCCCGAGACCCTCGTGACATTCAAACAGTATCAACAACCAAGCTGGGCGTGGTGTAAGTTGTCGTGGGTCGCTGGTGGCCATTCCCTCTACTTCTCTAAAAATCCCTATCGCTAATAATCCATGGCTTCCTATTACAAAAGAGAGACTGGTCCAGTGCATGCTAGCGTCTTATTCCATAGTTAATTTTGGAGACCAGTTTCCGTAAGGTCACATTTTCACCAGTACAGAGGGGGGGAAATTTAGTGAAGCAACATTTATGGACCAATTTGTGTTCAGTAGCGCTCCGTGCTAGAATTCCTGGAATATCCATTGGAAACCGAGTCTTTTCCTCTGCTGACACTCTTAATCACTAGTGCAAAAGGGGATCACCTGATTTCAAAGCTATATAAGGCTTGCGTGGCTTTGGTCCCTAGTTGCGACACCAAGATTCGGGAGGCATGGGAGCGAGACTTAGGGCACCCAATTCAGGACTCACATTGGACGTTTTGCTGTAATCAGATCACAGAGGTTTCCCTGAACAGCAGGCACAAATTATGACAATTTAAATACCTATGGAGGGTCTACATGGCACCGGTGAAACTCCACTCTATTGACCCCAACCGCCCACACAACTGCCTAAAATGTAGGAACCCGCAGGCTGATTTTGATTTTGCCCGACTGACTTGGAATTGTGCTAAGGACGGGGACTTTTGGAGAGCTATTGTTAGGCTACTATCCCAGATGACGCACTTGGAAATAGATCCCACGCCTGAGGTTGCGCTGCTGGGATGCATTTATAACGTGCCAAAGGGGCTGCGCAGATTCATCGCTATCGCCCTCTTGTTAGCGAAACGGGAAATAGCACTCAAAGGGGGCAGTAGAGCCACCCCCACAGTGAACGCTTGGTTATCTAGTCTTACTTTTTGTAACATAAATAGTGAACTCTATGCCACGATGCAGCCCCCAACTTCCCGGCCAAAAGATATTTGGGGACCGCTCAAAGAATATCTGCTTGGCATAGGAACGCCCTCCCGCCCCCACAACAACCTGCAGGCATAGTAATGACCCGGGTGGGCTGAACTTGGTACACTTAACCGACTGCGCTATAGACATTCATAGACATATAGAGGATGGAGAAGTAGTTAACAGGAAATGGCCTTCGATCAGGATTTGATCAGGGGGAATCTCGCAATGTATTCTACAGATACTACCCTGTTCCAATGTGCGATGTATGACAGAGCACGATTTCCTTGTATAGATTTCTTTTACTGTTTGATTTGTAATTGCGGTGAACGAACAGACAATATTTGTAAACATGACAGAAATGATAAATAAAATTATTTTTAAAAAAATGTTAACAGAAACATACAGTGACATTTTAGGAACATAACATAAGGTAATCTGATAAGTACTTTTTTACATGATCATATTTTTAAAGAAGGGATGAGACATTACCTTAATTGTTGCATTAATTCATATAAATAACCATAGACTGAAGTTTGTATCCTATTTTGGACCAAAAGATCTGTCAGATATTTGGGTGAGGTTCAAGTGATTCAATGGCTCCCAAGAACTTCCCAAAGAGGCCCGAGACATGGTAGCAGTGTTGAAACCACTCTAAGAAGGATCAGCATCAATAGAGGCCTCTAGTATGTGAGATCATCTGAGTGAAATCAAGAGTGATCAGTGGGTATTCTAGATGTATTAATGTCCCCAGCACTTCCTGTTTCTTTGTGGGCTATGCCAAGCTACCAGGGGACAGGGAATTGAAAACTCAGAGGCAGGGACATAAGTTATTTGGAAAAAGACAGGGAGAAAGAGTCAAGGAGTTTGTGTAAGAGCAGCTGTCTTTGGGGCGTATTTACAAGCAAATGTCAGAGCGCAGAGCTGTGCCAAATTTGGCAGCGCCGCGCTCTGACATATGCAAAATGCAGGGATGCGCCGTATTTACAACAATAAGGTGCACCCCTGTGTTTTCCCTAGCGCTGGTGCTGCAATTAGCTGCCCAACACCAACGCAGGCACCCTTGCACCATAGTGCAAGGGTACCTGGGTTACAGGAAATGATTATTTATATGCAGGAAACACATAGAAGTAGCAAATTGGCATTATTTAATGAGTGTTTATGTGCAGGAAGGGACACCTTCCTGCACATAAACAATCATTAATGGTGTTTGCTCTTTCTATGTGTGTTGCACAATGCAGCACACATAGAAAAAGCAAAAAACAAGAAAAAATAAAAGTATTTCTCCTTGTTGCGCTATTCTATTGCCTGCTATTGCATGAAGTTAGTTTTTGGTGCTGCCTCAGATTTACACATCCTTGTAAATCTGAGGCAGCGTCAAAATGCAATGTGTGTTGCGGTGGAATGCCCACCTCAACACCAATTGCACGCCCCTTTCACCCAAGTATTCAGCGCCAAGAAGCCCACCGGTGAACGTGCGCTTTACAAATACACATTATGTTATGTTTGGTTACATGCATATACACATATATATATATATTTAGTACTTATAAATGCTAAATATACCAAAGATATTCCAAGATGGCTGACTCTGTGTCTGCGTGCATGGACGACATATAGGAATGCTTTTATATAACAAATAATAAACTTTTTATTACAACATGGCTGCTCGTGTGTGCATATGCAAAGTTGGACAAAAATCATTCAAACAGTCCACCCATGCATATCCCTATTTCAGCATACATGGTTAGCCTTTTTAAAATGTTCTGTCAATATTTTAGCGCATTTGTTACCATTCCAAGTTGGTCGACACGTTTCTAACAGGTCCTCTTGGCAGGAAAAACAATCTTAAAGTATTTCAGAAACATTTAAGGATGTTCCCCTATCACACGCACATAGAGGCAGCCATCTTTAAATGCTTTTGAATTATTTGATTGTTAAAAATGTCTGTCTATGGTCCATTTGCATAGGCTTGGGCAAACTAGGGAGGATATTTGTTTGAAAGGATATGACAGGAAAGGGGAACTCATTCACACATTGTGGGATTGCCGCTAGATCAGACCCTGTGTGGAAGATGTAGTTGCCAGTCTACCTGAAATTGCGAACACTCATTTTGATTGTGTAAGGCGTCCAAATAAAGATTGATTTGATTTGATTTGATTTGATTGTGTAAGTGGCTTTCTGTTTGCGATTTAGGATGTGGGGAGATAAGCGTTACCCCCCCCCACCCCTAAATATTGCAACTTCTCTGTAACCTAAGGCTTGTTGGGGTTAAGTGAGAAATGGCCTGTTTATGCAAGAGATTATCACCACCATATATAAACGTCTGGTACAAGCAATGTTAAGTAGTACATGCTGGCTGAAAAATAGCTATTTAACTAAGTAGGGGTTACTCGAAAAATTGATATGGTATGGGGTTTGTGCATAAATCACTATGGGCACAGCCCATAGCCAAACATGAAGAACAACAGATGCCCCCGAGCAACTGAACATGCAGCCCGGAGCCCCAATAGGGCAACAACGCCCACCGCCACCACCCCCAGGACCACCCCCCTCTTTGGACAAAGATAATGCACATCAACTCCATGAAACCATGAACCAAACAAATCGCCCGAAGTCGCACAATCACAGCACCTAACATACAGGTGTAGCCAGAAAAAGGGAAATCATACATTCATATCATATAATCCAAATAAAACGTTTATTACAGATTAAACAAAAAACAACAATTCTGAAGAGGCACAGCTGGTCTTCTCTGGGCATTCTGAAAGTCACAGCCTGCAAGACAGAAATAAGAAGGTGTGTCATGCGCCCATCAAAGTACAGAGAGAGAGAGCGAAACAGAGAGAGAAAGAGAGAGAAAGAGAGGGAAAGAGAAAGAGAGGGATATAGAAAGAGAGAGAAAGAGAGAGAGAGAGGGAGAGAGAAAGAGAGGGAGATAGAAAGAGAGAGAGAGAGGGAGAGAAAGAGATAGAGAGAGAGGGAGAGATAAAGAGAGAGCAAGAGAGGGAGAGAGAGAGAGAGAGAGAGAGAGAGAGAGGGAGAGAAAGGGAGAGAGAAAGAGAGGGAGAGAGAGTGCCGACACTGCGGACCCAGGCCTCACTGCTCACCTGCTGCCACCGGTGTGCCGGTATACACTGCAGTCCCCCAGGTCCCTTATCTGAAATAGTTCACAGAGAAATGAATGGCAGAGTCCATACAGTTGCACACCCCATCATCGCTTGCCCGCCCCTGGGCACACAGGCTGCAGCACCCCACGCACCCCAGCCCCTTCCGCCGCCCAGCAGTGATTGCCCGCCCATGCTAAACCAGGCCTCACTGCTCACCTTCCGACACCGTCGTGTCTCCAAGAGGGCACACCACGTGCCGGTGGGAGCACCAAGCCCAGGGCCCGCGACCATGGCACCCTCCACATCATGCAGCCCCGCACCGCGGGCCACCAGGTCACACACTTGATTCTGGGTCTTGATTACGCAATGGCAGAGACCATATCAGTGCACATGGCATCATCGCAGGCTGCACACCCGCTCAGCCCTACAGCTGCCACTAACTCTGTGAACTGCGAGGCAATGCCACGTGGCGGGAGGCCCGCACTGCCCACTGGCTCAGGCCTACACTGCGGTTCAGCAGGGCGCACACTAATCCTCACCAGTCTAGACCGCCAGGACGGTGCATCATCACAGGCGGCACACCCGCTCAGCAGTTCAGGTGCCCCTATCTCACTGCACCACAAAACACCGTCCTGTGGCGGTGTGCCTGTGCCTGTCGCAGAGCATCCGGTGCCACCAAGTCTGTGCACCGCTAGCCATGGACCCTCATGATTGAGTCCCGTGGTGCAGACAGCATCACGTCACCCCCGGTCCTGGTCAATGTGAGATGGCAGGGCCCTAGGCCCTCATGCATAAATGAGAACCACACGGAGACACCCAGTTAGAGAGTGGAAATGGCGTCCAGCACGTGCGCCCGGCCCTTTTTATTGGCAGGGTCACATGTCCTGTGACGCCTCTGCTGGATGGGTGTGGTGTGGGTGTAAACCAGCCATGAGGGAGTGGCTGTGGCTGTGGCATGCCGACAACTAGACCTGTGAGCAGCAGATCCCTACAGGGAAGACCTGGGACATGTAGTGTTGTCGTCCCCCCCTGTGAGCGAAAGTGGAATGGGATGTCCTGGTGTATGCCAGTCCAGCGTAAGGGTGTGAACAATGACCCCGGGCCTCTGGGCGTGGTTCCATCCTGGGCTTGACAAGGAAGTGACTAATGGATGTGTTCCTGTTGTCGTGTCGGCGCCACCCGCACCGCGATCGGCAATGTGTCACCCTGTGACCCAAGTCCGACAACATGAGCAACATGGACACAAGGGGGAATCCCTGACCCTACATTTATTCATACTTCCATACTTGAAGGATCATGGACATGACACATCTGTGTTAACATGAATGTTTATTGCACATTCAGTGGAGTGTTGCAGCAGGTGCAGTACAGGGCCATGCAAACCCCACTTCACAATGATGGCCCGTGGAGGGCTAACCACAGTCCTTCAGGGAATGACAAGTAAATCCGTAGAGGAGGAGTTCAGTCCGCAGTCTGATAGCTGTGTCATTGGTGACCAAACAGAATATGGCAGTCCGTGTCGAGGTCCAAGGTGAGTGTCGCAGAGTGCATCGGGGGACAGTGGAAGGTGATGATGCAGTGGGCAGAACCAAGTAGAAACAGGCCATATGGTGGAGATGAATGCTGCTACCGCTTCCTTCTGACCATGAGGGCAGATTCATCCGCATCTTCGTCCACTGCTGTTTCATGTGCCTCACATGTGGGTGGTGGTGTTCTGTCTCCAGCAATGTGTGGCAGTGACACCTCAGGGGCCGGAGGTGGAATGTTTGCCGCACTGTGTGGCACTGACAACATCAGGGGCCGGAGATGTGGATGGAGTGGTAGCAGCAGTATGCATCAGCACCAGGCCTTGTGGCAGCAATGCCTTGAGGAGGGTCTTTATGGCATTGAGGGACACAGCTACCTCTCGCTAGTGTGCAGCCGTGGCAGACGCTCTTTCTACCCGCGTCAAGCTCCATGTTCTCCATGAGCCTCCGCATGAGTCCCAACTCCCGGGCGAGATCGCTGGAGGCACTCTGACTGTCATTCTTCTCGCAGAGTCAGGACTCTAGCGATGTCAGCCATGGTTCGTTGGAGACCATGGAGCGGACTGTGGGTGTTCGTTAGGGACTGTGAGTTGTCCCTGATGGGACTTAGACACCCACGTATGGAGTCTAGTTTGTCTGCCATGCGGTCGAACCCCACCTGCACCTGTTCAGCCAGCTTCTCCTGGCATCCCAACACACGGCATTGGAAGGCCATGTGTTTGTCGTGGGGGTCCTGGGAGGCAGCCTTGGTGGTGGGTGCTGTCTGCTGTGTGTTTTGTGCAGGGGGTGGGTTCTGCTCGTAGCAGCTGGGTTGCCCTGCTCCTGAAAGTGGGCTACGGAGGCTCTCTACGAACTGTTGGAGGGCGTCGGAGTCGAAGGTGTGATGGTCCTCTTCATCATCAGAGAAGAGAGGTTCAGACTGCTCTGCAGGAGGTGTTGGATTTCCCAGTGCAATATGAAGGGTAGATGCAGTTTAACATTGTGTTCACATGTATGTTGACGCATTGTATATGTTCACATTCAGACTGCATGACAGTTTACATTGTGACTGTTTGGCGGGAGCTGCCTATTTGATGCGGGACAGTGGACATTCCGACTACAGCATGGATGTGTGTTTGTACTTGTACATTGTAAACTCACAGTTCCCTGCAATGCCAAATGTGATTGGCCAGTTTCTACACACATGCGGCACCAGTTATGTCCTCTGTTCTGTTGTGGATGTGTTGCGATTTGTACCACAACGTTGTCAATGTTGAAGTGCTCTGCATGTAATGTGTGTGTGCCGCATTTTGGGGGAGTCGCCCCTGCAACTCTGATTTGGCTGCCCCTTGGCCCTTACATGAGGTGTGCCTCTGACTTCTGTGCTTCTGCAGTGCTGGAATGTTGCATAATTGGGTGCATTGGCCTCTTGGTGGAATTTGGTGGTCTGGGGCATGGTTTGTCCGCAGATGTGCTGTGCTCATTTGTGCATGTGGGCCATTGTGTCCATCTCCCCCCCGTCACCCCAGTCCCTGGTCGTTACTCACCCTATTGCTGTTGTGTTCGATCATGTTGAGCTATGTCTGGTCCCCCAACTCCTGCCACCGTCTCCCCACTGATGACTGTGAACACCATTTCCTCCACCTCGTCCAGCTCCTCCTGTGGAGCTGGACTGCCACCTCCAGTCTGCATTGCTGCCTTCCGGTTCTTTCCGAGTTTCTGCTTGGTTTTGCACTTGACATCATTCCAGCGCCTCTTGACCTCTTCCATTGTCCTCTTCAGCACTCCGACTGCATTCACCTTGTCCACGATGGCCTGACATATTTCATTTTTAGTTGCCAGTGACACAGTGGAGGTGACGAACAGTAGTTGATAGTGTTCTATCACCTCCGTTATCAGGATCCTGTTTTCCTGCGGACAGAACCGCTTCTTCCTATACTTCTTGTCCTTCCCTGACCCCGTGGTCCCAGGCTGCGGGGGGCTTGTGGGGTTCTGGTTGTCCTCTGCACTTGCTCCCGCTACCTCCATTGTGCTTCGCTGTTGTTTGGCTTTTGTTTGTGTTTTTTTTTTACTTTTATGGTGCATTTTCCCACATGACGCGTGGGATTTTCAGGCGTGTGGCTGGTTTTAGCTGATTTTTCTATCGCGATTGGTGTCATCGCTACTATTTTCGCGTTCGCGTTTTTGCGGCGTCACATTGATTTTTGCGTGTTCATTTGACACGTTGTCGTGGGTCTATCGCATGGTACCGCCGTGTTGAGAATACCACGTTAACACAGAGTTATTTTCCCGCGATAGACTGCGATGTGAAGAGTTGCATTAAGCTAAATTTGCGATGGTTATCACACGTTCTTGAGAATATCCCTCAATGTTTCTTTGGTTAAGGCTGATTATTTTAGGGGATCTGTGGGAGAGGGAGCAGGTATGGCAATAACTGAACAAGCATTGCATATCATTTTGAGTGACAGCAGCGCTGAGAAGGTCTCAAAGGGCTGGCCTCTGGAAGGAGGTTCAACCCAGAACGATCCACTTTCTGAGAGGCTTCCCTCACTGCATTCAAAAAATGCTACTCAAAAGAACTTAGGGGGAACACAAAAGAGGCGTCTTAGTCTCCCACAGAGGTGTAGTCCCCATCTTCTTCTAGCATGCAGTGAAGAACAAGAATCAATGAATGATGCTATTTCGACAAGCACGAAACATATTTAAACTTAAGTATCATTGTTTAACATCCTTGAGAGCTAGCAGTCCATCGCTGAGGAATAAAATAATACTGTATTTTTATTGGATATTATTGAAGCTTAGTAGACGTGAACCCCTGCAAATTTATGCTTATAGGTTTTTTGTGTCTTAACTCTGTTTATGCAATCTCTTGAAAATGACTGGCAGCCTACTTTGAGCACACAGGGCAAGCTTAAATGAATACCTTTGCACACTTTAAACGTTGCCAGCTTCGTACAGTGTAAAGCTGGTGCTTTTTGTTTTATATAAAAAGGGGAGAACAATAAAGCGGCCCAGCATGGCAGTTGGAATGTTCTCACTGCTGCACACACCCTCGGCAGACGCTTAATTTAAGGCATTTATAGGGCCTCATTTACAGGACTTTGACGCAAGGCAGCGCAGCAAGCCTTCCTGCTGCACTGCCGTGCATCAATAAATCATCCAAAATGAGTTTGGGGTGAGGGGAGTCCTACATTTCTAAAAGGGCAGGAATGCACCCTATCTACAAGATAGGGCGCGTTCCTGTCCTTCTCCCCTGCGCCGGTGCACAAACAGGAGCCGTGCGCCAGCGCAGCCACCCTTGTTTTCTTTTGCAAGGGTGTCTGTACAGAGGGGATGATTGTTTTTGCGCAAGAAGGGGCACCTTCCTGTACAAAAACAATCATTAAAGGCATTTTCCAGAATGCAGTATGCATAGAAAGAGGAAAAAAACAAGAAGTAAAAGTATTTCTCCTCGTTGCACCTCCTTATCTCCCTTGGGGAGGCATAGAATTCTGACGCATTCCCAGGTTTACAAAATGTTGTAAATCTGGGAATGCTATACGTTCCATGTATATTGCGTAGTAACACCCATGGAATGCCCCTTTCACGCAGAGTTATGCATTAAAAGGGAAACATATTTACAAGGCCATGATAGTCACGCAGGGTGACTTTGCATGGCCTTGTAAATATAGGAAAGCCCATTGCGCTACCGGTGTGTCTGGTGGCGCAATGGGCTTGTAAATAAGCCCCCTAGTTTTTTGTCTAGAATTTCGCCATCAGGGTAGCATTTTCTCCAATTCAAAATGGCTTAATTTAAAGCCAGTGGCGCAATGTGAACCTTATTCCCTGCAGCCGGAAGAACCAAGTTGGGGTGAAGAGAAAGAGGAGGGTGCTGAGCAGTTTGCAGTGTTACCTTGCTGCCACGCAGGGCAAGGGCAGGCCAGAATGGCAGTGGGAAAAACACAATTCTCTGCAGCCGGAAGTCCCGCCCTTATTGCCTGGAATGTCACCCTGCAGCGAATTGGTCCATGAAGTGAAACTGCACCTCAGGTGAAGTCAAGAAGCACCACGCTTCTTTGCGAAAGACATAGTGTTCCCACTTCACTGATGAGAGTGTTCGACTTGGCCTGCCCTTAACCAAGATGTACCGGAGAGGGGTGACTGCGTAATTAGTTATAAGTGACACTCAGTGATGGTAACACATGTGGTATGAAGGGCTATTGTTACGATTTCATTGTTCCACTTCTGGAGGAAGCTGTACATAAGACAAACCACTGCCTGGAAATCACAAATAAAACTCATCCAAAGTTCCTGTTGACCTCTGCCTGCGTCCCACTTCAGTCTTGGACTCATTAGGAACCTATGTTTCCTTCCAAAGACTAATGATCCCAGAATGCACTGCCTGTTATTTATAGAGACCCAGCATCTACTCTGCAATATTTTCAATGGGAATGGTCCTGTTGTTTCTCAGCACTTGGTTCCTTCTTTCAGGACTTGTGAGAAGTTGGAATTCCACACACGTGACTGGTCTTGTGCAGCCCTGTCATGTGATTCCGCCTTGGTCTTGCTGCTGCCTGGAACTGCTTATAAACTGCCATTGCCTGAAGCTCCTTGTTCGTGAATTGAAGTTAGCTCTTCAGTGTACCAGATCTCTTGTTGCCTGTTTTCCTGACCATTTTATTCCTTGAATCAGCCAGAGCCTGAGTCCTGTTCCTGTGCTGCTCGTTGCAGATTTGTCCCAACCATGTGTTGCTTTTGCTTTGCTCCCTTGCAGTGCCGGACTGGCTGTAGCGGGCACCGGGCAATCCCCCGGTGCGCCGCATGGGTGGGTGCCGCTTTGTTACAGGGCCGTTTTTGCAGCATAGCTGCAAAATCGGCCTTGCCTGCCTTTTTTCTACAGTCAGGTGCAGGCTCTCGGCTGCTCCGTTTCTAATTGTTCCTAGTTTGTTTCTTCTGTTCCTGCTGTTATTTTAGTTTACTTATTCCTATTTCTTCTGTCATAGCCAGAGCTCACTTTCCAGTGATGGGGACCAGTGGCACTCACTTTTGGGGACTGGCACTTATCTTTCCTCATCAGACATTTCCCGAGAGCAAGAGAGGAAAAAACACAAAAGGGAAAGAAAGAGGAAGTGATGGATGGAAAAAACCCTCACAAAGGGAGAAATCAGGAACGTGCAAGAGTACAATAATGGGGCAGGCAGTATCTGGCAACAGATTAAAGAGGCCTGCAGTGGGGGCGTGGCTTGGACGCCGAGGGAAGATGGCGGATCTCCGTTAGCTCCGCTCGGTCGCGGTGCTATGTAGCTGTGTGGAAGGCTTCCCAGCGAGCTACGGGCACTGTCTCCAGAAGAACTTACCAGCGGAACATGGCGTGATTCTGAATTGCTCCTCGTTGACTGTTTTTTCCACTCCTATCCCTCAGAAACGTGGCGGTTTGATTTCCTGAGGTAATGCCCGACGGCGGCCATTTTGTATCGAGGCGCCGGCATTCTATTCCTGAAACACCGCGCACGCATTTCCTGGATCCAGTCATGCTTTGATGCTTTACTGCTTCATTTCTCTTTGAGAGGGAGTCTGTTCCAAGTTCAATAGTCGCCAGTAGCCCCTGGCCATGCTTGTTCTATATCGTTTTTCTCCCCGGAGAAGGTCTCATAATTTTGTCTTTTCTTCAGAGGAGCCGTGATTAACCCCGATGTTCCGGTATCTTCAGAGCCACGGGGTGGATGCATTGCAGCTTTGTGTATCTTTCTAAGGTGATGCTGTAGTGGCTTTACGAATATCTTTGTCAAACCTTACAGCGTATGAGAGAACTCCGTGTACTTTTTCCCGCCAAAAAAGCATCTCGTCAAATTGCCAAGATGTCTAATGATTCCCATCCTCCAAATAAACCGTCTTCTTCTGGCGCAAAGCCTAAAAGGCTGAAGAATGACCCGCCCTCGCCTATTCTTTCATCGCAAAGCCCAGTTTTGGATAACATACTAGAGGAAGTGCGTGGTCTTCAGCCCTTTATGGCCGCCACAAACGAAAAATTGCAGCAAATTGAGGACCGATGGATTGTCATGGAAGGTAGGGTGACTGAGTTAGAACAACGCGTCAGTGACGTTCAAGATGTTGCCATAAAAATTCCGTTATTGGAACAAGAGATTCACAAATTGAAGCTCCATACTGAGGACTTGGAGAATCGTAATCGAAGGAATAACCTCCGTCTTTTTGGCTTGCCAGAAAATATTGAAGGTCCAGATATGTTGCTTTTCCTTCGAAAATTCCTTCATGACCTCTTGGGCCTTCAGTCATCTACACCTTTGAATATACAGAGAGCTCACCGCTTAGGTCGCCTTCAACCGAATTCCACCAAACCTCGTGGTATTATCATGCTGTTTCTGGAGTTCACAGAACTCATGACTGTTCTTAAAGCAGCTAAACTCAAACGTCACCTATCGTGGTCTGGACACAATATCTTTATCTCACAAGATGTCTCCAATGCGACCAATGCTCGTCGCAAAGAATTTCTTGCATTGCGTCCACAAATGAGGCTCTTGAACGTCCAGTATGGCATACTCCATCCCTCCATCTGCAAGATCACCCACGACGGCCAGACGAGATCCTTTGATGACCCGGGAAAACTGAAACTGTTTCTCAATAACATCTCCTCTCGGAATATGGACACAAATCATTGAGCGCTTCTTCTTTTTTGCTGCTTCAGTGTAGTGCTCTTAACAGCTATTAACAGCTTTTTTCTGGTTACCTTAGATTCCTCTTATACATAACTTTCCATATGCTTTAGTGCTTATTGCTTATTGTACGTTTGTTAATCACGTTTCTTCCTCTTTGTTACTGCTTATTCTTGTTCAAATTCTTTCTTCCCCTTCTCATATCTCGCTTCCGCTATATGATTACCTATGTTCTGTCCTGCTTCCAATTGTACCCATGTGAATTACACCGCTGTCTTCTCTCCGGTCTCATCACGCTCCAATTTTACTTTTCTATTGATGTCTTGCAGGTCTGGACTCTTTTCCTTGACCTGTTTTCCCTCTCTGCTTTCCTATGCTTTTTTCCTCTGCTCACCTTCTTTCCCTCACCTGCTCTTTCGCGCTCTTTCTTATTTCAGTCTTCATCTGGTCGGTGCGTCACTCTCTTCTTCTTTCGAGTTTTTCCATGTTTCCTCTTCGCTCTTTTCCCTTCTTTTCTTCATGATTATGGTGCTTTTGGACTTCTTTTTATGTATTACATTGTCAAAGGCTTGTTGATTCTTCTTAATAAGGTGGTTTTATGTTTTGTTGTTCCCTTGTGTAACCCTTATGCGCATTTTGTCTTCCAGTGTCGTTGTGTCTCCGAAGTATTTCCACACCATGTGTATCACATTCCCCTGATCCTCGCGTATGTGTAATTTTGTTACGTGGAACGTCCGTGGTCTTGGAAATCCTGTTAAAAGACAAAAGGTAATTTCCCATTTATCTAAACTTAATTCCCAAATTTCCTTTCTTCAAGAAACTCACTGCAATGACGTCGAGTCACTGAAATTAAAAAGGCAATGGGTAGGCCAAGTTGTTTTTTCCCCTGTTGTTGACAAGAAGGGGGGGGTTGCCATATTGTTTCACAAAACTTTATCTGTGCAAATTATTTCCTCTCAAAATGATGACGCAGGTCGATGGGTAATGGCCAAGGTTGTTGTACACAATAAAACGTTAATCTTGCTAAACATTTATGGCCCTGTGAAACCAGATCCAAAATTTTGGAATGATATCAAAATTCTCCTCTCCACAGCTGATTGTCCCAATATTATTGTAGCAGGCGATTTTAATCAATGGTTGGATCCTTTCTCGGATCGCTTATCTAAGTACAAATTTCAACCGGATAAGACCCATAAATCCTTTCAATCGGCCATTGCCTCTCGCCCAATGTATGATGTCTGGAGAACCTGTAACCCTGATTTGTTGGAATATACGTTCTTTTCTAATGTACACCAAACCCGATCCAGAATTGATTATATCTTGGTTAGCAAATCCCTTCTTCCTTGTATCCAAAAATCTGAAATTGGCTCTATCTTTATCTCTGATCATGCCCCTGTCTATGCTATGTTCGACCTTTCACTCACCTCCACCAAATACAATCGCTGGAAGTTTAACACTCACCTACTTTCTGATACAACTTATATTAAAGAAGTCACCTCCTTTATTAATGAATTTTTCACCTTTAACAACCCATCTGACACTTCCACTTCTAACAACTGGGATGCTTTTAAAGCGGCGCTCCGTGCTTTTACTATTTCTTTTGTGTCCCGGAAGAAAAAGGCCAATGTGAAAAAGTATAAAGACCAATTACAACAGTTGAAAAAACTAGAGCATGACTATTTTTCCTCCAGAAATGCTGATTCACTTAGGAGTTTAATTATAGCCAAAACCAACCTTAACAAAATTGCCACTGTTGATGCCTGCAATGTCTTACTTAGAATTAAATCTAAATTTCACGGAGGGCAAAATAAAGCAGGTAAAATGCTAGCGAATTATTTAAAAATTCGCTCTGAACGTAAGACCATTGGTCCTATCTTGGATGAATCCACCAATAATCTGGTGTCCTCTGATGAAGAAATTGCAGCGGTCTTTCATGACTACTACCGATCTCTTTACTCAGATGATACATTCCCCTCCTCTTATAATCTTGATAAGTTTTTTTCTGGACTTCCTGCTCCCCCATCTCTGAATGCTGAGTTTTCTGCCTTAGAGGCGGATATTACCCTTCAAGAGATTATTACCGCCCTTCAAGCTTTAAAGAAATCAAAAGCCCCCGGCCCGGACGGATTACCGGTGGAGTTTTATTGTACTTTCAAATCCTTGTTTGCCCCTAAATTATTGCAGTTGTTTAATTCCTTCATTGCTGATGCGAAAGCATCAGGCTCCTTTATGGATGCCCTGATCGTCATTATCCCTAAGCCTGACAAGGACCATTCTTTATGTAAAAATTTTCGCCCAATCTCCCTTATCAATTACGACTGCAAGATCTTCGCTAAGATTATTGCATCTCGACTTGATTCTATCATACCCCTTTTGATCAAGACGGACCAGGTGGGTTTTGTCAAAGGTAGATTGGCTTCCGATAATGCTAGAATGTTCATGAATATCCTGTCCCATGGTAAAAATTATAAAGATCCTTTGGCTGCTTTGTCTCTGGACGCTGAAAAAGCATTTGATCGTATAAATTGGCAGTATATGTTTCATACTCTACAATGGTTTGGTTTTGGCCCTAATTTTATTTCCTTTATCAAATTGCTATACTCATGTCCGAGGGCAAGTATTTTTGTTAATAACCAATTCTCTCAATTTTTTCCCCTATCCAGAGGCACCAGGCAAGGTTGTCCTCTCTCCCCATTGCTTTTTATCCTGTGTTTGGAACCCTTCCTTGAGCGTATTCGAACCAATCCCAAAATTAAAGGTTTTGTCTCTGCTTCTGTTGAAACTAAAATATCTGCCTACGCGGATGATATATTGGTATACATGTCCAACCCCAGTGAATCCCTTCCCCCCTTTTTAGAAGAAGTCCATCTTTACTCTTCCATTTCTGGGTACAAACTCAATCTAACCAAAACGGAGGTTCTTCCTTTAAATTCGATTTGTTATCAATTCATGTTTGCGGATACAGCCTTTGCATGGTGTCCCTCCAAAATTAAATACCTTGGCATTTGGTTTGCCTCCAATATTGCGGACACTATTAAATTCACCTTTAGCGCACTAATGAATAAGTTGAAATCCCTTCTCCTTGTGTGGTCCCCCTTATTTTTGTCATGGTGGGGTCGACTAGATACTATTAAGATGATGGTCACTCCTCATATTCTTTATACGGTTTCTATGCTCCCTGTCAAAATCCCTAACACGTTTTTTTCCCAACTTAACTCTTTATGTATTAAATTTTTATGGAACAATAAACGCTCCCGCATAGCCTTAAACAAACTTATTTGCCCCAAGGAGGAGGGGGGAGTGCGTTTCCCTAATTTTAAAATATACCACTCTGCTTTTTTGATTAAACAATCTTTCTCATTGGCCTTCGATTTTGGGGATACGCCTATACCTCGTTGGATTATCTTTGAGCGATCGCTTCTAAAAGAGTTTCAGTTTCAGCATGTTACATTTATGTCCAACTGCACCTTTTTGTCTAAAAACCCTGTACTAAAATACTCCCGTGAATTGCTGTGCAATACATTTCGTAAGGACCTATCCCCTATCCAATGTTTTTTAACCTCTACCCTGTGGTATAACAAATTTCTCAAATACAAAGGTAGATCTTTCTATTACAAATACTGGAAGGAAAAGGAGATCATTTTTGTCCATCAGTTTTTGAATGGGTTCTCTATCATCTCCTTCCAGGAATTACAAACACGATATCAGCTACCTGACTCCTTCTACAAGGAATACCTTATTATCTCTAATGCTATACAAACCCAATTGGCTACCTACTCTCTCCCATCAGTCCCACCTTCTTTAACACCCTCTTCACCATTGTATCCTCTATTCCCGGCGCATAAACTCAAAGCTGCCACTGTTTATAAGTTATTGTTATCTAATGCTAATGTTCGTTCTAAAACCACCATTGAAAGTGCATGGGAAACGGACCTATCCTTTTCTCTTCCTATTGAAAGTTGGGACAAACTATGGTCGAAATTATTTAAAGTTTCGGCTGCAGCCAGGATAACCCAATCTCTGTTTTTTCTGTATCATAGAGCCATTATTACTCCTGTTACTATTTGTAAGTTTTCCCCCACATCCTCTCCCCTTTGCTGGTCCTGCTCTACCGAAACTGGTACATTAGTCCATCAGTTATATGAATGTGCATCTGTTCTATCTTTTTGGAATTCAATTTGGAATGTATGCATGTCGGTTTTCAACTTTAATGCAACCTTATCTTTTGTAAATATCTTTTTAGGTTCCTTAGCTCCTGATATGGAAACTCTTTTACCTAGTTCTAGGTTATTTGACCTTTTTATTGCATTAGCTTTTAAAGTGATCCTGTCTGCATGGAAAGATAATTCTAAACTGTCGTCAATTACTTGGTGGAATTTTATTTGTGACGAACATAGGATTGCTTCCGTTTCCTCCTCTTCTGTCTCCCAAAAAATCAAAACTGATCTTCTTTGGCTTCCTTTTACTGTTTATCTCTCCTCGCACCCTCCCTTGCGGTAATTCTTCTTCTTTTTATTCTCTTCTCTCTCTGGCTTTCTCTCTTCTCTTCTCCCCTCACCTCTTTGGTCTTTCCTCTCTTCTTCCCTTCTTTCCCTCCTATCCCATTCTCCAGTGCCATTTTCCTCAATTTACCCTATTATTGATCCTTTCTTCCTTTTGTTGACCTAATCATTATAAACCAACTTCGTTTATATAATATTTCTTATGGCGCTATATTGGAATAATTGTTTTATTGTATTATTTGTTTTTTCTTTTTCTTTTTCTCTGAAAATTCAATAAAAACTTCTTAAACAAAAAAAAAAAAAAAAAAAAGAGGCCTGCAGTGAATTTAGGATTATGCAGCCTTGGTATTGGGTGTGCTGACATGTAATAGTGCTGGCCGCAGGCTTCTGGGCAGCGCTTTGGGCACTAACACCTATTCTTTTGCAAATTAAGCTATATTCTTTTACAAATTAAGCTCTGTTCATATCTTTTATATTTTCTCCCATGACTCCTGGATTTTGCCCCTTGTTCAAGTTCCCTTTGTCAGTGTTTGCAGTCTTTAGCCCCCTTGAAGTTCCTGTCTCTTGCTTCTTACAGTTCCTAGAATTCTTGTGCATGACTTGCCCATTTGATTTTCAGTTTTTCCTTGAAAGCCCTACTCCTGACTATTTGCAACAGTTCTTAGGTTCTTTCTAGTGCTTGATCTGTGTAATGTTTATGGGCTCTTGTGTCTGGTAAGTGTGGTATTTTGTCCTCACCTTTGTATAAGTGTATTCCCTTTGTACAAGGGTTGGCACCTGGCCTCCAGGACGCAATGCATGTCCTATCATTTGTCTTGTGTTACATGTAGTCCTAAGTGCCTTAACTGCGACAAGGTGATATTTCTATTTTCTTAGGAATCACCCCTGTGTCTTCTGTTGTACCAATAAGGGCTAGTGTCAGGTGTGTAAGTACAATCTTTGTGCCTTAGGGTCTAGATTCAGAATTACGGCTGCTGCCTCCTTTTTAGGTCTCGGCTGCGAAGGCTGCGCTTGCGCAGTCTCGCTCCGAGATTTAATGACTTGGAGAAGAGGGGCTTGAACCCGCCCCTCTTCTCCCCTGTTCTCCATTGGCTGGCCTCTTGAATGCTGGCCAGCCATTGGAGAAAAGGTCAGTCATTCAGATTAGGCCCCGTCCTTTTCGGATCGGGGGCGCGTTTTTTGCAAGAAGTCTCAAGGAGGAGACAACAGCAAAACACGCCCCGAATCCGAAAACGACGCTGCCTTTCTCCGAGGCATTTCTGTTTTGCCTCGGAGAAAGGTGGTGGTGTCTTCCTGGTGTCCATGTTGTGGTCTGTGTGTTGCAAAATAGAAGCTCTTAATTTTGTGGCCGTAAGTAACGTGCACAGAGGGGGCTTCTTGTACACTGTGTATGATCAAGGTCTTCTTCATGCTAATAGGTCAAGTGTTCTTTATTAAGTAGCAAGAGCTCCTAACTATAGGTGAGTGGGCGGAAGTTTCCAATGATAACGGAGGGCTTTTCATGAAGACAGCTTTAAATGAAGAGTGAAGGCAAAGGGGTTACATTAACTATGTGAGGCTCTTCTGAGTTTCGGCCAAAGGAACACCTTATTCTTGTGCGTATGTGGCTCACACTCAGAGTTACAGGGTTCCAAATGTCCCCAGCCCGAGGTGTCTGTTCCCCACGCGTTCCTTACCGTCTAACCCGCACCTAGCAGTGCTGAGGCCCCTCCAGCTGTCAGAGCCTGCACAGGACAGGAACAAACCCAGAAGCCTGCGTTAGTGTAACGCAGCCTACCCTGGCAGTCATCGACCCACCCCCAGAGCTCGCCCCTCCTTCCTATTGGCTATTACAGCTTCATTCCAACTAGAGTTCGCCTGGTCGCAAGTACGACTTGCACCGCCCTACAGCACACTCTCCTTCCTATTGGCTGTTACCAAATCAGGCAGTAAACTGTGCTTTTGACGTACAGACCAGCTAGTGTCCTCACCCCTTTGGCCGGCCTTTTCGTTGGTAGCGCTGCTCTTCCCCTAGTGTTGCTGCATTAACAGAATCTTGCATTGTAATTTGAAGCACACGGTACCTTACCTTCAATCCATACGTCATAATGACTGAAACGCCCTTTACGTATTTTAATTAGGGAAATTAAAGAGTAAACTTTGCATTTACTAAAGTCATACATCATTTAATAAAACATTTGCTAGACAAGGCAAATATTTAGAGACTATTTTAGATCACCGCAACGTAGGCTCCTTTTCAAAGCACTGCTCTCATTCTAGAACATCTATATAGGAATTTTGTTTTAACTGTTGAATTCTTATCCGTTCTTATCCGTTGCAGATCCACTAGAATGACTGCTTCGAAAAAAGCATACGCCCCTTAAAGCACGAGGCAACAAGTCTAAGGGTTCCTGCTCGGCGGAATCCTTGTTTGGTGCTTGTAAAATATGTACTATAAGAGGGAGGAGCTGCTAGTCGCCATGTTAAGTGTGGGCAAAACCAGCTATACTTTATACAGAATTGCACCGGGACCTGCCATTTTGGTCGTGGGCAAGGGCATCAATTTCCAGAGGGGCGGGGCAGAGGGAGGAGTTATTAACGTCATCGGAGTTGCAGAAAAAAACATTTTTTATTTTGAACAGTCGTGTTTGATGGCACTCCAGGAGCCCCCGTAATTCCTCGAACCTCCAGTAAAACGTTTTGCTTTTCTGAAGAGGACCACAACACAGTGGAAGTATTACGAACCTGGGCATGTAGTCCGGTTTCCTCGTCCAGGTCATCCGTGATGCTTTCTGCCGTTCAACCTTCAACATATTTCGACCTCATGTGCCAGCTTGTGGGTAAAGCAGAGGTGGATAGTTGTTCATTTCTTCTCAAGGTGTGGGATGGCACAAAATGACAGTATCCACATAAGGTGTGTGTTGGAAATGGTGGCGTGGAAGGGGATCCTGAAATCATTCACCAGCTTAGAAATCTGACAATAGATATTTTGGTTTTCGATAACCATGCACAAGAAGCGAAATCACTGAAAGTCGGAAGCTATCTAACTATTTACAATCTTCATGCAAAATGTCATACACCATGCGATGAAGAAGCAAAAATACCGTGCCTAGAATTCCTGCTGCATGGTGGTACGGGCTTTGCTCGAGGAATAGCAGTTATTCCAGAAAATAGTTATTATGTTCAAGAAGTACAAAGGAGACTTGGTGCAGTGGATCCTCAAGACTACCAGGATTTGGAAGGAATCTCTTCATTGGAATTCAATGACACTTTAAATGAGTTTTCTTGCCGAGAAGCTGTAGCCACAAGTGCAAATCAAGACTTTGTTCCTGCAAGGTCTATAGAGCGATGCCAACAGTCATCAGCAACAGTGCTTACTGCTCACCAGCACATGAAGACAACTCCATTGCATATCATCAAGAAGAGTACAGCTCCACAAAAATATCGTATTCGTGCCAAACTAAGTCATTTCGAGACGGAGGTGCTCAGTCAGTCTGTTAAGCTTCATTGTCCCAAATGCAATTGCTTGCAAGAAGTTCCGGATGAGGAAGATTTAAACTTCATTTTGAAAGACTGTGCAACAATGGCTCAGCATCAAAGTTTGCCAAATGCATTGTACGATTCCTTCCTTTGGACCAGAGAAAACCAAGAAGAAGAAAAAATAGCTGTCCACTTTTTAAAACAAGCATTTACAATGCAATGGTCTCGGCATTGGTAAAGTTAGAGCTATTGGCATTGCTCATGCCATTATTTTTGTTTATGTTTTTGTTTTTAAAACATTTAAAGAAACGGCATTGTCATGAGCAATGCCAATAGCTCTAACTTTAACAATGCCGAGACCGTTGCATTGTAAATGCTTGTTAAGAGGTTTTCAGGGTGTCTATCTGTAAGCGTATTCTGCACAGAGACATTGATGTTCCCTGTTGCTGTGGGAAGTTCAGAGTCTTTTCTGTGTACAACCCTAGTGGTATCACAGTGTGTTTGCCCATTATTGGTTTATTCCCTGTTTGTTAACATTAAGGTTGCTTTGCCTTCTATCCTGTTCCTGTGCTTTACCCTGTTAGTGTCTGTTTTTTCCTGGTATATATAGGCCCTTGCCTGGTCCTCTGCGTCGGTACAGTACTTCCCTAGGTAGATATTCCTTGACATTGATGGGTGCTCCACCTGGAGTCCATAACAGAACCTTGACAGCTATATAACAGCTAGCTATTATATCACATTGGTTATTGATGTCAGGGTTGAAATGTTTAGGGTGAATGGAAGGGCAGTGTGGGATCATTTGGAAATGTGCTTTTATCCTCTACCTTTAATTGTCTACTGGAGGCACCTAGCAAATTGACGTGTGCACACCCAGCATAAATATTAGGACAGGAAATGTTAGTTTATTCCATCTATCAGAAATGGTTTTCTCATCACTTTCAAAAGGTTTATGAGGGCACTCAGGACTCTGACCCATACACACTCAGTGTCCCTTAATAGCATTTTTACTACTCTGAAAGAAGTGGCTAATTTTTAACATTAACAGTAATGACAGGCAAGAAGCTGCCACCTTACATGGTGATTTAAATGAAAAAGTTATTTATCTTCAGTAACAACATTTATGGTAGATACTCTATCTTTCTGCCAATTCAGTACCTTTTGAATATCCCCAGGCACCCGACTTGATTTGCAAATTTTGCAATAGCTCTACTCTACCAGTAGGTAGTACTAGTTTCCTATCGAAATTGGTTACAGTGTGAATGTGAAGACAATGGAGCCATATAACACCACCCCGTTGCCCCTAATCCAGTTCCTCTTCTGTTTTTTCTAAGCTCTTTGAAGCAGTGATGAGGGAAGCTTAGTTTGAACATTATTATGAGGTGCAATAGTGCTAAAGTGGAACCCTATAAATTATCAAATGTCTATGACCATCCTTAAGAATGGGGAGCTGAACACGATCGATGGGGGAAGAATCTGCAGGTAGACGAAGTATCGACCAGAAAGATAGTTGCCCAAGGTAAGTAGATTTGTTTCTGAGGGATACTTCTGCAGAATATTTACCTCTTCAGTAGACACTATAGCAGAATCTCTACGCAAGCAGTGTCTAAAGGTGTGGTAAGACAATAAAATCCTGCAGCATGGAATAAGCTAAAGGTTATCCCTTCTCACTTCCGAATCAAAGCAATAATGATTTTTCGAATGTGTGAAGGGGGACCCATGTCGCCGCATGACAGATCTCGGCCATGAAAACTCCTCTGGTTATTACAGATGCTGATGCTTTCACTCTACTGGAATAAGCACACATTCCTTATGCCTGTTTATTTTTAGCAAGGGTATAATCGATCTTGATGCAGTAGGTGATCTATTATGTCAGAGTCTTCATGTGCACCGCTCTACGCTTCTTGGTGCCCACACATACAACAAAGAGTGATCACCGGTGCTGAACTCCTTCTTCCGGTCACTATAGAAGCTGACTGCCCAGTGAGGATCCAGCCAAAGTAACCATCTATACTCTTAAGTGGCATGTGTCTGGGAACAAAATGTTAGAAGTCTAATAGACTGCCCCATGTAAAATGAGGTAAACACTAGGGGTGGGCGATAAACTCCGCTTCACCAGCAAAGTATTCAAAGTTTTGCCACTTCACACTCCACTTGGAGTGAGGAGTTCGGTAAACTCCACAAACCGCCGGCGGAGCGGAGTTTACCAATGTGCACAGCTGTTAATTTGCTAGATTACACCATTGTAGGATACAACTGTGCAAGAATAAATACATTTTTGGAATGTAAATTCATCATTGGTGTATACCTGTTAATCAAACCTTTGCACATATAATTTGGGGTTACACACACATTGTTTTGAGAATCGGGCGCTGTAAGTACAATCATGGCCTTGAACTAAATAAGCAGACGTGGGAAGACTACCTTTCTTAGAATGCTGGAGGAGGCGGTGTCACTCTTCCAGTTCAAAGCTTCGCAAGACAGTAGTGCGAGCGGAATACCATCTATAATGCAGCGCTAAGCCCTACTTACATTCCCGTCTGAAGCTTCTTCTCCCACTGGCTGCAGAGCCCATCTCTCTGAAGCCCGACCGCAGCTCAGAATAGAAGTACATTAATGGGCCATTTGTAAATTCTAATGGAATTTTTCGAGACACTCTCTTTGAACTACAAGCAACAAAGTCGTACTACCGTTCGGCGTAACCCAACTTGGTAGAGGGGCAAGAAATTGACAAGAAAACATCAAACATCTCCGATGGCAGGAAAAGGAGCTAAGCTGTCCCTGTTGAAGCTCTGAGCATGAAGGTTGTGGCTCAGGAGGTTGGGTTGCAGAATCTGCCCTTCAACTGGGTGATGACAGCTGGCCTGAGAGACTGCTGGAGCAGGGGACAGATGGAGAGTTGCATACCACACTCTACTTGACCAATCTGGAGTGATCAGAGTGACTTGGGCATTGTCCAGGGGCAGCTTCTTCAGCACTCAAGGAATTATTGATATGGGCGGGAGGAAATGGATAGTGAAAGGATATCAAGCAAAGCACATCCCTAAAAGCACCCTGCACTGGAAACTGGAGGGTGCAGAACTGTTGGCAGGGAGCATTTTCAGCAGTGATAAAAAGTGTAACATTAGCCCCCGTTGTGGGGGCTGAGCACCAGGGGGCCCCTCCGGCACTGTGCACCTTGGTAGGCCCCTGGTCTGAGATCTCCTGACTGGCTCCGGAGTGTGGGGGATCCCCATCCATGTACTTTCAGGGGGCTCCCTCGAGTTTTGGCATGCCACTGGTGAAAAGGTCCACCTGAGGAATGCCCCAAAGGTCAAGCATGTCCTGGATCATACCTGGATGGATGCCCCACTTGACGAGAACATGACGAAAACTGTCATCTCTCATGTTCAGGGAGTCTGCCATGAGACCCCAAACCTCCCTGCTTGTTTACATACCACACCAAGGCCATATTGTCTGTCAAGATCTGGACCAATCGACTACAAAGGCTGGGCAGGAAAGCCTTTAAGGCCAGAGAAATTGCCCTCAACTTGAGCAAAGAGAACCTCATGTACCAGCGTACAGATGTGACCAATGCAATGCAGTATTAATGCCTCTGGTATTTTAACCGTTTGGGGTAGAAAGAATTCCATGGGTACTGTCCCACTACTTAAATTGTACAAAAATGAGTGCTGGTGCCCAAAGCTCTGCTCAGAAGCCTGTGGCGGGTGCTAATAAATGTTCCCACGCCAAATACCAAAGGTGTGTTGTCTTACATCCTCATCATGCCTCTTTAATCCCCTACCAGATACTCTCTGTCCCTTTACTCACTCTCTCAGGTTACAGTTTTTTTCCCTTTTTCATTATTTTTCCACCTTTCTGTTTCTCCACCTTTCCACTTTGTGCACTTTCCCCTCTCCTGCTCTCTGTAAATGTCTGATAAGGAAAAATAAGAGCTGGTCTCCAAAAATGAGTGCCGGCGGCCCCCACCAGCAACCACAAGCACAAATTAAGCACTGGTACTGGCGCCTGTAAGGTCGCTCCTCTGGGGGAACAGGCTGCTCAGGATATGGTGCGCAGCATCGCAGATCACTAGATATAGGCACATACACTGGATACCGCCAAGTGACCTCGAGCAATCACTTTGGCATTTATTTATACCTTCGGGCCACGTCTGGCCCTCCAGCTGCATGTGTAATACATAATAATGCAGGGGCCGGGTGGCATTCTACATCCCCTCAACTTTTAGCAGGCTAAAACATTAGTGGATTATTCGCATAACTTGAATGAAACATACATGGTCTCTCATTGTCTGGATGGGCGCAGGATTGGGCCTGAGGTCATACTTTTGACTGGGGCCCCTTGAATCCTGGCTTGGGGTTTGCTAATTGTGTATCTCCACTGGGGTCTCAGGTAACTGACTACTTGTTTTTCTCAAGGCCACCACCACCTGAACTAGTCTTGCTGTAGCAATGTCCAGATGGGGACTGAGCATGACCGTGTCAGATTCAGATTCGCTGTACACTGTTTCTTGGCTGTTGCCTTGTCTGTCTTCCTCTGATGTAACTCTCTTAAACCAGTTTCTAGAAACTGTGGACAATGCTCTTTGAACAGTGATCATGGTCTATTGGATCTTGGTGATCTCCCACACTTCCCTTTCAAAGCGAGGTCTGAGACAACTGCCTTGCGATCTTGACTGGCTCGGTCATTCGTGGCTCGCAGCTTCTCTTGTGCTGCTTGGACATCAATGACTGCAGGGCTCCAGCTGGGCCCAGCCAGAATGATGTCTAAAGAGCACCTTTTCATCAGCAGGTCACTTGAGGCACACATCGTGGTAATGTGGGGTGTCTGCCAGTAGAGGCTCTCAGGAATCGGTGCAGGCAGCATTATGCATCTTCTCCACACTTCACACCAATCGCTAGCGCTCTGTTCAGGGTGCACATGAAGGGCTCTATCGCCCCATTAGCCTGGGACCACTGAGGGGGGTCACCATCCAATGTCTTACGTTCAAGCTGTGGAGACACGATTGGAATTCTTGCCCATAAGCACTTTATGAAACAATTTTTAACTAAAGTCACGTCCTTTATGTTGTTTGCTCTACCATTTGTGTATGTGACAGCCATTTCCAAATGTAACCATTATAAATAATATATACATTTTTTAGAAAACCTGATCTTTTGTTTGTGGTGCGTGATGACTTTTATCCCTGTCCAAAATAATTACTAGACCATTCCCTGACATTGTATGTCATTTGGGATACATACATTTTACTATTAATAAAGTTTTGCTAAGCAATTTTTTCACACAACAGAACTTACTGTAGATTATATTGCTCATACCCACATTCTGAGGGACACAGGGTTTACCCCATTATCTTTAATGGTCCCACTCCCATGTGCAGTCATGGTTAGTCAGGGCTCGGAGGGGTTCGACAGCGTATCCAGGTTGGAATAAACCACCCACTGTAATTGGCCATCCCCAGGAAGCTACTCACCTCCAAAGTGTTTCATGGGGTAGCCACCATTCTTATGGTATCTACTTTCTTTGCATTGACCTGCAGTCTGTCACCTGAGAAGTGGTATCTGAAGAATTCAACGGAGTTTGTGTAGAATGAGCATTCTGTCTGTAGAGGGTCAATCCACAGTCTGCTTGTTTCTTTAGTGTGGCCCTCCCCCTCACATGGTGATCTTCTAGGGTATCAGAGTAAATCAAGATATCGTAGCTCACATTCAGCATGCTGACTAACCCAGACAGGGTTTCTTGGATGACATCTTAGAAGACTTCCGTGCAGATAAAATTCCAAAATTGAGGCATCTGGGTCTGCAAAGGCCTACATGAAATGAGAATGTGGTAATATAATTGCTTGCTTCATCGAGCTCGAGGTGGTGGTAACCGGCATAAAGATCTAGCTTTGAGAACCAATGAGCTTCATTTAGCTCTGCCTCTATTTTGTCTATTGTGGGAGAGATGTGTAGTTCATGGCGTATTGCTTTGTCCAGGAGCAGCATGTCAATGCATAGTCTTATGGCTCCCGGCTGCTTGGGTTTTGGGGCTATCACAAGGGGTGATACCCATGTGGTAGGTCCTGTTGCCTTTACGATTACCCCTAAACGTTCAAGTTGATCCAATTCCTTTGCCACCAGTGGGCGCAGGTGGAACTGCACCCTCCTGTGTCTGAGAGCTACAAGTCTGATGGTTTTGTCCATGTGGAGCTTTATTTTCATGCTTTTTAGGCATCCTAGAACTAAGATGTTCATTGCATTCGAGTTATGCATCTGCCGGGCAAAAATGACCAACCCCAAGTCCTCCGCAGTGTGGCGTGTGCCTTTGTCACCTCTGGTCAAATGGAATCTGGCCTTTGTTGTCTTTCCTTCACTTTCCACCTTCACATCCCTCACCCCTCTCAGTGGGCAACAGTTCTGTTGCCCCTTATTTATAAATTCTGGACTTGGTGTGTATCAATTTTGGTCGTGGTTTGAGTTTGTGGAACTGGGTAGTTTCCATAACATTCACAGACGCACCCATGTCGATAAGGGCTGTGGTCTGCACTTCCCCAATTTGCACTTTGCACATCGAAGGGATCGCCTGGGATGGTTCTCCTTGCCAGCGAAAGACACTGTGAAGACTTTGTCATCGTCATTATCTTCAGGATGACCCAATGATTCCGCTTGCTACGCCAAATGCCCCACTTCATCTTTGTCCAGGGAGAGCTGGCAGAGGTTAGGATGCCTTCGAGCCCCGGTATCCAGTGCCGGTGGCCTAAGCGCCACTGCGGCAAACCTTTGCAAAATGCTTCATGTGGCCACATTTCAAACACACCTCCTTTGCACTAGGCATACATTGAGCATGCAGTGTCTTACTGTGCAATTCCCGCACCCATTTTCAGGTTGGTTGGTAATGGTAGAGCTGCATGGCCCGGGTTGGGTGTCTTTGGATGATATCAACCTGTTCCTCTTTGCTCTTGAATGTCCGGAATGCAGTCGACGGGGCTGCGACTCTTGCTAGTGTCACATCCATGTCCTCAGTCCTGCTCTCTGCTAGTTCATGGGATTTCACTAAAAACAAGATGTTATCTAGGGAGATGCCTGACTGACGAAGTATGAGTTTGTGTAGGGTAGATGACTGGCAGCCCTGGATCAGTTGGGCCCTCATTTTGTTGGCTGATTGATACCAGTGCAGGTGCTCGCTAGCTTGCCTAGGTGTGCATAAAATACACCCATGGACTCGTCTTTTGCTTGGTGGGCCTGCCTCAGTCTGAATCTCTCATATTCAGGGTTGAGTTGGGGGCCAAAGTGCCGATTGAGGGGCGTCATGGCAGCATCGAAATCAACATCAGCTCCTGTGTTGGGAGGTGTTTGAATAGGTCGTACAACTCTGCGCCACCCTTGTGAAGCATCATGGACCTCTTCACTGCCGTGTCTGTCTCACGAGTGGTGCTAAAATAGTGTTGAAGGCGCCCTATCCACTGGCACCAGCCTGGGGTTGCTGTAGCGGGTCTACTTGCTGGCTAAATGGTGGCAATGCTGTGACGGACACATGTGAGCACAGCTGGGGAGCGGGTAGCACTGCATCTTGTTGTTGGTTAGACACATTACGAATTCAGAGTTAAAAGCACCCCCTTTTTCTCTCAGGGTCACACAACTTCTGTGATGTATCTGTGGAGTCTGGACAGCTCAGGCACAAGTTGCGAGTAATCCTTCATAACAGGATTTTAAGTCTCTCTGTTTTTCTAGTCCCTTTTGTGCGTTATTATTCAATTTTTCTTGCCCCCCTTCACTCTGTTCCTCTCACCTTTCCAATGTCTTTGCATAGTGTATTCTCCACACTTTCCTGCAACTGGGCATCGTTAGAGCCTGTGCTTGTTCCACTCCAGTTCGCTTAAGGAATTGCCAACTCACATGCTTGATGTCATCTGGGCCCCGCACTGCGAGCCACTTGCTCCGGTGTCTTTCTTTCAGGCCGAGGTGTTGTGCTGCAGGTGACTGCCAGGGGCTTCACCGAAGCTTCTGGGCGTGTCGCTTGCTCAGGCACCGAGACAGGAGGTGCGGGGGCACACACTGCAAGCACGGACCTGGGCCCAGGCCGCGCTTCTCCCACTTGCGGGCATGGTGCCAGAGAGTCATGCCGACCAGCCAGCCATTCGTGCGACAGAGAGCTCCTTGCTGGACCGCAACACAATTCCTTATGCACTGCGCGGTGCTCAGCCGAGCGATTGGTTTGCAGCAGTTGACTCCTGCACACAGGAATAAAACTGACCTCGTTGCCAGTGTAGGGTCACGGCCCTGGGGGAACAAGGTACGGCGCACAGCATCGCACATCACTAGACACGTGTTCTGGAGTTCACCAGGTGACCACAAGCGATCGCCTTGGCATTTATTTATACCTTTGGGCCGCACCCGGTCCTCCGGCTGCTTGTGCAATACATAGTATAGTAGAGGTCGGGTGGCAAGCTACAGTGCCCACCAAGTCTCCAGAATTTACATCACCCTAAAGTCAAGAAGGTGAAAATCTCTGAGCGGCAAGAGTACCATGTTGCTCCTTCCACATCCAGCCCGGTCCAGCCACGTCCCATGCAGGTAGAGCGGTGGGGCCGGGTTAGGGGGAGGGGGGGAGGGGGGTCGACAGACGACCACGAGGAAAAAAAATAATACATTTTCCATTGTTGCCGTCTGTCGAAATCCCCCCTCCCCACCCGGCCCCACTGCCCTTACCTGCGCGGGCCGCGGCTGGCCTGGTCTCCATTTCAGCAGAATCAGAGTCCCCGGAGGACTAATTGACTTCAGTCTCCGCACATCGAGCACCCCACAGTCACAATGTAAACAGTGAGTGGCACCTCACTCCGACCAAGCAGTTATGGAGAGACAATTAAACTGATCAGTATCTGAGATCTAAAAGGAAATCCCAGGGGGCGGGGAAAGTCATCCAAGCCTCCGCTATTTAGTTAGAAAGTAATGTGGGCGGCTCCCTCCTCTCACGGGTCGCTCTTGGGATCGCTTTAAGGCAGCAATAAAAGTAACCCGGCCATTTAGGATGCGAGCAGGTGGGACATTGAAACACAGTGAGCATCACAAAGATGGCGGCCTTGTGCAGCTTGAGGTAGAGGTTCTCTGGATGGCAGTTCACACACAGAGGGGATAGAAAGAACCCCTGGTATGAGCACCGCTATGAGAAAGAGGATCCGGACAGAACTGCAGAGGACAGAAAAGCGAAGCCTAAAGGAGGAGTTACTCAGGAGAACTGGCTCATCTTGTGTAATTATTTTTTTATTTTCAAATTATTTCTATTTGGTTTTCAAGGAAAGAACATTATAAATGATAATGAGAATAATAATGATAATAATAGCAATAATAATGACAAAGAAAACGAAATAGAAAGCAAGGGAGAACTACAAAAGATGAAGAAAGTGCCAGGAGGATGCCAATTACTTGGCCGTTGGAATTGCAGTTATGTTGGAGATACAGGAGGTCTATATCTATATATATATCACACTCTTCAGTCGTTCTATGATAAAGTTACATTGCAGGGGTACAATTGAGGACATAAAAGTTTGTATACAATTCATTATAAGGATATCATATTAGTATAGTAATCACAAACCCATGTCCTGAGTGCAAGCCTAATGTCAAAACATCAATTAGCAAGAAATTCACACACACATCTGCTCAAGTTGTGTCCGATTATATAATAATTGAAAGGCAAAGTGGGGTAGCGTGAAGCAATTCCTATACGGCACGATCTTTATGTGGAGGGACATCTTGTGTAATTATTATGGAAATCTTTACGCCCACTAAGCCTCTCGCCAAACTCTGCATAGGCTATGTAAGCACAGCCTCAGCAAAAAATATTAAAATCCATGAACGTTTTATCAAAGTTCTGCGACAGTTTCAGTGACTGGGTTTGGCTGTATGGCACACAAAGAAACTTGTAATGCAAAAACAGAACCAACTGACTAAGAAAGGCAATGTGCTAGGCATCCCAGGTCAGGCCACCTCTTGGTCTAGAAATAAAATGGTTTGCTGCAAACAATCTGCTAACATCTGACTACTCCAGACCCACCTGGATGGTAACAATGAATAAAGTGCGACTCTTCGCACTCCAACAATCTATATGTTCGGAGCACCCTTCAGAACAAATATAAGCCTAAAAAATCGAGAGGTTATGTCCCTACCCCACAATCTTCCAACCATAAATGCAAGCTGGAGTTTCTACCAACCCCAAAGGAGCCAGGCTTGTCTACGCACAGCCAACTAGGGCAAGGCCTGCTTGCCCCAGTTTGCAATTAATCAGACACGGTTGCAGCGCTGCCAGAGCACTCGAGTTGGGGAGTCATGACCTCTTTCTCTCCTTTGCACAGTTGGTACATATCAATGTATGAAACCAAGAGAGAATGCCAACTTTACAAGAGAAAAACGTCCAGGCTCTGCTTCAAGATCGACGAAACATTGTACCAAACAGTTTCCAAAGTGATAAAATAGAAACTCTGGGGGGCAGATTAACAAGAAAGTGACGCATCTGGCTAGAGAGTGGAACATGGCGGCCGTCAGATAACGGTCGCGGCCGCACTCACCTCGGGTCCTTTCTGCGGAATGAGGGGGGAATGAAAGGAGGGGGAAGAGGCATTCGGGGGGCCCTTTGAGTGGATTTTTCTGCTTTTCGCTAGTTTCTTGCACTTCGTAAAGCGCCGTAGCCTTGGCGGGCTTGCCTCCGCCTCTCCCGCCTGGACTTGATGGGCTTCGGCGGTGAGTTTACCGGCTGGAGGTGGGAGGAGGTAGCGAGGCTTCGCAGACGCCGAGTTTCTGCCTGCTTTTGGTTCCGGTCCTCGGGGGCAGTGTCAGCACCTGCAGCGGGGGCTGCGGCTGAGCAATTTCTTCCGGAGCAGTTGTGGGCTCCGTATAGAGAGCATCGGGAGCAGGCAGCCGGGACACCAGAAGCTCGAACTGCACGTCATCCCCTAGAGGAAGGCACTGGCGAAGGCAGAGGTGACAAGCAAGCCTCAGGGGGGGTCGAATCTCCAGTAAGGTGTAATACTTTTTTTAGCTTGGTTGGTTTGGTCCCGACGTCCTGGGGTGGCTGCATTGACACTCTTAGTAACTGTATGGAGGTGAATGAAGGTGGCTTTCCAAAAGTAATTGTTTCTCCTCCTAAAGTGGGCAGGTATACCCTAAGAGCTAGAGCTGCCTACTCACTGCAGAATTTAGAGGCCACCCAAGTCTCTGTGACCCAAAAGAAGACTTCCATCGTCAATTTAACTAAGGCAAAGCTAAGGAGGTCCGGAGCTAGATTTGGGGAGAGCGAAGAACAGGAGGAGGAATTGAAACAGAGAGGTGTCTCTAAAACCAAAATTAGAGTAAAAAAGAAACCTGTGTTTATTTCCAAAATCACCCCCTCACTAAAGACTTACTACAGAGTCATGGCCACCACAGCGGAGTCTAACCAAACTACAGAAGTGACATCTGACGGCCCGGAGGTTTTTTTTTCCAAAGTAAAATCAAAGTCTAAACCGAAACCTGCTGTAAATGATGAGGGGACTTCTTCCCCCCGTGACCCCGTTCTCTCAATGCAAACAAAGGGGGGCTAAGCAAAATCCGAAGCGACCCACTGGGCCTCTAACTGACTCTCAAGTGCCTAAAGCTTTACAACAAGGTGTAACCCTCTCGAATAGGTTTAATGCCCTGGGGTCATCGGATGAGGAAGGGCCCGCATCGAGCAAAGGATCCCTCTAGTGACCTCCCAATGGGAGCCCCTCCTGGGTGCATTGAGGCAGGAAGCATGGACGTAGTAGATGGCTCTGGAGTGCGATCTCTGTCTGATATACTGATCGGTATGAAGAAGGAGATGCTAAGCGGGTTTAAGGTATCAGAACTTAACCAAGCAGAGCTTGCGGGAAGGTTCTCTGTTTCCGAAGCCAATCAGGCAGCGATTAAGGCTTCCTGTGAAATTTTGTCTCAGAGGCTTGATGAGGTGGTGGTCAGGACGGGTCTTCTCGAAGCGGAAATACCTGGCATTAAAGAAACCATAAGTGAGGCCACGAAGGAAGTAGGGAAGCTATCCTTACAACAAAAGGTTCTGAAGGATGACATCAAGAGGTTGGAAAACCACTCAAGGAAGAACAATCTAAGACTCCTTAATATTCCCGAGAACTTGAAAGGTTCGGACTAAAAGGGGTTTGTTATTTCTATTTTATTGGGCAATATATATATATTTTCTCTTTGCGCTTCTTTCTTCCTGCTCCCTCCTCATTTATTTTTTCTCCTAGTATATTGTTCTCTAGCTGAACCCGAGGTGAGGGTGACCTAATGGGTTTACCCATCTTTAAGGGAGGGTTCCTCAAGGGATTAGGGGTTTGCACGGGGAAGTGGGAGGGGGGTGGATTTTCGGGGGGGGGGGGCACCAGGGATGGGCAAGGAATAAATATAAAAATAAAAATAAAAGTGATAAAACTAAAATAACCTCATCTTACTTTTGTGATTTAATCTTTGGAACAACTTCAAGGTGGAAGGGCGATGTACACGGATGGCTGATGTAACTATAGATCGGGCCGGTTTGGGCCTTCTCTCCTGGAACGTGAACGGGTTACGATGTATTAGGAGGCAAAGGCTGATTATGAAATATCTAGAACTTGCGAAAGCTCAGGTTTGCCTCCTACAGGAAACCCATCTGACCGCTGGGGAGTCGGATAAACTTTTTTCAGGAGTTCCCTGGATAAAGGCTTATGGCGCCTCGGACCAAGGTATGAATAGCCGTGGGGTCGCTGTCCTGGTTAAACGGGGGATAACCTGTTCGATTAAATCCATTCAGACCGATCAATCAGGGAGATGGGTGATAGTGCAGTTGGACTTTGGGGGCACTGTCTTAACGTGCGCTTCATTTTATGGTCCAAACATCGACGACCCTTCCTATATTGTTAAGCTGCAATCCAAGCTTATGTTGCTGGCTCCCCCAATAATTGTTGGAGGAGATTTCAATGCCTTATTAGATCCTAATTTGGATAGGTCGAACCAGGTGCGTTCTATTCCGACTCCTCTTGTCAGACGGGCAATGAAGAATATGATTCACGATCTTGGCCTGGTAGACGTGTGGAGGTTCACGAAAGGCGATAGGGCTGGTTATACATTTTACAGTAAGAGATTTCATCACTCCTCCAGGATTGACTATCTATTAACCAGTAAGCTCCTACTCGGTAAGGACTCCGATATATCCATTCTCCCTGGCCATCTCTCGGACCATTCCCCTGTTTTTTGTTCCATCAAAAAATTAGTTTTAAAATCTCAATCGAGATGGACACTTAGCAGGGGAAGGTTAGAAGATCCAGACTTAATTCAGGCAGTTAAAATATCATCCTCGGAGTTTTTTGACATCAATATGGGTTCAGCTGCCATTGAGGTCGTGTGGGATGCCTTTAAGGCTAATCTGAGAGGCCGACTGCACAGTCTCATATGTTTTAAAAATTGTTCTGAAGGATGTGCATTGAAACTGGGCGAATAAAAGATTAGACTGCTAGAAGCTGAGCTTTTGAGGCTATTAAATTCCCCAGATGGACAAAGGAAGCTGCAGGTAGAACTCGAACTTGAACAGGCAAGACAATGCTATAGAGGCATTTTAGAAGAGAAGTTTAAGAAGCAATGGGATAGGAATAGGATGGAGAACTATGAGTATGGGGAAAGGGCTGGGGCTCTTTTGGCGTGGAAAGCGAGATCGGAACGCACGAAGAATGACATAGTCGAGTTGGTGATAAACAACCAAGGGGATAGATCTACTGATATAGGTGATATTCAAAACACTATACTTACCTTATTTTCGGATCTTTATAGGGAGAATTTATTCCCTTCTAAACAACAAATCCGTGGGTGGTTGAGCTCAAAATCCCTTTCCACGTTAACACAGGCCAACAAAGACTTCCTCGATTCCCCAATCACGTTGCAGGAGATAAGAACTCAAATAAAGCAGTCTAAAAACGGTAAAGCCTCCGGTATTGACGCCCTCCCTAACGAAGTGTATAAATCCCTTTCGGAGGAAGTTATTCCTGTCTTGGGATCCCTTTTTCATTCAATTTACAGCCCAACAGGCCATGCCCCTAATTCGTGGAGGGAGGCAATCATTGTCCTGATTCTGAAGCCAGGGAAGGACCCAGCTAAAGCGGATTCCTATCGCCCAATCTCCCTGCTTAACGTAGATTATAAGATCTTTATGGGTGTCCTGGCAGGGAGATTGGGCAAATTAGCCCCTGGACTGGTTAATACAGACCAAAAAGGGTTTATCACTGGGAGATACATCCAGGAACAAACACAGCTACTTATTGGTAACATTGATTTGGCGATTTCTAGACCCGAACCCCTGGCAGTGGTCGTGTTAGACGCCGCCAAGGCCTTTGTCAGGGTGTGTTGGGTCTACCTCTGGGAGGTGTTGGAGGAGATGGGATTTGGTCCAATATTTATTCATACAATGAGAGGGTGCTATCAGGATGCCTCAGCTAAGATCCTCATCAACGGTGTACTCACTCCCAGTTTTAATATCCAAAGAGGGACCAGGCAAGGTTGCCCCATTTCCCCTTTACTGTTTAATCTCTACATTGAGCCTCTCGCTCAGGCTATAAGGCTAGATGAGACCATAACCCCGTTTAAGACCCAGCAATATTGCTCTAAAATTGCTCTATATGCGGATGACATAATCATCTACACAGACAACCCCGAGATAACATTGCCGAAGGTAGGGGCTCTGTTGGAAGACTTTGGGGCAATTTCCGGATATTTGGCGAACTCCACGAAGACGGAGGTTATGTGCTGGAACATAGATCAGTGGAGTGGGGTTACCAGCAACAAATTTAAATATCTCGGTATTGTCATAGTGAAAGATCTTGAGAAAATCCCATCTATTAATATAGAAAAAATAATAAAAGAAATTGACCAGCTGTTCGCAAGGTGGAGGACTCTCCCCCTGACCATCTTCGGGAGGGTGAATTTAGTTAAAATGACCATCCTCCCGAAATTAACGTACCTGTTCAACGCGGTCCCTCTAGGCTTTCCTAAACATTCTATCTTAAAGGCGCAAAGTAAAATCGGGAGTTTCATCTGGGGTGAGAAGGGTATTAGACTATCTTGGAAAAAATTGAGGCGTCGCCTAGCTAAAGGGGGATTGGCCCTTCCAGATATCCGTTGTTATCTGGTCGCCTTTCAATTTAAGGCCATCAGGATGCTATTGGGGGAACCAACTGCATGTGCCTGGGGTAAGCTGTTGGGGGAGTCGGTCAGCACTGAAGGCGGAGGGAATCAAGCAGGGTTTCTCTATAAGTTTGGCTCACCAAAATTCTTCAAACGAGTAAGGCTGAAGGTGATCAAAAATGCCTTGGAGGTCTGGTATTTCATCCGTTCCAGATGTGGGATAGGTTACTACTCCGATCAGGCACCGATCTGGGACTCCCCGGGGACCCCCCCTGCCTCCAGGATAGTATGGCACTCCCAATCAAAAGAGCTGGGGTCGTGATTTGGTCTGAGTTGGGGGATGAAAATGGTATACACCCTTCGGAGGTATTGAAAGTAAGAATAGGCCTCGGGTTCTCGAGATTCAAGTTTATCCAATTAAAATCTTGGTTTGAAACAGAGAAGGAGAATCTAAGGGGAAATGGAGAGGTGGAAGCCGCTCTTAATAAAAATACTCAACATCTGAAGAAGGAAATCTCCATCTGGTACAGGCTTTTGATCAACGCAGATGATGTTGGTATTCCACATCAGGTGTCAGCCTGGAACGACTCTCCTTTTGTAGCGGATATCGGGAACCTCTTGGAACCCTCCATGACCTTGCTCTATAAATACACAAAATCCGCCAGTCTGAAGAAAAATCACTTTTTTGTCACCAATCGAATCTACTATACCCCGGAGAAGATCTCGAAATTTGCCCCAATCCCCGAGCCGAGATGCCCCAGGTGCCTGCTCCCTAAAGCTAACGATGTACATATCTTTTTTGAATGTGCCAAATTAGGAACATACTGGGAAGGGGTGTGCAGATACTTAAGTATGACCTTTGGGATAGATATCGTGTTGAACGGTTCTCTGTTTTTTTTTGCTAACGACCAGGTGTCTACTACCTGCTTGGTTCAACCATACAGAGGGCTGTTATTATGTTTGATTTTGCTGGCCCGAAGGGAGATCTGTCTTAGGTGGAAAGACCCCCTCTCTCCGAAAGTAGAAGACTGGTTAAAATCCGCATTGGCTATGGCCCGGCTAGAAGTTATGAGTTCCAGCCCTAGCCTTCCCACACTCTGGGCACCCTTTGTTCGTCTGGGTCAGGAACTGAGACTCTGCTGACTCCATTCTGCAGTTAAGGGCCGATATACACCATGGTCCTATGATTAACACCTAAATCCCGGACGACAAAAGGGGATTGGTTGCACAACCTAAACAAATGTAGGCGGTCGGAGGGCGCCCCATCACTAAAACTGACCGGTTACGTCCTGCAAGTAGTTTATAGGTGAGATGAGGACTAAAAAGAAATAAAAAAAAAAAAAGAAAGTGACGCATCTGTCAGCGATGCATCACTTTCCCTGTGCCAACCTGCGAAACCCTTGCGCCACCATGGATGCACCATGGTGCGCGGACTGACAGATGCGTCAGAAATTCTGACGCATCTGTTGACGCAAAAGCCACGCATTGCCGGAGTTGTGTCGCAAGCATGACGTAACTCCAGCAATGCATGGGGATGCCTATCCTCATTGTGCTGCGTCCCTCCTTATGCCTGCTTCAAGCAGGCGTAAGGTTTTAACACAGTCGCGCCCTAGAAGTGCAGATTTCAGTGCATCACTTCTACAAGGCTTTTTTGAGTTGTAACGCCCACAATGCATACATTATACCTGACGCAGGTATAATGTGACGTAGGGTTTTAAAACGTGACGCATCTCCCTAGATGCACCACATTGTAAATGGGCTGCATTTTTATGCTGCCGCTACGTCACAAACTGTGATGCAATGGCGGTGCAAAACTGGCGTAAGGGGCTTGTAAATCTGCCCCAGGGTGTTTCTCAGATTCCCACTCAGCTAGAGAAGACCAAAGTCCTAAAAACCTTGATCAGTCGCAATCACGGATCGGTAACAACTGCATTATCATTAAGGACAGATAAGGCAACCTCCCAAAATGACAGTGGTCCTCTGGATTTAAGGGGACTCCAGCGAGTAATGATTGGTGCGCAAAGCAATCCTAGATCAATCTGTAAAAATTCCCCCTGGAAGAAGAGACGCCAAACTGGCGAAGATGCAACAATGACAGTCGGAGCTTATTTCTACTGTACTACAACCCTTCTGCACACCACCCATACAGTTAACCACTACATTTACCCGTTCCTCTGCTCATTCCTTCTACCTCCTGCTCCTCCCTAGTAGGGCCACTCCCCTTTTCACCCACGTTTGTTTGTTTTCTAGGCGCTCACTCCACGTGTGCGATTGCACACCAGTCTATCTGTGTTCTCGTGTCTGATTCATGTGTTTTAATTTATTCTCTGCGCCACAGGCCACGAGAACCGAAGCGTGTTAAAACAAAACCTTGGAAAAATAACTTGATATATGTGTACATTCCAACTGAAATGGAGCTGCAAAGTTTGCTGCCTCGAAGGCGCTTTATCACCGCCGATCAGGAGCGCCTTTTCTGTCCACTGCCTGCAAGTGTCTAGGAGAGCAGTGCCGGACTACCAAATAGGTAAAGAAAGGACCGGCCTATGGGCCCCACTCCTTTTAGGGGACCCGCGGCAACGGATCAAAATAATATTGATTTGATCTTGAAAGGAAATTACAATTAAGGTTTCTTAAATATTGTTCCCAAAAGATAGAAAAAAATGAATCGACTCAAAGAAATGAAAACTTTACATCAAAAACTCTATAGAGAAAACACTGTACTAATGTAATGTACCCACTGACAACTTAAAGTACAGAAACCAGAGACATCAGATTCACATAACAGTTTGTCTCTTAAAAGGTCATCTTCTGGCCAGGGGCAGCTCCTCCACTAGGGCGGAGGAGCGTCGCCCCACTGCTTCTCGCAGTGCGAGAAGCAGAAACATAAAATGGTAATAACTTTCCGTTATTACCAATTTATCTTTGGTTGCGGGCAGGTGGGTGGGCGGGGCTGCTCTGAGAGCAGGGGAGGAGTGGTGTGCCTGTCCAATCCTGAGTGCACATAGACAGTTTGTGGGACCCCTGGGGCCACCCAAACCAGTCATGCGCACTCTGCCTTTTCTCCATGTAGGCTGCAATGCAAGTTGTTGTACCTGATGGCAATATACATGTTGTACTGCTTACAGGGGAGGCCACTGAACTGACGGTGTCTACATTTTCTGGGCCATTGAAACTGACCGTCGCCAACAGGCTGCTGCTTTATGCCCACTTGTTCTGTTTTTTGTGAAGCTTTTCTTCTTCAGACCAAATTTATGGACATTGCCACTTCGCACACTTATGCTCAGCTGAAGTTCGAGCGTTGCTCCCAGGCTTTCAAGAGTCCACAGAGCGGGGGGCGTGGCTAGCTGCCGACAAGAATGGCCACAGCCTGAATGAGCTCCCGCATCCCCGCCGGCTATCTTGGTAACATCCTGTGTCTTCAACTAACAACCATTACGCCCGAGAGTGTTACGATGTCTGGGAACTAGTGGACAGCGGGACAAGAGAAAACTGAGCCCTAATGGAGGTTCCTGCGCGAGGGTAGGGTAGATGACGACGGTTCCAAACATGGCGGCATCCCGGAGTCTGAGGATAGCGTCCGACGCCCTGCAGTGTTGAGGTGCCATCTCCTTGCTGGAACGGGCGGCAGAGTGAGAAGTGCACCTGTGGAAGCGGTGGGCCCGGCGGACACGGAAGGGGAGGTCTGGAGCACGACTGCGGAGGCCCAAAGGTAACGCGGTGGGCACCTCTGGGGTAGCTCCAACAAATCGAGGCTCCGGCTTCAAAAGGCTAACTAGGCCCAGACCGGACTCGGGGGAAGGTGGGACCCAAGCAGAGGGAAGACTGCAGAGCAAGGGGCCCAGAACTGATTAAAGACGCAGTCGCAGGCCAGCAGCCAAACAAAAGAACATTTAGTGGCACAGGCACGGCCGCGACGACCCTGTGACAACGAGATGGGCGTCCTGCGGAGGCCCCTGCGTATTGAGACCCCGGCTTTTGAAGGCATGCCGCACCCAACTAAATTCAAGAGGCGGCGAGGCCTGGTGAGGGGGCTGTTAACGAAGGGGAGGCTTGAATTTGACTAGCGGTGGAAGCATAGACCAGTGGCCACAGAAGAAGGAAACTAGCTGCAGCGGCCTGATTTCCCCCCTCTTGTGGCGCGCTACCCCCTCTTGTGAGTCAGATGGCAACTTACTCTAGGCCCCTGCGCACTGGACAGAGGGCTATTACATAACTTGGCAGGGGCGGGGAGCGGCTATCAGCCTGGTTGGGTACTATCCCGAGGCCATGGGCACTGAAGAGTGCTATCTTCGACTAGGACGAGGAAAGGAGGTTGCAAGTGCGTCTCACTGCCCACTTCAGGGCCTATATTGAGTACAGAAGGAGATCTGCCCATTTCGCCAGTGTGCTCTCCCACACATATTTGCAGTGAAAAAGGAGCTGGTGTAGTGGTGAGACTGAACGACCATTCTCACCAAAGAACAATTGGGAAGCAGACGATTATAGCGTGGGCAGCTGCGGCCCCACTACCAAGTGCTTGTTGCTTGTTCAACTATAGAGAGGATCATCTGACAGAGAAGAGTACAGGTTCGGCGTGTGCTTTCTGTTGCGGTAATTGTGTGCAGTGTCAGCAGGGGGCACAAGTAGGACATGTGTGCAGTCGATATCCCCCAACACGTGCGGGAATCCAGCTATGGCGTATAGTCCTTGCTTGGTCTCCAGCTGTTCTTGCGCATTGTGGGGGACGTATAGGTACTGGGGTACCAAGCTGATGATGGCATCCAGGACAGGTGTAAGGAACTTGGATGGGGCTGGCTGTGAGACTCCTCTGACTCTGGAGGTTGTTGGTTGGGAGGTACCAGAGGCCAACAGGTGCAGCACAGCCGGCAGCTTTGTCTGAGGTGGGATGTTGGTTGTCCGCTGTGTTGGTATTGTCAGCCTGTGGGCAATGATGTTCAGGATATGGAGGATGGTTGTCCTTTTGAGTCTGTAGTGGGCAATTACATTCTCTGGTATTAAGTCTGTGAGTCTGGTGCGTTTCCTGAAGGTCTGCTGTCTTTGTCTGCGCTGTCTCTGTGGTGGTCCGGCAGGGCGGTCTGGGGGGGCTGGCGGTCCTGGGGGTGGTGACGGTGGGTGTTGTGGCCCTGTTTGGGCTCCAAGCCGCATGATCAGCGGCACCATGGCATCTGTTGGTCTTCAGGTGTGGCTGTGGGCTGGGCTCCCTTTTCTGGTGCAGGTTGTAGTCCGACTTTGCACCAGGTCAGAGCAGGTGTTAATTTCCTGCTGCTAATGCGCCTTATCGCCTGTTTTGTGGTCTTATCACCGATCTGGCTGGTCGTTGAGAATGTTGAGGTGTAGTGTTGTCGCCGCTTTTTTCTCGGGAACGCCTACTCTGCATCTCATTAGCGATAGTTGCCGGGGCCATCTGTGGCGATGTTTTTTGCGGATGCTACCGCAGGTAAACTGGTGGTATCAGCTGTTAGCACCAGCTTGTGAATGGGGCGATACATTTATCGTGACTTTGACTGCGATAAAGTGCCGATAACTCAGCGATTGATCCTTGAGAATATGCCCCTGTGTCTTTACAGAAGCTCCGGACTCCGAGGGGCTATTTAACAGCAAACAAAGATTCTCTAAAATAATCAGGCTTGCATTCTAGGGGGCAGATTCACAAGACCCTTGCGCCGCCATTGCGTTAATTATTTTTGACGCAACGACAGTGCAAACAATGCGGCCAATTTACAACGTGACACATCTAGGGAGATGGGTCACGTTGTAAAGCCCTGCGTCACATTATACTTGCGTCTGGTATAATGTATGCAGGGTGGGCATTCCATGTAGAACTGACAAAGTAAAATTTACAAAATTTCACTGTGTCACTCTACGCCTTCATTGCATCAAAATACCTACGCCTGCTCAGACCAGGCGTAAGGAATAACTCAGGGTCAGACCAGGCGTAAGGAATGACGCAGGCCTTTTTGAATGGGATTCACCTATCTGTTGTGGTGCATTGCTGGAGTTGTGTTACTTTCATGAGCAACTCCAGCAATGCGTCACTTTTGGGCAAACAGATGTGTCAGAATTTCTGACGCATCTGTTAATCCGTGCACCATGGAGCACTGTATTGTAAATACAGCGCATCCATTGTGGCGCAAGGACATTTTGAAACTGACGCATCTATGCAAATGCGTGGGGGCGTGGCTTGAGAGCCAACGATGACAGACGCGTGAGCCCGGAGTTCCGCGCCAGCCTTGCCATTTGCGCCAGCCTTGCCATTTATCCGCCTAAGATCGGAGATCTGGCCTGAACCTTGGTGCCAGTGAGAAGGGCTGGACCTTGCATACCCTGGGGGCTCTGTTTTCACCACTGGCTTGCCTCGCGCTTGTTCTTCGGAGGCTCTGCGAGATTGATCGCGCCGGCCTTAAAATGGCAGCCGGAGCGGGAGCGTAGCTCCGTGGTGGTGGCCGCGGGTTGCGCAGAAGTGCGGTGGCTGCTCCCCAGTGGGTGGCCGCTTCTCGGCCGGTGCTGAGATGGCACTGTGGTAGGCGGGAGGAAGCGCTGCTGATTCGGGCTGATGGAGCCTGCTGTGTGGGGACACTGCCGGCCTACTGGTGAGGAGGTGCGGAGGGCAGCCCGAGTGAGCCCTGGCCGAGTGACGATCCCGATGCTTGGTGAACCGTGGTGTGCCCCTGGCGGAGAGGCGACGAAGCTGCCCGGGCAGGAGGAAGTGTGTCCCTGGCTTGGCCTGGCTAGGCCAACTGTGTGGAGGCGTCGGTGGCCCACCTGTGGAGCGGCTTGCATGCGCCCTGACTGCTGAGCGACTGCAGCGCCTGGTGGTTGATGGAGTGTACGGAGGCGCTGGAGCCTGTCCATCACGCTCCCTGCTGATCCGGATACCCGGCTGGGAGCTGGGGAGGATGCCTCCCGTGAAGTCTGGCCCCATTGCGCTGCAACACTCGGGGGGGGGAGGGGTCTGCGGCCGGGTGATTTCCCCCCTAACGCTCAGGAGTGGCGGTGAGGGATGCATGAGAGCGGCCTTGGGCACCCCCTGTGGCTGAGCATTGTTGAGTGGGCGCTGGGGTGCTTCTGAAGACTTTCTGCTGGGCTCGTGGAGACCTGTTGGACCCTGGAGTGGTGGGCACCGACAACGCTGGCAGACGTATCGAGCCCACCCAGGGAAAGGAGAACCCGATCGCGGGCAGCTGACTCTGTCCCCCCTGTCATGGGTAAACCCAAGGGGCGGCAGGCCGGGTCCCTGCAGGGCTCGGAGTCCCTTCCACTGGAGATGGCTGAGAAGGCGATGGGGGACACTTCTGTGGAGGTGCCAGTCCAGCAGCAACTGGCCAAAATCCTGGAGGCCATTGCAGACACTAAGGTGACACTGAACCAGGACATTAGTACGGTGGCGGTGGGCCTGGGCCTGCTGCACGCAGAGCACGCCAAGCTGGCGGACAGGGTGAAGCAATCGGAGGTGGACCTGGCGGTGTTGGCACCCCGCGCACCACAAGTTATCGGCCCAGGTCAACGAGCTGGCGGGTAAGGTTTCGACCCTGGAGAAGAGGACCGAAGATGTGGAAGGGCGTAATCGGCAGAACAATGTGTGGGTGGTGGGCCTTCCGGAGGGCGTGGAGGGGCAGGATATGGTCACCTACCTGGAGTCCTGGCTGAGGGATGTAGTGGCGCCCCAAGGCCTCTCTCCCTTTTATGCCGTGGAGAGGGCCCACCGTGTACCTGCCCGCCCTCCGGCAGCTGGTCGCCCCCCGCGAGCAGTGGTCGCGAGGCTGCTTCACTTTCGGGATCGAGACTTGTTATTACGGAAAGCTCGCTCTGATGGTCCGTTTGCTGTGGAGCACAGTAAAGTCTCCCTTTTTCCTGAATACACGCAGGAGGTGCAACTCCGTCGCTCTTCGTGCTTGGAAGTTAAGAAGACACTGCGTGAGGAAGGTATCCAGTATTCCTTGCTGTTCCCTGCCAGGCTTAAGATCATGGTGGACGGGAAAACGGTCTTCTGTGAGGACCCGCAACATGCATTGGACTGGATTGACAGATCAGAAGGTGCCCCCAAGTCAAAAGCTGAGTGACCGGCGACTAGATCGACCCATTCGGAGAAAAGACCGCGACGCCGGAGGATTCGGAGGGCGTCCAAACATCCGAGTCCGTCCCAGACAGAATTGGAGAGAGCCGATGCATTGGCAGCTGTGGCACATCTGCTGCGGGACGGAGGTTCCTTCTCGGAGAAGGACTCTGAGGCCAAGTACGGAGAAGAAGACATTGACTCTGACTCGTCGCAGGCCACGACAGGTGGTCGGCCTCAGGTGACCCCACAGACGGCGGATGACATTGTGGACTAAAGTAACTATGGGAGGTACCTGGGTCCCACTGTTCCTCTCCTTCTCCCTCTCCTTTATACTCCTACTTAGTATGCTCCATTTTCCTAGGTGCTCTAGGCTGCTTTGTCTATAATGTTGCTCCTTGGTCTCTTGGTGTGGGGGGCTTTTGGTGTCAGCACCAGGGGGAGGGCTGGGGCGGCCCTTCGTGGCTACACTGGTAGGAGACTAGATCTCTGGTACACTCGCTTTCCTTTTGTGCGTGCTGCGCCCCCTCTGTAGGTCTTAGGGTTGTTTGCCTTGGACCTTGCCGGTTTGGTGTAGGATACCACCAGGTCCATGGTGTATAAGTTTGGGCAGCTGGTCATTGTCAGACCGCTCTTGAGGATGGGGAGTTTCATTGTTGGGGTTGTTGTTATATGCCAGGGGAACTGTGGTAGCTCCGAGTTGGGTGCTGGGACGGTGGGGTTGGGGGACCCACACTTTGACTTCTCATGGCAGGACCTGACGGTCGCCGTGGAGAGTATAAACTTATGACGTGGAATATCAGGGGGATTGGATCGCCCTCTAAGCGATATAATATATTGAATTATATTAAACGCAGAGGAGTGCATGTGGTTCTGCTGCAAGAAACACACCTTACTTGGGAGGAAGTTGCTCGCTTGAGGCGCAGGTGGCGGGGTCAGCTATATGCAACTGAGTATTTGGCCTTCTCTCGGGGGGCCTTGGTGTGGGTTAGAGCAGGGGTACCCTTCCAGCTTATTCGGAAGGTGATTGACAGGGAGGGGAGATATGTGTTCATTGAGGGTGTCTTGGAAGGCAAAGAGGTCACCATAGGTAGCATTTGTACCCCAGTGGTCCTTTTTTAATCGGCTCTTTGGTGTTTTGGCGAGCTTCCCCATGAGAATTTAATCTTGGGGGGCGACTTCAATTGTGTGTGTGATGTGCAGTGGGATAGGTTTACCCCTCCACTGCGCGGTGCCACAGCTACTTCCATAGCTAGAGGACTTCGCGGCTGGGTCTCTGGTTGGGATATTCATGATATCTGGCGCCTCCAACATGCCGCAGGACGGGAGTATACTTATTATTCCCCTCTCTACGACCTACACACGCGCATTGACATTTTTGTTTTGCTCCCCCACCTTGTCCCCTTTGTTGTCTGGAGCTGAATATCTTGGTAGGGCCCTCTCTGACCACAGCCCCCTACTCCTGGCTTTTACCCAGCTCCCTGAGAGACCCCCGATACCGGGGTGGAGATTGAACACTTCTTTGTTGGAAGATGATAGCTTCCGTCAGGTGCTTTCTGGGGCTGTCGGTAACTATTTCCTGACTAATCAGGGCACAGCTAGTTTGCCGCTGGTGGAGTGGGAAGCGTTCAAGGTGGTGACTAGGGGATTTTGCATAGGTCAAACTGTAGGCACCCGCCGCCTGGTGACCCAGGAGCTGGAGGAGTTGGAATCCCGAATTCTGGCCCTGGACAGGGAACTTGCTGGGGGGGTTGGGGTCCACGGGCAGCACGATGAAGTTAAGAGCCTGTATAGCCCACTTGGAATAGATTACGGTTAGTAGATCTCTCTGCGTATCTGGCCACTCAGCACGTGGAGGGAGGTAGAGCTGGGAAGCTCTTGGCTGGGTTGATTAAATCCGATAGTAGAGGCACGCCGATCCTGAGTGTTAGGGACATTCGTGGCCACACGCTCTCCTCACCGAGGGCGATCAATGATGCATTTAGAAAGTATTATGAAATGCTCTATGACGCCCCGGGGCCCCCCCCAGGAGGAAGCCTTGTGTATCTATCTGGGCGACCAACCTGTAGCGCAATAGGATACGGTTGTGAGTGATCTGCTTGGCCTCCCAATTCGTGTGGGTGAGATTCGAGCAGCGGTTCGGCATATGGCCCGAGGTAAAACACCTAGGCCTGACGGCTTTCCGAACTTATTCTATAGCACCTATATCGACATGCTGGCCCCACTGCTTGTACGCGTTTATGCCTCTGCATTTCAGGCTAAGCAGCTACCACCCTCGCTGCATGAGGCGTTAGTCATCCCCTTTCCCAAGACAAAGACTGAACACGCTCCTTTGAGTGAGTTTCGTCCTCTTTCCATGTTGAACGTGGATTTAAAAATATTGAGCAAGGTACTGGCCCTGAGACTCCTCCCTCTTATGCGTCGTCTGGTCCATGTTGACCAAAATGGTTTTATCCCTTCCTGCTCAACGTCCAAAAACCTCAGGCGGTTGTAAGTACGCACAGCGGCGACTATTTCAGCTTCCTATCCTATTTACAGGTGGACCAGGCAGGGGTGCCCCCAGTCGCCATTGTTATTTGCCCTGGCTATGGAGCCCCTGGCGGCGCGTATTCGGAGGGAGGCAGCGGTTTTGGGGATATCTCTGGGTGGGGCCCACCACATTATCTCGCTGTATGCGGATGATTTCTTGATTTATCTTCATGATGGGAATCTGGGGATCCGCCCTATCTTAACCATCCTAGAGGAATTCGCCAATTACTCAGGCCTGCACGTCAATGGGAAGAAAACCTTTGTGTTCCCACTGCACCCCTTTGTGGACAGACCATTGTCGTTGCCGACTACTATCGAATGGGCGCCACTTAGGGATACGGGTCTACCATGCACAGGCTGACTTATTCGGAGGGAATCTTGGGGGCGCCCTCCGGGCGCTTCGGGGCCACATGGCCTTTTGGCGTACTCTTAAGTTGCCCATCATGGCGAGAGTGGCGTTATCTAAAATGGTGGTCCTGCCCCGCTTACTATATTATTTTGTCAATCTTCCAGTGCTGATTCCACGATCTTGGTTCAAACTGTTGGACAGTCTCCTGAGAGATCTAGTATGGGATGGCAGACGCAATAGTTTCTTTGCAGACGCTGCGGCTCCCGCTTGTGGATGGTGGTCTGGGGGCCCCGGACTTTGAAGCCTATTATCTCACGGTGCAGCTGCAGTGGCTAGCCAGATGGCTGGAGGGCAGGGATCTGGCCACACTGACGCTTCCAGCAGGTGCTGTGCAGACTGAGCTCTTTCCCAGGCTTCTTTGTAGGCGCCGTAAACTTTCCCCAATGGGCCTGTTGCTTTCTGTGGCGGTGCAATGCTGGGATAGGTGTACGACGCGTTCCAGAACTAAATTGTTATACACTCCTAGTCTCCTGCTGGCGTGTCTCCCTCAATCTGGGATGGGCCCCCCGCTACCGCAGCGCCAACTGGCAGGTAGGGAGGAAGCCGGTGTGTCGACAGTCGGAGATTGTTACAGAGATGGGGAACTGCTCCCTCTGGGGGATTTTTTTAGAGTATCACGAACTCCCGGCTGGGCAATTCTATTACAAGATAAGAGGGGCAATGCGAGCGCTGTGGGGGGACGGCACGGTGGAACCAGAGACCCACCCGGCCCTCCATGCGGTGGTGACGTTAGGTTCAGCGGGGTACTTGGTGTGCTGGGTCTATCTTGCACTATTGGAGTTGAATCTGAGTCCTCTATCGGGCCTCAGGGAGCGTTGGGAAGGGACCCTCCATAGGAGTCTATCGGACAAGGAGTGGCAGAAAATCCTGAAGGGCCACAAGAAAGTCTCGAGGAATACGGCTTTCAAAGTCCTCCAATTTAACATACTCCATCGAACATATCTTACCCTGCACAGGCTAAATGTGGTCTATAATAGGGTGAATTTGTCCTGCGCCAGGTGCCTCTTGGAAGATGCGGACTTCGACCACATGATTTGGTCCTGCCCGCAGCTATCTGCCTACTGGGTTGGAGTATTGGATTTGGTTAATAAGGTGCTGTCCCGTACTCTGGTGTGTGCTCCTGAGGTTTGCCTGTTAGGCCTTTTCCCGAGGCCTAAAGCCCGTAAGTTGGGACATAGGTTTGTTGATCTGGCCTTTCTGTTAGCTAAACGATGGATAGCGCTTGGCTGGAATTCTGCACATCCCCCCCGGTGACCTTGTGGGAGGCTGATGTTACACGTTGGGCTTTAGGGCTGAGGAGCGGGCCCTGATTGTGGAAGACAGGATCACCAAGCGACACCGGCCGTATGCGGGACCGTGGGGGGAAATCCTTAGGACCTGGGAGGCACGTCATATGCCGGACCGTCCTGCGGGACCCTCCTGGCCGGAGTCTACGGTCTAGGGTGTTCTGGGAGCTGGGTACTGGGAGATCCAACCTCCCCCCCTTTCTGCTTAGCGAAGGGCACTGCGCCCTCCCTTCATCCCCCCCTTTTTTTTTTTCCTTTCCTCCCCTTCCTCTCCCCCCGTCTATACCTGGAGATTCGACATCTATTTCCACTCCCATTTAGGAGCACATGGTCCCCTGGCAGTTGTTAGGTGTTTTTTTTTTTTTTTTTTCCCCACCTTTTTTTTTGTTTGTATGTGTGAGTTCCATATGATAGTTTGATAGGCACGAGTTGCTTTTTCGAATTGTTCTTTATTACTTGCTTTGGCCGTCATTCTAGGGGCATGATGACTTTAAGTGTGTAATTTTAATTTTTTCCATTCCCTTCTTTTCTTTTTTTCCTTTACTATATATAGACAGTTTTGTGGGGAATAGCCCAAAGGAGATCATCATGTGGTCACCGCAGTGAATGTTTTGTAATTTTCCCCTGACTGTTCCAACTGATTTACTTTCCCCACTTCCAGGTACTACAACATTGTACTACTTTCGAGGCTGCGCATTGTCGGATAGCCTGGGGGTCATTCTATATTTAAGAACATGCTTTGATGTTTAGTGTGTCCTGGAATTTCTTTTTCCTTTTGTCTGTGCATAAAAAGTCAATAAATCAGATTTTCAAAAAAAATCTATGCAAATGCGTAAGTTCCTTGTAAATCTGCCCCTTCATTTTTTCTTCATAGTTACGCACTTGTGCCTTTTTTCGTCCCGTTTTTGAAGGGAGAACGGAAGGGAAGGGACAGGGTAGGCGGGTTCAGCCCGCACTCTCTGTGATTTGGTAGTAGAAACTTTAATTTACATTTTCCTACGGCTGTTTTTGAACTAGTATTAAAACAAGGACATTAAATGATTCTTTATTGTCTACGTTGATACATTTCATTTTATTTTATGGTGCTATATAGACTTTTTAGCGCCGCTGAGGCCATATAATGGCATGAGCTCCTGACACTTAATGAATAGTCGAGCAAGGCGAAGAGATTTTCTTGAGCAATCTCTCAGGCATTGGGCCAACAATGCCCCCTGAAGGGCTCCAAGATGCCCCCTAGGTAGACCTTACAGTCTTTAGTTCAAAGAATTATATAGTTCAACAGGACACCCAAGAAGTAGACACAACGGTTCCCAAGAGTGTTCTTTTTTCTGAGAGAATCTTATGATGGGGCAGTTACTATTTATGTTGGAGGTTGTTCCAAATGAGGCCAGCCAGCTGGTGAGCTAAGGAGGCCAGGGACATGTAAACACACACTTTGCAGACAGCCCAGGGCCAGGAGGGCTTTCTTTCTCTGCAGAGTTCACTCTCACAGTGGAGATAATCGAATCTTGCTCCATTTATTTCAGATTACAGCTTTCCCTCTCTTTGTGGTCTATATTTCCTCGTGGACGTCTGAAAATGCTCGAAGCTTGCATTTTAAGGGCCAGAAATAGAAGCCCGAATTGTTGGTGATGGCTGAACGCAGCTCTGAGCGTACAGCCACGAGGAGGACCCTGCCAGAGCGTCCCTGCCCGGAGTCACAACGAGGACGTCAAATTTAAAGGCAGGCCCGTGAAAAGAACAGGCAGAGGAGAAAGTGGAGGGAAAGGCGGAGAAGGAGAAATGATGGAGAAAGAGCCGGGAGCATATGAGGATGGAGGAGGTAGGACACGTATAGCGCTCAGGAGGACCGGAGGGACATATATAGCGCTACACCAACTCTAAGTAAATACATATAGAAAATACGACAAACCAGAGGGGTTCTAGCAGGGCCGACTGGATGCCAAAATCAGACAAAAATGTTCAACCCACTTCCACACTACAGGAGACCATGAATAGAATGTGGATATTAGGGATGGGGGGGGGGGGGTCTAGGAGCAGCCCCTGGCCTGTAGCTCACTGGGAAAACGCCGGCATAGAGGTATGGCCATCCAGACTGGGCTCTATGCACCAGTGTTTTGAGTAATAGATGTAGTTATTACCAAACACTATGCCACTCATTGTTATTGGCCTCAGAATACTGAACGGCAAAGCTGACCAAACTTGGACCCTGTGTGTCTCTGGACAGGCGCTAAGCTGAAGACTCTGTCACAGGCTGGCAGCGCACTATTGAGGCCCAAACCACATTCAAAGTGCAACCCCAGTTAGTTACGAATGCATTCATATTGTCTTGTATGATTTGCATTCAGCTACGACCTGAATGATTTTGTACTGGGGCGCAGCTTGTATTTGTGAGCTCTATGCAGCCTTTCCGTGCATGACTTGTTGTGGAGTTGGAAGCAGAAATTCTTCTCTCCAACAAAACCTGCATATGTGCTTTGTGGGCCGCGTGCCTTTCAGCTCAGACTGGCCTATGACCAACCAGTGCATTTAAAAGGTTTGACATGTCAGTGGACACCGCTTCAGGCTCACCGTACCAGCCTTTCAGGGACCCTGGCCTGTGGGGAACCCAGTGGCCCAACATCAAACGTACCTCTGGAGAGAATGGATGACAAGAGGGGAAGATTGAAATAAAGTGGAAAGTGAAAAAGGTATGGAGGGAAGCAAAACAGAAAAGGGTTGGAGATGCGCTCGTCGACTAGGAAAGCAATACAAGCGGCGCATAGTCAGGAATCAACATGTTAAAGACTGGCGGATCTTTGTTGTTCTCAGAAGAGCTTGGGGTGATGTTCAAGTATGGGAGATATGTTTGGAAAAATCTGGGTTGGATGAGTGGAGTTCCAGAGTCGGCTCTGGCTGACATCAGTAGGTCCAGATGGTGCAAACATGGGCTATGACCATCCAAACAGCAGAGGTTCTGGGGAAACCCAATGGCCACTGCATATTTCCACAGACACCAATGAAACTGTTTCAAATTTGTCAATGTCATGCGGCCATGTTCATCATCTGAACCACATCGCTCAAAGCAAATCTAAGAACAGATCTCATTGACAAGGCTCACAGTCCTCACAAACCCGTCTATGGAAACGTCTCCACATTACACTTGTGTCGACTGCATCTCAAAAAGTAAAATGCGCTCAAGCACCCAGATTCCCCTTCAAATCTTCCATAACAAGAACAGTCCTGCCAACCCTCAGCAATGCCAAACCGAGCGTGGAATCCGCAACTCAGAATGTGGCACATCGAGGCACAAGAACTGATGGCATGGCATGGTGACGCGGAGTTGTGGAAGGAGGCTTGGGGAGAAAGAGAGAGGGGGAAAAAGAGAGAGGGGGAAACAAAGGTTCTCAGGATTATCGAAATTACGACATGTGGCATTTATATTCACATTGTTTAATACAAAGGTGTTGACTTGGGCCATTTCAGGTTTGTCCCACAGGGCAGTTGTTCTAACATTGGAAGATTGGACATCAACTGATGTTCAGTTCTGGTGATCATGTTATAGGATGGTCTTCAGGAGTCTGATGGACAATGACCAGTGGAAAAAGGGAGGTGTCTGATTGTTGGGGCGTGGTCCGTCAGCACAGGCGGGTGTAGTTAACTCAGCAGAAAAGGTTATACCACAGTTACCCCATATTCCCAAGCAGCTGCGGTCCATGCAGGGAACAGCAGTGGGGCCACGTGAAGGGGGATTTCGAGGGACGATGCTGAGGGAAAATTAATTATTTAATTAATTTTCCCTCTGCATCATCCCTCGAAATCCCCCCCACCCGGCCCCACCGCCCCACCACTGTTACCTGCACGGATCGCGGCTGTTCCCATGCTTTTAGCACTTGAAATCAGGCTAGCTGGTTCCTTAAAACATAATTAGGCCTCATTAATGAGGTTTTTCCGTAGGGCAGCGCGGCAGGCCTTTCTGCCGTGCTACCCCACGGCAAAAGAAAAGAGTAGAAATGTGCCGTGTCTGACAGATACGGACCATTTCTGTCCTTTTCCCCTGCGCCTACACACAATGGGCTGCTGTGCACCAATGCAGGCATCTTTGCACCATGGTGTAAGGCTACCTGCTTTGCAGGGATGATTATTTTTATGCAGGAAGGGCAACCTTCCTGCACAAAAACAATCACAAGAGAGTTGTTCCTCTTTCTATGTTTCAGAATGCAGCACACAATGATAAAGGAAACAAGAATTGGCATAGCCAATAGGTCTCGCCTTTGGGATCTTATAAATGTTTAGCCAGAGCTATTGGCCATGCCAATGTGTTTAGGCTATATTGTAGAGCAGTGTGGCTGCTGTGCAGCATGTTGAAAAGTTATAATAAAGTATTATAAGCATTTTGTTACCTTATATTTAACTAAGTAAACATTATGTACAAATGAACGACCCTATTAAAAAAATAATTAATATATACGTCTTCCAGTTTGTCTGTCGTGGTGCTGAGGTGATGTTGTGCTGATGCTAAGGTGATGCAGAGTTATACTGACATGGTGCTGAGGTGGTGGTGTGCTTGTATGGAGGTGGTACCCAGTGATGCAGGGTTGGTGCTGTGCGGGTAATGCGCTGATGCTGACGTGGTGCTGCTTTGGTGCTGAGGTGGTGCTGTGCTGATGCTTTGATGGGGCTGCGCTGGTGCAGAGTTGGTGCTATGCCAGTGGTGGTGCACTGATGCGGAGGTGGTGCTGTGCTCATGCGGAAGTGGTGCTGTGGTGGTGTTGAATGATGCTGAGTAAATTCTTCGCTGGTGCTGAGGTGGTGCTGAGTGATGCTGCGGTTGCTCTGAGTGAATCTGTGCTGGTGCTGCGCTGATGCTGAGGTGGTGGTGCTGCACTGATTCCAAGGTAGTGCTGCACTGGTTGTGAGGTGGTGCTGCACTGGTGCTATGCTGTTGCTGCGCATAAGTGGTGCTTCGCTGGTGCTGAGGTCATGCTGATTTAAACTGATGTAGTACCAAGGTGGTGGTGTGCTTGTACAGAGGTGGTGCTGAGTGGTGCTGAAATGTTGTTCAGTAATAGTGAGGTGGTGCTGAGTGATGCTTGGTGGTGCTTTGGTAATGCTGTATTGGTGCTCAGGTGCTGCCGAGTGATGCTGAGGTGGTGCGGTGGTGGTGTTGAGTGATGCTGAAGAGATGCTGGTGCTGAGGTGGTGGTGCTGCACTGATGCTGAGGTAGTGCTGTGTTGGTAGTCAGGAGGTGCTGCTCGGGTGCTGTGCTAGTGCTGAGGTAGTGGTGAGCTATCTATGGTGACTTGGTGCGGATGGGGGAAGGCGAACATTAATAGCAGGAAGAGGGCAGGACAGGGCACTAACATGAGGTACAGCGGGATACAGACATCGAACTTAAGAAGGTAAAAAACAAGAGGCAGAAAGAGGACGGAAGCGGGCATCAAGGTGAACCTTTTAAGTATTGTTTTGTCTTTAAATGTGAAATCAGGCTATAATTTTGTATTTAAATCTTGCTTCTTTATTCTGCTGTTTGTGATAACAGTCCAGTGCCAAGAATAACATGGACGGTATATCCAAACACACACTGTCCTGTGTGTTTTTAAAAAAATATTATAATTGTTTACAGATAGTATGGGGAGAGATATAGACATGCTGTTGCGGGATTGAAAAAAGCGTATGGTGATAAAAGCTCACAGGAAAAGAGGGGGTCCACACCGAGACAACAGTGTCCTGCAATAAATTACATGCAGTCTAAAACTACCTAGAGACCCTCTGTGTGTAACCATTCCCAGGGCAGGAGGCTGATTAAACATTACACAAATAGCTGATTGATTGACAGTGCCCAACGAGTGCTAAAGAATGCTAACTAAACTAAGGAGCATGTCTCGTACGAATACTTTAGCCAGGTTACCAATTACTGGGTATCACTAAAAATGCAGTACTCTTGTCCCTCTATTCTATGGCAATGCATGCTGGTACTTGTAGTCTTGCTGCTCATCAACGGATTGTATTCCACAAAAACAACTGGAATTCAAATTACCATTAATTACGTATTTAAATTCAGCAGGTGAAGATTTTAGTCTACAGCAAACTGGCTTATTGTTGCGACCTACTAAAAATGTATTTACATCCATGTTCATGGAGTGATTAATTAAACTTGGTGAATGCGTACACCGACTAGTCTGCCTTTTAATTTCGCAGTAGCATAACTATTTCTGGCTCACGCGATCGGATGATATCTTTAGTACATTTTTCAATATTCTTTGCATTAACTTTGTAATACGCAAACACAGTTACAAAGACATGGCGAAGTTTGCCGCTCCCTTTCCTCCCACTCCCTAAGCTACAACAGCCACTTCAAACATTGCTTCTGTTCAGAATATGGTATTATTAAAAAATTTATGACATGGCAGAGTACATGTTCTTTTTACAGAATGTGTGTTCCATGCCAGGGAGGGCGATCACCTCTGGTGTCCAGGGATTCTGACAGTCTGTCCGAGAGACACACTGCCACGCACCATCAAGGTCCTGGTCCCTCCCCGCATAGCTAAACAGAAAATAATTTGATCTTTACATACCAGCCTGCGCAAAATGAGCACAATGGAACAATTAAAAACTGCTGTCATTGACAACTAATCTGATGGGAAAAAACAACACAAGTGAAGGTTTATTTGGGTATTTTTTTATAACTTTGTTGCCTAAAGATGTATAATTAATGTTCATATTTTATCTGATGCGGTCTCCTTGCTCTACTTATTGCTTTCTGTTAACACTGTCCTGTACATTACTCGCATGCAGCATTTGTAAAAGAGCAGGGTGGGGGAGGAGAAAACTGACACAGACAAAAGAAATGCATGCCGCCGCAATACTTAGAGATGAGGCTGGGGCGGCCGTCGCACTGATTATAATTAAAATGTTACCTGCGGGGTTAAGGTTGAATTTAGTTGCAGCATTGTTATAAAAGGAAACGCACGAACGTGCACAAACAGCTGTTTAAAAACAACGAGCATAAAGGAGACGGAGAGGGCGGAGCGAGTGGGTGGCCGGGACGTGTGGGCGAGGAGAGAGAGGGAGAGGAGGTAGGGAGCAGGAGGTGAGCCCACGAGTGGTGCCCGCGCGCGCTTGGGAGAGCAGTCTGCTCATTTTCAAGCACTGCACTCGTGCTTGTGGCGCTCCACTGCTCGCTCCCGGAAGTTGGATGCCACCACAAGCACAAGTGTGTGCTTGAAAATGAGCAGACCGATGGCTAAAGGCCCTCCTGGAGCAGCGCATGCGCGCTGCCTAGGCGAGACCTAAAACGATTAGAAATAAAGATATTTCTCCTCGTTGTGCCTCCCTTATACCTCCCCTGAGGAAGCATAAGTTTTTGATGCTGCCTTAAAGTTAAGATTTCTCGTAAATCTGGGGCAGTGACAAAAAGCCAGGGATGTTGCTGGGAGCGCCCCCAGCAACACCCATTGCATGCCCCTTTAATGAAGAAAACTGCATTAAAGGAAACAATATTTACGAGGCAGCATTAAGCCAAAAAAGTGGCTTAATGCTGCCTGGTATATATGGTGCAGGCTCATGCGCCACAGAGCTTCACAAAAAGTGAAGTTTCGGGCCTCATAAATGAGGCCCAATAGTCTTTATGCACATTCCCCAAGATACATTGAGAGCAGCAGATGAAGTTCAAAGAGAAATTATTGGGCAAGAGTGAGAGAAATTGGGATCTGAGAGTGCACTTCAAAGCTGGATAAAACAAAAAGGTAAACATCAGTGGGTGGCAGAGATAGGAATCACAGCCCGTCAATGAGTTACACAGAAACCAAACAGGAATTGAGAAATCAGCAATTGAGCATAATACTGATTTTAAGTTAGAAATAAGGGATGGGGAAGTATGGCTGCAGTGGAAACTACTCAACCTCATGAGATGACATGTCCTTCACCCTATTTTTTCTTATTCCAGTTTTTTTACCCGCAAAGCTGTGAACAGAAGTGAGAGTTGGATGGAAAAGGCTTTCTGGGGAGGTTGGGGAGTTACTTCAATGTAATCCCACCCTCAATTCCTCCAGCTGATTGGCAGCTTCTGTGTTTGGGAGAATGTTCATCTTGGGGTGCTGAAGACCAGAGGCGGTATTACATAAGGTGCCCCAGGGGCGCAACTGGAGTTTGCACCCGCTTTGCGCACCCCCCGGGGCATTTTGATATTATAGAAGGGGGCGCAGACACTTGTGCGTTCCCTTCTATAACACTGATAGCACTGGCGCTATCAATAGAGGGTGTTCCCTCATTTGCATAGGGGTGTGCCCTATGCAAAAGAGAGAATTCCTTTGACTCTGCGCCCGCGCCATATTACAGACGCAGGCGCAGAGTCAAAGAAGCCCTCAGAAGGCGCACTGACAGTGCGCCACTTACAACGTGGCGCATGTCAGTTTTCCCCCTGAGAGCAGCCCTCTGCAGGGGTAAAGGGGGTCCCATGGACACCCCAGACATCCCCTTGCAGGCGGGTGCAGTTACTAAAAATGTAGCAGCATGTGTTCCTGCGCAGTCAAAGGCCCTTTTGCAAAGCTGGAGTGGTCACCTTTCTGTTGCTTATTGCTATATTTGGGTGTTAAAATAATGAGGTGCAATCAAAGCCCAGACAGTGTTACCAAGTTTTAAAATAATGAAATATTGAAGTAATACTATTACAAAATGTGCCACATGTTGCCACATAATTTGGATTTTCTTGCCGCATAAATTATGCAACTGTGCTACATAATTTGTCTCTCTCCTGCCGCATAATTCCAGTGGCCCTTATATCAGGATGGTGCACACCTCAAATAGCAACAAGCTGCCAAGGATCATGCTGCTAACGCCGGAAAAAATGATACGATCAAATCAGGAGGCACTCAAATTGCAGTCAGATCGTTTGCTCCAAAATAGTAACAACAACATGTTGGTTTTCATGAGCCTTCTTTATTTATTTATTATTATTTTTTTGCATATTTATATAGCGCGAACTCGACCCGAAGGTATTGGAGCGCTTTACACGAGCACCGTATTTACATTACATATTCAGGCACGGGGAGATGACGTGATTTGCCCAGAATCACAGGATGTGGACGCGACCTCGAGGCTCGAACCCTGGTTTCCTGCACTAGAGGCGGCCGCGCAGCCGACGGACCAAACTTCTTAGAAGCATGTGGCAATTTGGCATTCAGGAACCCTGTCAATTTGGTTTCTGGATACCAGTAGCGGCCAGTGTGTTGACAGAGTGGCAGGGGCGGGGAGTGGGGAGGGACAGGGTGTGGCGTGGATGAGACAAATAAAAAAAAAAAACATACCTGCCACATCGTGCACCTCTCTTTTGCAGGCATAGGCTCCCGGAGTGCACTGCAGCCAATCCTGACGCTGCTTTCATGCTGTTGAAAGCGATGATTTGCCTGTGCCTGCTCTCTCCAACCTGGCCACGCAGCTGGGGTAGGAGAGAGCTTCAGTGCGCATGCCTGAGGCAGCCAGCCAGACCAACATGCGCACTGAATAGCAGTGCAACCACTTGTCCACCAGCTTGTCATTACCCTGGCCCTGCTCCCCAAGACTCGGCTCCGATAGAAAAAATAATACTATAATAAACAAGGGTTTATTATCGTTTTCTTTTTTCCCCGCTGCTAGCAGGTGGGGCGACACTCCTCCGCCATAGCGGCGGAGCCACCGCCGCTAGATACGGAGTGGCAAATTGCCACATTATGACGCTCACAAAGTCTGGTGTTTTCATGTACGAATCATTATAAACTAGCAGGAAGATGAATGATTGGCATCTCAAATTAATGTCCTACTTATGAAATATTAATTACAATTATGTCATCTTTGTTAATGACTTCATAACACTGCTGCGTTGATAAACGACCTGAAGATCACATACAGAGGACAAAATGCGTCGGCTGCGGCTCCGAGTGCTCCTGAGACATTTATAATGAAGACGACTCATGAAAACCAACAAGCAGTGGAGCTGAGGAACTGGCTGCAGGCTGAGCGCCTACTGATTTGTTCTCACAGTTTGGTATTAGAGTGAAATGACGGGCGCCATTGGGGAGTGTATACATGGTTGGGTATTTATATAGTGTGAACCTAGCTGGGAAGCAATATAGTGCAAGTCAACATTGTACACAGAGCCAAAGTTTGGTACGATTGGCACCTTTAGTATGCCCATAGGTTATAGTAAGAAATAATATATGTCAGATGTACAATGTTTGCAGATGACACAATGAACTGTTTCTGGCATCAAGGATGGAAACAAGGCTCAACCTAACAGCCTCCTTGGCATCAAACTTGGGAAAAAGCTTAACTGCAGAGGGGATCTGTACATGTGACTTACATGTTATTTCTTATTGCTATACAGTGCACACGTTGACTTACATATTATTTCTTATTATTATACAGCGCACATGTGGCTTACATATTTCTTATTGCTATACAGTGCACATGTGACTTACATATTATTTCTTATTATTATACAGTGCACATGTGACTTTCATATTATTTCTTATTGTTATACAGTGCACATGTGATTACGTATTATTTCTTAATGTTATACAGTGCACATGTGACTTTCATATTATTTTTTATTATACAGTGCACATGTGATTACATATTATTTCTTATTGTTATACAGTGCACATGTGACTTTCATATTATTTTTATTGTTATACAGTGCACATGTGGCTTACATATTATTTCTTAGTTATACAGTGCACATGTGATTACATATTATTTCCTATTGTAATACAGTGTACATGTGACTTTCATATTATTTCTTATTGTTATACAGTGCACATGTGATTACGTATTATTTCTTAATGTTATACAGTGCACATGTGACTTTCATATTATTTTTTATTATACAGTGCACATGTGATTACATATTATTTCTTATTGTTATACAGTGCACATGTGACTTTCATATTCTTTTTTATTGTTATACAGTGCACATGTGGCTTACATATTATTTCTTAGTTATACAGTGCACATGTGACTTACATATTATTTCTTATTATTATACAGTTCACATGTGGCTTACATACTATTTCTTATTGTTATACAGTGCACCTTTCGCTTACATATAATTTCTTATTGTTATACAGTGCACATGTGACTTACATATCATTTCTTATTATTATACAGTTCACATGTGGCTTACATACTATTTCTTGTTATACAGTGCACCTGTCGCTTACATATAATTTCTTATTGTTATACAGTGCACATGTAACTTGCATATTATTTCTTATTATTATACAGTGCACATGTGGCTCACATGTTTCTTATTGTTATATGGTTGACATGTGGCTTACATATTATTTCTTATTGTTATACAGTGCACATGTGACTTACATATCATTTCTTATTATTATACAGTTCACATGTGGCTTACATGCTATTTCTTATTGTTATACAGTGCACCTGTCGCTTACATATTATTTCTTATTGTTATACAGTGCACATGTGGCTTACATGTTATTTCTTATTGTTATACAGTGCACATGTGGCTTACATGTTATTTCTTATTGTTATACAGTGCACATGTGGCTTACATATTATTTCTTATTGTTATACAGTGCACATGTGGCTCACATGTTTCTTATTGTTATACAGTGCACGTGTGGCTTTTTTTTTTTTAAAACAGACTTTTATTGGTGTTCTGAAAAGCCATACAGACAGCCCCATGGGCATCACGAAAATAATTGTTGGGAAGGCGATATGCATTACAAGGATATACCTTAGCGGTCTTGTGGTCCTCCCAAAGCTGGCCGCAAGTTAAGAGTCTCTTCAAGGGATCCCAGGTAAGTGCACATGTGGCTTATATATTATTTCTTATTGTTATACAGCACACATGTGGCTTACATATTTCTTAACGTTATACAGTGCACATGTGACTCACATATTATTTCTACCTACTATTTTTATCTACCTAACAGGGCAGTCCCCCTTGGAGCCTTTTGAGTCTCTTGGGCCTTTTGAGCCTTATGTGATCTTACAAACTCAAACAGCTTTACACCACTTCACTTGGCAGTGACTGCAGAGGCCTGCCTGCATATTAAAAGCTGCCTTACAGAGCTCACATTCCTTTTGTAGGGTATTATTTTCAATGCCCTCTGTGCGGCATAGGATATACATTCATATTTACTACTTTACAGGCTGGAACACCATACCCACCCACCACAATCAACACTGAGCTGGATTTTGTGGTCTAGCTACAGAGTACTAAACCTCACATCCTAATTCTTTCTTACTTGTAGTGAAGCAAATCTCTCTCTCCTTCTCTCGTCTTATATCTTGGTGTTTCAAGTTAAGTCAAACACCAAAGAAAAGGATTATAAAGAGGATAATAAGGGAACCAAATAATTGAGGGAGCAAAAGACAGGTCAAAAGCAATTCAAATCTGACCCTTCCCTGCCAGACTCTCTAGTGAAGGGAAAACAAGCTCTCTGCAGCAGCATGGATATAATTTTACAATAGCTCAATACCCTGCATGACTTGACACAGTTGACAAAAACAAACACAGAATACCTTGAAGGAGAAATGGTGGGCATGCAACAAGATTTTAAGACTCTGACTAACTGCATGGAAGAGGCAAAATCGATAATCAGCAGAACGGAAGATAACCAAAACACACTAGTGATAAAAACGGACTTCATGCAACAAAAGATGGAATCCCTTGAGAGAGAAGTATGTGACTTGGAAGACAGAAATAGAAGAGACAACTTAAGGATTTTTGGCCTCCCTGAAAATACAGAGAGCAAAGATAAATCATGTGTGACTTTCCTTGAATCCTGGCTCCCTCAAGTGTTTGAAATCTTGTTTGATAAAGATTACAAAATCCATCAAGCTCATAGAATTCCAATGAAAGCTGCTTCTACCTCATCAAAGCCAAGAGCCCTCATTTTCAGACCCCTAGGATACCAACATACAGAACTGATTCTGGACAGCCTGAGGAAGATTAAAGCCACAGACTGGAAGGGCCATAAAGTCGGGACCTCTCAAGACAATGTGAAATCTGTAGTGAACTGCAGGAAAAGATTCCTAGTTCTCCGTCCGGAGCTGAGATCCCTAAACATTATGTTCTCCTTTGTTGGCACCAAAATAATCACACATGAGGGCCACACTTCTAACTATGATGACCCTAAAGTCTTAGAGACCTTTGTTAAAGACTTGCTGGACTCACATGTGTCCCATTAATCTCACTCTGCTGTCATTATTTCACTGATGCTTTACCTGTTTTATTTGAGACAGACGTTTTCACTATGTACTTGTTCACACAATGGTGTGTCTTCAGCTAGGATGTTCTGTGATCACTCTGCAAGGGTCAGCACACTGGAGATTAGAGACTGTGCATTGTATACTTATTACATGCTATTTCCGCCTTGCTCTTGTGTGATATGAAGGCTTGAGATTGTGCTCTCAACGTCAGGGGTTTAATAATTTTTCCTCATAGACATGTTCAGAGTTGCCCAGTTTGCTTAAGTTTGTACTGAATATTATCAGCGTCCCTAAGTTAGAACTCTCATTGACTGCATGTTTCATGTTTTGCGCTCACCCAGCTTTCCAAAAGTTTCTCGTTCACTCGTTGCTCTTCTCTCTCAGGTCAATTTCCTGACGAGGCCTACATGCCTCCTGTTTCTTTATTTTGAGGGTCAGATGAAGTTCAGGGGTGAGTAAAGGGAGTGGGGGGTCTTGTGGTATTCAATATAGGGAGTTTCATAGCAGACTATGTGGATGATGTGTCTTATGCATCTTCTCTTTGGTGTATCCTCTTTCTCTTTTCCCTCTCTCTCTTCCTTTCTCCCCCACCTTCTGTCTTCCTCCTATCCCATCCCGCAGGAACTCACTACTGATTGAGATATAGTTATCTTAAGTTTGCACTACTCTGATGTCTTCGTCATCTCTAAAGATCGTTTCCCTCAATACAAAATGTCTCAATTAAACGAAAAAAGTCGTAGACTACTGTAATAAATTAAAAGGGAATATCATCCTTCTTCAAGAAACCAGAGCAGGGCCTACAGAGACTCTCAATATGCAACACTCTTGGATTCACAATAGTGCATGCTTTCCAGTGAAAAACAATAAAAACACTGCATTTACCCTAATCTCTAGGCAAGCTATGTACACTAATGACACGATCGCACGCGATGACAGTGGTAGGTGGCTGATCTCTAAACTCACTACAGATGGGGTGTCATTTTTCGTTGTTAACATCTGTGCTCCTATGGGGTATGAAGAGTCTTTCTGGTTCTCTCTAAACAGCAAACTGCACGCACTGCTCAGACACAGCAGGACTATCCTAGGAGGGGTTATCAATCTTCCATATGACACAACCCTAACCGAATCTCACAGAGCCCCTATAAACCTGCTTAGTCAGAGAGACAAATGCATAATCTTTGTGAAGACATTGATATGAATGACATATAAAGATTGCATAACCCGACTGGCAGCAATTTTACCTTCTATTCCCACTCCCAAAACACTTTGTCCAGAATCTACTATTAGCCAGCAAAAATCTGGTCCAAAGGGCCGCCAATCCTACCATAGAGCCAATCCTCCTCCTGGATCACACATTCATTACCCTTAACACTAAACTCTCCAAACAGTCTACCGAACTCAGCTCATGAAGCATGAATGATGCCGTTCTTACAGACCCAGAAACCAGGGAACAAATGTCCCTCTCTATTTCTCAATTCTTTCACACCAATAAAACACTCGATATTGATATAGAGACGATCTGGGATGCGATGAAGGCAACTATTAGGCATGTTATGCTCAGTATTATGGCGACTAAGAATAAAAAATTGAACATATGGTTGAACTTCCTAGAAGCACAGATCAAAAATTGGAGAATAAAAGAACACTAGCACTAGATTTCAACATTACGGCTAAGATAAAACAACTTAAATATGAATATCCTAAGTGAGAGAGCTCATGTCTGGTACACTAAAACGAAGGCCAAAAATCTTCTTGAGGGTGATAAGGCTGGGAAACCTCTAGCCCTAACCCTTAAAGAATCTAAAAACTTGATTTATAACCCAGCCTTTAAGGATAAACATGGCATGCCACAGGTCGACCATACAAACATTTTAGAAGCTTTTCAGTCCCTCTACACGGGCTTGCAAAGTCCACCCCGCTCTGACAGCAGGCATAGCACCAAAGCTTGTCGATCAGATCTGGACTTGATGCAAATACTTCGAATTGTAGACAAGAGTTATGCTGCTCTTAAAAAAACGATTGATACAAATAAAATAATGAAGGCCATTAATTCCCTAAAACCCAAACAGGCACTTTTTACCAATCCTACCAACATTTTTTATTACCTAATTTGGCTGATCTTTTCAATAAATTCAAACTGTCTGGAGAAATCACTGGGTCAGTTTCAGAAGCCCACATAGTAATGATACCTAAAGAAGATAAAGATCCTTTAGAGAAAATGTTCATCCTGTATCGTTACTCAACAATGATTATAAAATTTATACTAAATTACTAGCCCCCGGACTAGAGAAAATCCTCCCCTCTCTCATACACCTATCCCAGACTGGTTTTGTAAAGGGAAGGTTAGCAGCAGACAATATTCGCACCTTTTGTCACGTAATAGAAAAGGCTAAACTGAACCCATTTCCCACCATGGCCGTGGCCCTAGATGCATAGAAGGCTTTTGACAAAATCTCATGGACCTTTCTTAATGTTGTCTTAAAAAAAATGTCATTTAGGGGACTATTTTATATATAGGGCTGTGTTAATTGTCCTAGACCCTCGGCTCGCATCAAACGTAATGGCCACCTATCAAATACATTTCTCTTAGCGCAAGGAACCAAACAGGGCTGCCCTTTATCCCCCCTATTATTTCTCCTCTCAATAGAATCACTTCTTCAAGCCATCAGAACAAACACAGAAAAACTCCCTTTACTCCCGGCCATCAAAATCTAGCAGCCTATGCCAATGATGTCTTGATCTTCTTGTCAGAGCCAGATTTAGCGGTCCCGGAAGTTCTTGCCATAATTTCAAAATACGCTACGGTGTCAGGCCAGTCCCTAAACAAGGAAACAACGAAATCTTCCCTTTAAAATATGCTTTGCCTTTCAAACATAGCTACACAAGCTCACCTAAAATGGTGGGCTCTCTACATTAAAATACCTTGGCATTTCATTCTCTGGTACAATTAAGGACGCCGCAATGCATATAGAGAATACCATACTGGCCAAGATTAAAAAACTGCGGTCACTTAAGCTTATCACATGGCGGGTACACATAGAAACAGTCAAGATGATGTTAGCCCCGCAAATTAACTTTTTCTTGAGTATGTTCCCCGTGAGTCTCCCGGACACTTTTCACAAATCCAGTAATCCAGTAATCCAGTAATTGCCTCCTTTCTATGGAAAGATAAACAAGCATGAATTTCATTACGGAAACTCATAACAAATAGATTTAAGAGTGCCTTCTAAACTTTAACAATTGCTAAATTGCATGTCTGACCAGACAAGCTATTTGGCGGCTAAACTCGGACTCCCCTTGCCGCCCTGCCTGGGTAGACATTGAGGCTGAACTAGTTGGCCCTCTTTCCCTAATGAGTACCCTTTTGATAAAACAACTTAAGGTTCCTCACTCATTTCCGATTATCATAGCGATAAAAAGCTTAGATAAATAATTTGTCCATATAATAAGAGGCTTAGAACTAACCTCACTCTGTTTAAACAGGGCCATTAAAATGTACCCTACCCTTATATTCTGGAAACACTTGGCTGCTCTTGACATACTTTATATTAAAGATCTTGGTGAACGCAGAAATCCGCTTTCCTTTATTATGCCTTTCTGAGAGATTTATCCTTCAGTCTTATATCTTCTATAATTTTCTGAAAGTTAAACTCGCCTTATGTAATTGCAATCATCCCCAAACCGCGGACTGCCTCCGCTTCCTCAAGAAACTATAGAACGAACCCCATACTGTTCCCAGATATATAAAATGCTGCAAATAATGTCTACATGGGAAGACTCGATACAACATTAAACCCATACCTCCCACCTCCTAGGAGGCAATCTAGAACTCCCTCCTCCCTCACAAAATGTCTCCCCTACTTCTTCAGTGCAAAAATTGGCCCGCCATCATCAAGCCTCCATGATCATCACCCACACACAGCACATAAGCTTTGTATCCTCCAAAAGTGCATATCTTTGTCCAACCTTCTGGGTTTTTTCCCCTTCCTTCTTCCCCTTCTCTTTTCTCTCTATACTCTCCTTCTCTATGGCCCAATTTCTAAATCCTGTCATCCTTTCTCTACACCTTTTTCTAACTTAGCAAATTCACTGATGTCTTTATTATGTACTACATGAGTCTTCATGCGACAAAAGCTTTTACTGTGCAGTGTATTACCACATGATGCCCATGCTATTATAATGTGTATTAGGCCTCTCCAATAAAAATTTGTTGAAAAAAAAGCAGAACTCAGGACAATGACCAAAAGGAAGAAGAGAACGTAAATTTCCTGTATCAAAATATGTTACACTCTGCCTCGCCACTCAAGAAAGAGCCAATCACTTTTGAAGTTTAAGAAGCCCTTGAAAGACAGGGTTTAAAAAAAATGTAATGTTGTGTTTTCATTAATGTTTTAAGATTGTGTTTTAAAAGCGTACAGTTTCGTGGTGATTGTTCTAATGCTTTGTTGCTTGTATTTTCCTCTTGATGTGATTTAGGGTTTTACACCTGTGTGATGTTTGCATTGCAGATTATGTTTTATGCTTTGGCTTGAGCCCAAGAAATATTATGACAGAAGTTCTACAATTAGTATCTATTTTGTTCTCCTATATTTATCTAGATTCATTTTTTGCTTATCTTTTCGGTATTTTTCCAGGTTTATTGTTGTGTTTGGTGCAAAAATGAAGTTGCGTGTACCATCGCATTTATTTAACCAAAAATGAACTCCCGTTCAGGTCAGGATATTAATGTTACAAGCAACCACATAAAATTACACCAAAGCACACAACTAAAAATATTGGAATTGGAGGAAATCTCATTCTTTTGTGTATACCTCCGCGCTGCCAATCTGTACAATAAATTAACATCCAGTTCTGGGGCGTATGGTGGTGCCTTTCAGCGCTGCGCCAACGCAGAAGTGAACTCTGCGCTTCCTTTTGGCGTCTTGAGCACAGACCTGAACTCAAAATATCTCTGAGTTAAAGCCCGTTTTCTGACAGCAGAGCTCAGAAACGCAAAGATGCAATTACTGCCCTGTGTTTCCAAGCTCCCTCTAATGTCAGAAAAACATGCTTTAAATCAGAGACATTTCTAGTTCATGTATGCGCTCCAGGCTCCAAAAACAAGCGCACAGACACCTTCTGCGCTGATGCAGCACAGAAAACTGCATCTAGGTCTGGCCACGAATTCACAGCACGGAGAGGCACTCCAATGAAAAGGTATGTTCTGTGTGTTTCTGTTTTTAAAATAAATATATGTAATCAATAGAATCAATCGATATTATATACCCAACATCGGCACCGAACTCGCTCACTGTTGAGCAATGTAGAAACCGAGCAGGCTGCGAAGCTCCTCATGTAAAGAAAAAAGAACTCTACTTGAAAGAGTTGTTTATATACTTCCAACTTAGTACATTCATGAAGATTTTTTTCATAAAAAAATACGTAAGCCCTGAGCTACCCCAGATGGCATGATTCATCGTAGGGGTGTTGCTTCACCAGCTCCAACTGGTACTAGGTAGGTTCATCCTGGCTGCATTACGAGTAGGATGACTAACGTAACTTACATTAATCACCCTATTATAAATACAGTTTTACGCTCATCCGCGACTCGTCACACATTTTCAAACACTCACAGCTCTGGATGAGCCAGCCTGGCACCCGTTGGTGTTGGCGAAGGAGACCCTGAATGGTGAAGCATGACAGCTTGTGTGGGTGAGGGGTTTGCGTTCTTTTGTAAAAAAAACTTTTTTAATGATGTACCTTAGTAGCCTTATATAATCAACTCCTTCAAGTAAAGAAAAAAAGGCCTTATTTAAACTGCCTTAAATATACTTTTGTTTCTGTGCTGCTTTAAAAATGAATAGTCAGGGAAGCAAAAAGAAATTCTGTATGTGTTTTTCTGTAAAAATTAACAATAAGTGAATACTGGAAGCCAAGTTACCATAGTGAACAAGTTACTTACCTTTGGTAATGCTCTTTCTGGTAGATACCCTAATTGTAGATTCCTCAGCTTCCCTGTGAATGTCCCCAGGTGCCAGACTGGATCCAGAGATTTTTCATAGCGTTGTTCCTGTGCACCAGCAGGCGCTTCACGGGGATCCGCATCGACTCCTTCCTGCCCTCAAAGTGACTTCAGAGCACAAATAGGCCTCACCTCTGCATGCTGATGTCAGTTTCTTCTTCATTCTTTCCGCGCACTCAGACATGGAACCCAATAACTGATCAGATATTACAGTTCAGATCGCCAGATTGGGACATGCATGGAAATAAGAGCATTCCATGAGATTGTAGTGTTGGGAGGACGGTGAGGAATCTGCGGTTAGATAGAATATTCATCAGAAAGAGCGTTCTCGAAGGTAAGTAACTTGTTCTTTTGAAGGACACCTCGAACAGGAGATATCTCACCGTATGAATAGATACTAAAGAAGGACCTCCAGAGGTGGTGGGTCTGTGGAATGGCTCAGACCACAAAGTCAGGTTCAAATGAGAAAATGCCAATCACAACAGCCCTGACTGATAATGCAATAGTGCCTCATGAACATGTGCAATGATGCCCACCTAGCGGCCTGACAGATTTCACGTACAGGCACTCCGCATGCCAACACAGTGGTAGCAGCTTTGGCTCTGGTGCAAAAGGCACTCTGAAACCTTTCGGAAGCTGCTTCTTGGCCAATTCATAGAGCACTATCCATCTTGATCCAGCAGAGACGCATCAGCAGTGATGACTCCCTAGTCCAGAAATGATGTGTATCTCCACTGTCATCTCTGGGTGGGGTAGAGGGAAGCATCTGCTGCTGGTCCAATTGCAGGACAGCAGCCTCCACTCAATTAGTAAATCAATCAATCAAGCAGGGGGTTTAAAGCTTGCTACTCACCCGTGAGGGTCTCAAGGCACTGGTGGGGGCGGGGGGAGTGTGGGGCGGGGGGTGCAGCTCCGGATCAGCCAAAGCCTGCAGGTCTTTTGCAGTCTCCTCTGAAACTTGGATGGAATCTGACAGCTTCCCTGGTGCTGAGACCACAGAGTCTTGAGATTTCACTGCCGAGCCTACATGCACCTTCTGGGGTAGCCAACAAGCAGGATGCAGGAGGCCAACGGGCCAAGAAGTCTCAGAACCATTCACTCTGAGATCAAGGTTGAATCATCGGGATCATAGCCTGAATGTCCTGGTCTCCTTGACCCGGAGGGAAGGCTTGAAACTGCACCATATTCAGAATGGCTCCAGTGAACAGGAGCCTCGCAGAGTAAAGTGTGACTTCGGCATGGTGATCAAGACCCTCAAAGATGTTAGGAGGTTCACAATCATCAGGAGGTGGTCTACAACTGACTGTGGTGATCCCGCCTTCAGCGGCCAGTCATCGAGGTCAGGGAAGACTGGTATAACCAAACTTCGAAGATGTGCTGCAACCACTGGGATCACTTTCATAAACACCCATGGGGCACTGGTGAGGCCGAAGGAAGGTGCGGAAAACTGAAAATACTCTGAGCACACCTTGAACCGCAGATAATGCCAGTGGATACAATGCTCTACTTCCTTTGGAGGTAAAAACGTATCTCGCCTCCTACAGGGTGGTCATGAGCTGCTGAGGCAAACTAAAGCTGTTTGAAAAATGGAGTGGGAGGGGCAGTGGACTGGGTAGTACTTTGTCCCTGCTGGCCTGTATGTTGTCGGACGGATTCCTGACCCCACTTTCGAAAAGACTGGTGGGCCTGCTGCAGAGATGGTAAGCAGCGATGTTGCCTGTAGGCCATACTCCTTCCAGATCCTCAAAAGAGGAGGAATTGTTGGGGATAGTGCTCCACAGACAGAGAAAGTCCAAGAGAGCATGCTGTGGCCCTGCTTTTTTCAAAGCACTCCAGTGCTGTGCCTGCTTTGTCTCCAAAGAGACAAATGGCATACCATGGCATATCCATTAATGATACCTGGGCATCACCCAAAAAAACTATAGATCTCATCCACGTGTGTCGCCGAAGTACCACGCCTATGCAATCAGTAGTGTCCAGTCTTAAATGGATGACATACTTTGCCGCATCTTGGCCATCCTGAATAATTTGTGCACTGTTAGGGAATAACTCCTCAGCAAGACTGTTCGCAATATCTTACTGACCATGTCCCAATAAGGCAGGTGGGCATCGTTCAAGGAGGCAGCTAGCATTGACAGCAAAGAGAAAGACTGGTTGAGAACATTCTTTCTTAAATGCTTCGACTCCTTTCAGGAGGAGTCATGTGAAAGCAGTTTGGGTTCACTCCACTTGTGGATTCTAGAGGACTAGGCTTTCATGCATGGGGTGCTGTGGAAGGCAGGGTCACCTGGGGCAGCTCTGTGGCATTTAACCATTACCCTCTTTAAAGATAGGCACAAGCATATTTGGCACATGGGCCCATTCAAGTGTCTGTGAGAGCCTCATTAAAAGACAAAAATGCCTCTTTCAAGACATGTGTTTGACCGGCCGCTTGCCTGATTACCACAGCAACTGATGTGAATTCTTTTGTTGAGGGTCTATGGAAAGACCACAATCCAGTATCGGGGGAAGTGGCCTAACCACTGGCCTCTTGTAAGTCCATGAGGAGGTTATAGTCGTCATAGTATTGGATTCATCATCCCTATTATCGCCCAGGCCATATTGACTAGGTTCAGAATCTGATCCAAAAATGGTGTGGAGTGCTTGTGGGCAACTCCTAGGTACTGGCAATGTCCCATCTGAGTCACTCAATCATCAATCAAATGATTTATTTAGCACGGTTTGTCACCCCGGGGTTCTCCAGGCGTTTTGAGGTTTGAACGATTCTTGGTTGGAGAGAGGAGGAGGCGGAGGTCGAAAAGCCAGGTCTTCAGCTGCTTCATGAATGCTCTCAGAGAGGGGGACATGCACAGGTGGTGGTGGAGATCGTTTCAGGGCTTGTCAGAGAGGTAGAGAAAGAGCGTATACTGCATCAGGTGGGACGGATGTGTGGGATGTGGGCTAAGGCGAGGGTGGCGCAGCGGAGCTCTGGTTGGTTGGTAGAAGGTCAGGCAGTTGTTGATGTAGGTGGGTCTGGTTTTGTGGAGGGATTTGTAGGCGTGAGTGAGGAGCTTGAAAAGCCATCTCTTCTGAATGGGGAGCCAGTGGAGGGCTTTGAGGTGAGGGGTGATGCTGGCTCTTCTGGGAAAGTTGAGGATGAGTCTTACTGGCGAGTTCTAGATTGTTTGGAGGCAGTTAACGAGCTGTTTGGTGGTTCCGGCATAGAGGGTGTTGCCGTAGTCGAGTTGGCTGAAGATGGGGGCCTGGGTTACTGTCTTCCTGGTAGAGGTAGGGTCCACCGGTAGATCTTGCGGAGCATGCAGAGGGTGTGGAAGCAGGCAGAGGAGACAGCATTGATCTGTTATTTCATGGTGAGATGGGTGTCTGAAGGAGGTTGGACTGGTTGGGTTGGTGTTGCGCAGAACACAACCAACTTAAGGCAAGGTCGTGTTGGATTTGATTTTGAGTAATACAAAACAATCGGGTCCTCCACTGGCATCAGCGTGTTGGGGCCGGTATCAAGGTGGCAGAAATCGGTATGAACAGGGACATTTTTAAGGAAGAATTTTGACAAAGATGAGTAAAAAGTTAGGGAGCAAGTTCTGGATCCACATCTAAAAGCACAGAAAGAAAGCAACTGATGTCAACACATAGAAGTGGTGCCTATATGTGGCTCTGATGTGACTTCCAGGACTGTGTGCGATGGAAATGGAGAGCCACACAGCGTCACTTGCTGGTGCGTTGGGGTAATGCTATGCTAAAATCTCCAGGTTCAGTCTGATGCCTGGGGGTATTTTCAAAGGGAGGAATCTGGGATTAGATGTATCCATCAGAAATATGCTTGCAAGCAACCCAAACATTTGGAAGAGAGGGCACTGATATTTGGGTTGGCAGAGTGAAGCAAATACTCAAGGTGTTTAAAAATGGCAGCAAGCACTAGTTGAAGTGAGCCACCAGGTAGCCCAGCGTTTCCTTGATAATCAGGTCACCACCGCTAGGGAGAGAAATCTACTAGGCGGGGCGAGAATTGGGACTGAATCATAGGTTTGGTGGAACAAAGGGAGGCCCCCAACCTATATTCCTCCCAGTTTGGGGTAGGTATGATGGAACTCTAAGCTTGTGAAAGAACGGTTAAAGGGCGATAGGGCTCGAATACTATAGATACAGTTACAGGCTCTGGGTGCCTGGACCAAGTTGCCACAGTCAAAGGAGGTTTATGCTGCAGGCAAGGGATGTGCAACACCAACCAATGAATTCTGTAAGAGTAAGGCAGGTATAAATCACGTCAATTCATCCAGAAGTCTTACTGATATCACTGGCTGTATGCACTTCAGTTGATTATCACTTAGGCCTCACATCCTCCTCAAAGTTGACAGTGGAGTGGGACCTATTCCCAGGGCCACTGGAATTATGTGATTAAGTGATTGCAGCCTTTCTGCATAGTTAGGGATTTGCAGGTTTTGCTACATAATCTATCACGTGCTGCATAATCTGCTGATTGAAACAAAAGAATAGTTCCTAGCTCAAACAGATCAACAGTTACTAAAAACGTGGCGACATGTGTCCCTGCACAGTGGAAAGCCCTTCGAAAAAGTTGACTGGTCATCTTTCAATTATTTACTGCTGTATTTGGGTATTAAACAGGTACTAATAAGGAGAACTCTCTGCCCAGATAGTGTTACCATGTGTAAAAATTACAAAATAATGAAATAATGCTATCATAAAATTATGCCAATAACATGGTTTTTCTTGCCACATAGTTAACCTGCCATATAACTTGGTGCTGCATAATTTCAGTGGCCCTGCTTATTCCTCACATCACTGGTGTCATGCTCTTCAGTGGTGTTTAGCTTGTGCCAGACACTGTAAAGTCACACATGTTCCCAGAGCCAAGAGGAAATTTAATTTGCCGAGTGCACTGCCTGACTCAGTAGTTATTTGGAAAGTATCAGTAGCACAGATTCTGTACATAGCACCTCTTTGTGTCGGGAGCAGCAAGTCGTACGTGAGCGCATAGCTACAAGGGTGGCGTGAGTGGGAGGGTTTATAAAACAAATACAACACACATGACAGCAACTCAACAGAAAAGAATCACAAACAGACTGTTTCTAGCCCACGGGCGGTATGACTTCAAGGAGGAAGTGAGCTCACTGTTGTTACTGTGGCCAACAGGTTGGAAAAGTCCCAGAGAAAGAGGTGGGAATCCAAGTCCAAGGCGAGGAGGCGGCACGCATCATTGAGGTTGAGCGGGTGGGACTTCAAGTGTCGGGTACAAGGAAGGAGACCTATTTGAATTTGGAGAGGCAGAGCCTGGCTTCAGGGAGGTGCATTGGCTGATTCATTTGGAGCAGCAGTGACTGTCTTAATGAAGTAGTAAGTGGTGATGATATTGACTGGTTTGAACTTGTATATGGATCGATTGTGGTCAAGCGCCGGATGGTCTGGCGCTGTATGAGGTGGTCCAGTTTTAAGAGGACTAAACCATTAAAGAAATAAGGCAGCCTGAAAGAAGACGCTGAATGGATTTTCATCAAAAACCACTTGCCAGAAATGACTACCTGGCACTAAAAACAATGAACAATAACTGACAACACCCTAGCGCAGAACGAGTCTACAAAGGTTTCTGTAAATGCAACGTTAAATGGCTACGAGTGCAGCGGGCAGGTCATTCCAAGGGAGGTGGTGTGCGTGGAGAGGCAGTGGCCTGCTCCTGCCTTCTCCCTGCCCTTGGGGTCATGGAGATGGAGGGAACAAGGTGTGAAGGCCCATAGGTTGTGAATGTCCACACTAGGAACAGAGTGGGTCGGGGGGGGCAGGGCTAGTTTTCACGTGCTGACTCTATCTGGTTGGACAGGCATGGGGGAGAGATGCTGTTTCCGTGGAACTGTCTCTGCAGGAGCAAAATATTTTCACCTGTCAGACTGGGTGTTTCCATGCACCGCTTTCCTCATCCTACAGTGCACAGCTTTCTGTAACTGGACTGTGCTGTCCCGCACCGCAATTCACCCCAGCACTGCCCCCACCTGCACCACCCCTACAAACACACTCCATGTTTTTACCAACTGAACTGGCATAACCCGAGCTCCCTCCTCGAAACCGAGGCCCTCTTGTCTGATGTTTGCACTGTAAACAGACAAGGTTTCTGTAGAGCGCAGGACTGACGGTGAAAGTGTTGAAGGACATAGCCGCGTGTGCAATGGGGGCGGGGCGGTAAGGCATCGCGTGACCTGGAGCCGAGGAAGCCTCCTAAAACCGCACCAGAGCGTCGATGACCGCTAAAACTCTGAGCTTGGGAGATTAAGGGGGGAGAGGGGGGCAAGCCGACACCAGACACTTTATTGTGTGTGAAAAAGGCCGCTTTATTGAAACAGGTGCATATCACAATTTAACTCCTTGGCCACTGCCTTACAAAACTAACGCCTCGCTATACAATAACCTCCTGACCCCTTGTGTTTTCCCCCCACCCCTACGATCCCCACATCATTTCCCCCATCCCCCCAAAATACAACATAACCTTCCATAACCAACATATAACCCAATCCTACACCATGTAACCTTTCCCAACTCCCAAACTCCCCTGACCGTAACCCCTACCTGCCTTTAGTGCAACTGTAACTAACCAACCTCTAATCTAAACTTATCCAACCTGTCTACCCTTTACCTGTCCCTGGACCCACATTACCAAAACTCTAACAACAAACTCTAGCCAATCCCGGCCAACTGTCAACCACCCCGCTTGCACCTGCTCCAAGCGACAATACATCCAACAGCCCCTATGTACCTGTTCCAACAAATGCTGCCCCCAAAACCTGCAAAAGTGCAGTCCCAAAAACCCCTTGAAACAGACCCCTAAACCCCTCTAACCATAGGGAGGGAGGGTGGGAAAAACTTTAAGCTAGCGCACCCAGCCACCAGGTCACCAAACCTAAAATGGTGGCTGGGAAAGCGCGCGTTTCCCTTATAAAACCCTTGGGCTACTACCCCTGGATTTGGGCTACATTTGGGCTATCCCTCAAATGTAGCCCAATTACTTACAAAATGGCCGTTCGGCCACGCCCCCCTCTCCCCCCCCTCCCAACCTGCCCGGGCGGCAGACCTCGCGGTGCTCGGCTGCCCCCCAGGCTCCCATTGGGAGATTAAGGGGGGAGAGGGGGGCAAGCCGACACCAGACACTTTATTGTGTGTGAAAAAGGCCGCTTTATTGAAACAGGTGCATATCACAATTTAACTCCTTGGCCACTGCCTTACAAAACTAACGCCTCGCTATACAATAACCTCCTGACCCCTTGTGTTTTCCCCCCACCCCTACGATCCCCACATCATTTCCCCCATCCCCCCAAAATACAACATAACCTTCCATAACCAACATATAACCCAATCCTACACCATGTAACCTTTCCCAACTCCCAAACTCCCCTGACCGTAACCCCTACCTGCCTTTAGTGCAACTGTAACTAACCAACCTCTAATCTAAACTTATCCAACCTGTCTACCCTTTACCTGTCCCTGGACCCACATTACCAAAACTCTAACAACAAACTCTAGCCAATCCCGGCCAACTGTCAACCACCCCGCCACCCAGGAAAAGGGGGGAAGTGTCGGCGACTGCGCCTCTTCCTCCCCTTTTTCTGCCCCCCCAACGCGCCGCGACCCCGCATGACCTAACGCCTATACACTCCCAACAGACGCGCCAGCACTTCTCTCAACTCCAAAAGATACAGATCCATTCCCATCCTGGACAAGTGCACCCCATCATCCCTGAACATCTCCCTCGCATCGTATCGAATGTCCCCGTGTGCCACGCGGTCAATCCCCAAATGCCGGCAAAACCTCACCATCTCCGTATTAAGTTTTCGCCGCGCCTTATCTACCGCACCTGGGTTCACTGCCCCCCTCCAACTCCTCCGGGGGACAAACTCTGTCCACACGATTGAACAACCCGCCCATCTCTCTTTAATCAAAGCCAGGTCCTTCTTCATCGCCCGCATTAGTGCCAACCCTGTCTCCCTTACCATATCGTTTTCCCCCAAATGAAGAACCAACACGTCTGGGCACCGACCTGCCCTTAAGATCCCATTCAACACCGGCACCAGTTCCTTCCAACGCATCCCCCCCCTACCCCTCCACCCCACAGAGAACACATCTTTGTTGAAACCCAACCGTTCCCCAAAATAGCTCTCCTGTGCCTGCAATTGGGCCCTCCTCACGAACGAGTGCCCCACAATCCAGATAGACATTTCTCGGGCCAGGGGTCCCATAACCGATCCTGAAAAGAAAAACAAGAATGAAAACCTGACCACAACCACTGAAAAGCTCCGCTGTACTGTGTAACGTCCCCTTTCTCCCCATTTTTATTTTTTTATTTATTTTTTTTTTTTATTGTGTCGCCCCCCCCCCGTCTCGCTGCGCACGTAACGCTGGTAGCAATTCGAAGACCACCTTCCCAACTTCATGATTTCTTCCCTGCCCCAACCCCTCGCATGCGCCTCCGACGCCGCCCCAATGCGAAACGAGTGCGTGCCAAAACCCTTTTCTTCGACCCCCAGAGTCCTAAGTGCTTTCCTCAGAATTGCCAGTAATTGCGAAGCTTTAACGCCTCGCCCCTGCTGATGGGAGAAGACCAGTCCCCCCAGACCCCCCGCGCACGCTCTCCATCGCATACCCCAGCGGAACGGACACACCCTCGGGGATCGCCCTTTCCTCAACGTAACCCACTTCCCCCGACTCTTCTGGTCTGTCTTTGCCTTTCGCAGCCAAATGCTCACTACCCGTTCCCCAAACGATACCTCCTCCCAAGTCAAACCCTGTTCCCCTTTCGCCCCCAGAAGCTCTGACACCCGAAACGCCCCAAAAAACATCCAAGACATGAGCGTGGCGAACAGCAAGGCCTCCCCACTGTCCCAGCACACCGCTGGCAGAACCCCCATCACCCTACCTAAGAGCTCCCATGACAGAGGCCTCCGCACCTTGGCCACTCTCCCACATTCCCGCGCCCAGCCTTCCAAAATCCGCGCCCCCAGCTCCCCCGCGGATGGCGCATAACCCCACAACAGTTTGCCGATGAACGCAACCCCCGCCAACTTGCCCACTATCGTCACCCTTGTCAAACCCCTCTCCACCAAATCCAGGATAAATTGCACCACGTCTTCCCGTCTCTCCGCCTCGGAGGCCCGCCATCTCGCCCCCGCGCGAACAAACTCCTCCCATGCCGCCCTGTATGCTAGTTTCGTTGACCCCGCCAATGAACCTAGAACCAATTGTAGCATCCGGTATTGCCTACTTCCCAGAGTTGGTTCGGCATCCTGGTCGGGTTCACGTCCGCGTCCTTGGCGAGCCCACGGAATCTCCCCCACTGTGAACGAGACAAAGCATCCGCAATGTCATTGTCCACTCCTGGCACATGCACCGCGCGAAACGCAATATCATGCCTCAAACACCCCAGCACAAAAACCCGCAACAGCTTAAGCACCTGCGCATCCCTTGCCGACTGCCTGTTCACCACCTGGACCACTGCCATGTTATCGACCCTGAACGTGACGTTTTTGTGGGCCAGCAAACCCCCCCACAGTGTGACTGCCACCACTAAGGGAAAGAATTCCAAAAACGCGATGCTCCTGCCTCCCTCTAACCAGTCCTCGGGCCAGGGCTCCGCACACCAGCTCCCCTGCCAATACAGACCAAATCCCTTGCTCCCCGCTGCATCCGAGAAAATCTGTACGTCCCATACCATGTCCACCTCCCTCATCAAAGGCACCCCATTGAACTGGTGCAGGAAAAACTGCCACATGCGCAAGTCCTCTCTCACCCCTGCTGACAACCTCACGTGATGGTGCGGAGGCCTCTGCCCCTCCAGTGCGCGCCCCAGTCGCCTACAGAACGTCCGCCCTACTCTGACCACCCTACACGCAAAATTGAGATGTCCCAGCAACACCTGTATGTCCCTGACCGTCACCTTCTGTCGTGCCAACACCCCGGTCAGCAAACTCAACATGTTTTGTTTCTTTTCCTCCGGGAGGCGTGCCTCCATGCGGACCGAATCCAATTCAATACCAAGGAAGGCCAGTGCCGTACTGGGGCCCTGCGTTTTTTCCGGGGCCAGCGGCACGCCCATGTCCCCCATGATCTCATGGAAGCTGTCCAGACCCTGCTGGCAGTCCGCGGAGTCTGAGGTGCCGACAAAGAAGAAGTCATCCAAGTAATGTGTCACCCCTTGGTGACCCGTTCGTTCCGTAAACAACCATTGTAGGAACGTGCTGAAACATTCAAAAAGTGCGCAGGACATGGAGCAGCCCATCAGCAATGCCTTGTCCACATACCAGTGACCGCCGAATTGTATGCCTAACAGATCCCAGTCATCTGGATGCACTGGCAGCAGCCGGAAAGCTGACTTGATGTCGCACTTTGCCATCTGAGCCTTTGCGCCCGCGGACACCACCAGTGCCATGGCCACGTCAACCGATGAATAGGACACAGTGGCCGCGTCTTCCGCAATAAAATCGTTGACCGACCCACCTTCTGGCCATGACAAATGCTGAATGAGGCGAAACTGGCCTATCTCCTTTTTAGGTACCACCCCGATGGGTGACACAATCAGATTGGGCAAGGGCCACTCGCAAAATGGTCCCGCCATGCGGCCCTCTTGCACCTCCTTGTCTAGTTTTGCCTGTACCACTTGTGGATGCTCCCTCGCTGATCGCAAATTATCTGCCCATCTCCGGACCCTCGGCCCCTCGTACCCCAATCTGAACCCCTCTTTGAACCCCAATCTCAGTGTTTCCGCCGCCGCCCTGTCCGGATAGGCCCCCAACGCCCCCACCAACTGCTCTACCCTAACCGGAGTATGAGCCCTTTGCCCCAGCCCCTCTCGCCCCCCTCCCTCCCCCTCCCTGCTGTGACTGCTGCTGGGCTCCAGCCTTAGGGGCTCCCGACTGCCAATGCTGCCCGCTCTGGCCCGGACCTTGTGTCCCCCAACACTTGACCAGCGGGTGTCGCTTGCCGCAGCCCGAGCATTCGTGCCGAAACTTACAATATTCTCTCGTGCATAGGCCTTTGTTAAAGTCCCAGCAAGCCCCTTTGTCTCCTGTCGTCCCTCTGCCGGCTCCCCCCACCCCCCCGCGGGTGGGACCCCCTCGAAAGGGCTGGTACACAAGCGGCAGCCCACTGGCAGTAAAGATAGTCTTCCCCGACCCCGCCAGGCCCATGGTATGCTGCCATAAATCCGTATCCAGCTCTCCCCATTTTGCCTCCGCATCCCATGCCATGCGCGCCCGGAATTCCTCATCATACTGAGCCCAGGCATATCCACCCCCCGTAATCTGTGCCTTCCTAATGACGTCCATGTATTTGAACATGGCCACTGACCTCTCCGGAAACTTCTCGCAATACACGCTGGCATATATCAGAAAAGCCGCTGTCCAGTTTTCTATTGTCAGCGGCACCTTAGGCCTCTTTGCGAGCTCAAATTCCTCTTCCTTCGAACCCTCTTTCGCCCTGACCTCCCTGTGCAGGAGTTTGAGTATCTCCACATACTCCCCTTTCCAGATCCGTTCCTTTGTAGCCAACATCAAGTGCGCCCCCAAGGGCTTGGTCACTCCCATATATGGTAACCGCTTTACCTTCAATTCCTTACTCTCCAGTTTTGTCTCCTCTGCCTTTGCGTCCCCTGTTCCCTTCTCACTTGTCCCCTCCTTCTTGGTCTGTCCGCTGTCACCCTGCCCTACGCCGTCCGTGCCCACAGCCACATCAACCACATACGTACCTTTGCGCAATCTTTCCCCTACGTCCCCCTCCGCCCCCGCCCCCCCCACCCCTCTCGACACCATCCTTGGCCGCCCGAGCAAATGTGCATTACCTGGCGCCAATGTCTCCGTCCGTCGCTCCTCCCGGCGTCCAGGCCTGGGGGCCGAGCTGCTTTCCCACCTGGATGTCCGACCCGTGGGCTGCGCCTGGCGTCGTGACACCTGTAAGAAACTATCCACAACATTACTCGGCCCCCCGTCCCTACCGTCTCCCACCTCACGCAACTCTCCTTCCTCCATACTCTCCTCCTCATAGTCCAAAGTCTCCTGCCCCGCACCTTCAGCGCTGCCCGCTGGTAGTGCCACCTGTCTCCGTGATACAAACAAAGTTTCCTCTCCGGCGTTCCTCCGGCGCTGTCCCCCGGGGCGCTGTGACCCCGTGGGTGTTGGGGCTGGCGAGCCCGTCACGGGCCTACTTGTGCCAGCCGCGGCGGGATCCCTCGCCGGTACTGGGCACGCCGCCCGAGGCTCCACCCTCCCTTCTCCTTGGCGTCGCCAGGCCGCTCCCAGCCCTGCCAAGTCCGGTACCCCGCGATGCTCCTGTTGTCGCTCCGCTACCGCTACACGCGACGGACTCCCGGGTGGCGAACAAGCCGCGACGGCGGCCGCCACCCCCGCGGACGCGCGCCTCGCCGGGCGCTTCGTCCAATTGGCCTCCTGGACCAGCAAGTCCATCCTCCCTGCCTCGCTCAACAACCGGATAGCCTCCAGAACACGGTAGTCGCCGCAAGACATGTCTCCAGGTACTTCTAATACTCCTACTCTCGCCTACTACTACCCAACAAACTTCAAGAAAAACTTTAAGCTAGCGCACCCAGCCACCAGGTCACCAAACCTAAAATGGTGGCTGGGAAAGCGCGCGTTTCCCTTATAAAACCCTTGGGCTACTACCCCTGGATTTGGGCTACATTTGGGCTATCCCTCAAATGTAGCCCAATTACTTACAAAATGGCCGTTCGGCCACGCCCCCCTCTCCCCCCTCCCAACCTGCCCGGGCGGCAGACCTCGCGGTGCTCGGCTGCCCCCCAGGCTCCCATTCGTGAAAATCCCGGCATCCTCTGTTCGCTGGGACTCTGAGACACTCTCTGAACCTGGGCCACTCCTGCGAGCACTGGGGACCACCCGACTGTGACGCAGCCACTAGACTCACTGAAAAGGAGCCCCTCTGAACCAGGCCCGGCCCCAGGATTCTGCATCCAGGACGGCTATGAATAAGCCTGGGTGGGTCATGAAAATACAAGGAAGGAGAGGGCCAAATCAACAAAATATTTTTGAGACCTCTGTTTGGACTCAGACACATTTGGCCAATATGCCCGTCTGAGAAGAAAAAGTAACACGTCGTTAGTAATGGCGGATCTAGTGGGTATGTATGACCTGCAGCCAGGCCCAGACCCAATCTTCTGTCTTTGACTTTAAATCAGTGCGTTAAATGTGCAGGCACTATCAGGTACCTGCACTTCTTTCATTTGCAAGGGATAGTGCCTGCACTACTCAGCATTGCTCCAGCGCTTTTAACGGGAGAGTACCGGTACTCCTCAGCAGCAAACAGGCACTCCGGGACAAGGAGTACCTGCCCGTCCATATTTCCATTTCAAGCGGTGCTTTAAGTTCCCTTCTAATGGAAGCGTGCATGCCCTGTCTTTAGTTGTAGTGGAGCGTTGTGACATAGCCTTCTATGAAGGATGGCAGCGATAACACCAGCTTTCCTCCTCGCCCAGTTCACATCTATCCACATAACAGACTGGCCAGAAGGGCGCGTGGGGGCCCTGGTGAAAGACTGCTGGCAGGTTCTCATTCTTGGTTCTCTGCCAAAACGTTTTCAAGCATCCTTTACATAAGCTTCACTTTAACACACATTGTAGTGCCACTGGTAAAATGCTGGGAATATTTTTAGGGTTAGGGTTCTCTTTGTGAACATTTTGAAACATGAATGACTAGTGGAGCTTTTAAAAACAGTATCATTGCACAAAATATGTTTTTTTTGTTATGGGGAGATTGATTACCCCTAGGGAAATCCAGAGAAAACTGGTGACTGGTGTATTTTAATGCATACTGGTACAGTAACATTGCTTAAAATACGAAAAGATTTAAATCAGATTTTACATGGGACTTCTTGTGTCTCACTAATGATTATCTAAAGAAAATGCATAGTGGATTTAAAGAACCTGGGACTGTAGGAGTGATCAGCACTTGGTAAGGTGGGAGGAAAAAGCACACAAGAGAATTATTTGAAAATGCACTTAGAAATAGGGTGATTATATAAAAAGTTGGTATGCGTGAACATAGGGATAAGCTGGGACTGATTCAGCCGCATATGGTTTTCGCATTCCCTGACATGTGATTGACTCTGAAACAAGCGAATCAGCCTTTCAGAGACACCATCCTTAGTGAACCCTCACCATAAACCATCAATTGTTAGTGTAGCATTTATATCATGATTTCTGCGCCTCTGTTGAGGCCTCAAGGCACACTCCAAGTGGGCTATTGGGTAGGACCCTATCTTAAAGTGCACACATGTGGGTGGGTGTTAGTTGCAGCATCATCTAAAGTGTAGAATTTTCATGGCATGTGAGAGAGTTCTTCAAACTTGTCACAGCTGTATTTAAATACGCCCACGCATAAAAATGTAAACAAAGGGGAGTGTAATTCACGTTCATCTGTGTTGCTTTTTAAACAATTCCTTGTCTTTGTTGGTGATCTAAATACCAGTGGCAAAGGCCCTGATTACTCTTTATGGAGGTGAGATCCAAGTTTTGCATGAGAGGGGATAAGGTTGGACTTGGTCCTGGCACAAACACAGCCTGTCCTCTGGAGCACTGTTAGCAGGTGCGGTGCTTCCATAAGAGCGCCAGGACGTTGCCCACCTGCGTGCCAGCCATCGCATATAAAATATATAGTTGTTTGCACTTTTAAACAATTGAATTGAATTATGGCTCGGCCTGGCAGTAACTTTTACCACCACAGTGACGCCCGACGACGTACCTTGGACTGGTCCAATCATAATAATTGGCAGCCATCCTGCCCATAGCAGTTTAAATGTAGTTCGTATGTCAGTTTGGCCATTTAGTTTTCCACAGCCAGCCTGACATGCATACTTCAGGTCTTCTCAGCTTATTCTGTACAACAGGGGCACTCACAAACATTTCCTCAGGGGCAGAAATGCATAGTCTAGGTTATCACCGGGGACTGCACTGATGACCGTGGGGGGAGAGGTGTGTGCGAGGGGATAATTGGGGGCGGGGCTAAGTTGGGCAGGACATGGCAAGGTGGGGACTTTGGTGGGCAATTGTACCACATGGAAAGAAACCATGTAGAGAGAGTCCTGCCGTCTGGTAGTGGTTGGGACAGAGAGGTTCCTGTACCTCAACACGGATTGGAGGAGCATTCCTTGTGTGTGCTAAGAGCTCAGGCATTGGAGAGGTGGGATGGGTTATGCCGCTCCACACTACAGCTTGAAGTAGGGTGGTACTAGTTTACACCATCACTGACTGGGGGCAGTGATGGTGCTGCTCCTTAAACCCTATGGGTTGGAGGATCCTTGAGTGTGCTAAGCACTAGGGTATTAAAAGAGTGAGGGTGGCGTACGTTACACCCTCCAGCCTGAAGCGGATTGGTGGTAGGTGCCCTCCTCCTACGAGTGGGACAGTGCATGGTGCCTCACGTCATCTGCTGCGAGCCTACGGTCATGGGCTTTCCTGGTGTTCGTGTGCTTGTATTAGCAATGTGTCCAGGAGCACGCAGGGCATCCATCTGTTGGACTGAACATTTGCATTAATATTTTACAGTTGCCACAACTTCCCGGTACCAGCCCAGTATCCCCGGCCTGTCCCATCAATTGTTCAAAATCGTTGCAGCTTCTCGATGCAGAGTTCGGAATCCCCCTTAACAGAGCACTCGCCAGGCAGGGGTACTTCCCTTTATGTTTAAAAACTGGTTTTCCTATGTCCTCTAGACGCCCTGCTCACCCTCTCCAGTAATACAGAGAATATAAACTGCACCTCGGGGACATTTTCGTGTATCTCTAAAATCTTTTAAACCTGAGTGTAAACCATCTCGTTTGTTCCGTCGATATCCGGCATTTCTGTGATGTTTTGAAGACTGTTACAATAGAAACTCGCGAGATCTCCAGCTGCATTCTGCACCACAGATAAAGCCTCTCCTTCTGCCATGACACAAGCAAATGATGTCACAGAGGCGGGCGAGGGGTGCAGGCGAGAATGCAAGACACTCTTTGTCTGCGCATGCCCCTTCGATGTTTTTCCTGGAGAATGTGGCCCCAGAGCAATCACAGCGGCAAAATGCAGAAATGACGCCGAATTCGTGACTGCTGTTATTTTCCATGGGGGGCTGCATGGAAAGTCCTGGTGGGCCGTATATGGCCTGCGGGCCGTACTTTGAGACCCGCCAAGGGAACACAGATTCAGCCTCCTGGTCCCTATGTGAGCACCGTTTCTGCCTGCCCTATCTAATCCGGGTGTTGCAGTCATGCAGTTCACCAGTACAAACAACATGAAAGCAGCATAAGAATTGGGGGCATATCATCAAGGACCGGCGATAATTATCGCTAAGCGCACTTAGCGCTAGGATAATTATCGCCGGCTAACGTGGATCTTTATCGCTGAGATAGCGTGCTATTAGCAACGCTTATCTCAAAAGCGATAATCATCCTAACTCTAACCGCCAAACAGGAGATTATCGCTGGAAACCCAGCGATAATCTTACGTAGTGTGGCGTTAGCTTGATGATAGGGCAAGGCAAACTTAGCCATGATATCCACCTTCCATAGGATATCATGGCTAAGTCAGTCCTGAAGCAGGCGTAAGGAAAGTAGCGATAAGAGGGGTTATCGCTACTTTTCTTGCCGCTATGCTTCATTGCGTGGGGCTTGATGATAGGAGAAATGTCGCCTAGCGACATTTCTCCAGTCATGTCAGGAACACCCACTTTGCATCTCATTAGAGATGCAAAGCTGGGCGTTTAGAATTCAGGCACTAATGCAAGGTTTCACGTGATAGCGTGACCTTGCTGATTAGGCGATAAAATTATCGCCGCTTTTTGCCCAAAAACAGATACAAAAGCGGCGATAATTTTTTATCGCCTCGTTGCTGATATGCCCCCAGGTTTAGGTGGCAAGCGACTTCAGGAGACACCTGACACTGCAGAGTGTATTAAGGCAGGCAGCTTTAGTGCGGCCCAGCCTGTAAGGAGTAAAAAATAATAGCTAGAGCGGGTACTCCCAAAAATAACATTATCGCTGCTTTAGCGGCAAAAAACTGCGGCTAAAATGGCGATAGTGGGCTTGATAATATGATCTATGGAATTCCAATTGAAGCCCATGTTAGATGTGAAGGACATCTAACCTGAGCTTCAATTGGAATTCCATAGAGAATATTATCAAGCCCATTATCGCCATTTTAGCTGCAGTTTTCTGACGCTAAAGCGGCGATAAATGTATTGCCTGTCTTGATAATATGCCCCTGTGAGAAACTGGCTTGGTATATGGTGGTATATGTAGTTTTGCCGAGGGGGGATGAGCAATTCATTTATGGTATCGAGAACCGGGACTGTTCCCCTATTTGCGCATACAATAATAGTACCATCTAAAGATGGCGTAACTGTTTTCAGTAATGTGAGCCCCTTTATGAGGAAGGTACTTTATCTGGGGGCTTGGTCTAATCATTGTTTGACCCACCCCATGACCCAGATCCATTACAATGACGCCTATAAAAAGCCGGGCAGTATGTCGGTTTGGTGCTTGATGACAAATGAAACAGGACGGACGCGGAGTTGCACCGTAATTCTGGAAAATAAGGTATGAATTGAGACACAGCAAATATAATTAGATTATCCTTGCCTAATGCGGGGTGGTGGTTTCGACTAACTCTTTTCAGAGAACTCTTACTTTATATGAGTTGTCTAGGCTGAATTAAGTGATTATGCTTTGAGTAACCACGCAGAAAGAATCATTATGGAGTCTGTGGCTACACATATGAGCGCTTTGGGATATGATAATCCCTCTTATTAATAGAGATTGGTCCCCGATTGTTTTGTTTCAGATCCTATCGACTGAAGGGTGTGCAGGAATCCTGTCGCACTGAATTAGTTTTAAAGCAGGAAGCATTACCCTACGAATTCAGGACGCTATCCTTTTATTTTGTGGAGGTATGTTGATACTCCCATTGTTTTGTCATTTATTGACCTTCTGGAAGTTTTCCTAAACAAGTATTGGTGTGTAACATCCCTGTTTATTTATACTAGACTCCATGATTGTAGAGGAGCACGGAGGATAGCTGTGTTGACTATGCGGCGCATACCTGCGGACTAATCTTGTCATACAGCTTGATTCTATATTAAAGGTGAGATAGGATTATATAAATAACATATGGGTGTTTGAATACCGTTTTGCATCAAGATGCTACTATAATATGTAATATCCGGATTCTTAGACACTTTTTCTGGGTTCCACTCAGGTTTTTAATGTCAAATTCCTGTTTTGATAGAAGCGACTGGAATCCCCTAACAATGAGTTCCATAGAGAAAGTGATTCTCGCACCTTGGTGAAATAATTTCTACAGTGAGGTATAGTCCACTTCTATAGGGGGTCTATAGTGTTCTGCCAATTGGGTTGTACTGACAGTGAATGAAAGAACAAGTGTGTTGATGTGTCACTGTGAGACGTATACAGGGAAATCGGATTATATTGTTGAAGCAGTGATGTTCTGAACATTGTCTGAATATTATTAGTGACATTTGCATTTTCATTGTATATAATTATATAAATCATGTTCATGTGTTATGTGTAATAATTGTATGTTTTCAACTGTAGATATATCGTCAGAGAGTAATATCTTAAGTCTTGATAAAGATCGTTTAAGTCAAGATAATCCCATCGAAACGCGTTGATGCACGAGCCTCATAATCCATGCAGTGGGCTGTCACACTAGATAGTGATTGTTCCCTGTATACCAGGTCCCAGCCCCAACGCGACTTTACACGGATATGGTTTTCTTATTCACAAAGTGTAGTGTCTTTTAATACTCTTTTTTTTTTCTCTGTTATCAAATTCGTTTGTCAATTTATGGTGTGAAATTTTGATTTGGTAAAATATGAATTATGCACGATTAATCGTTCTCTTGTTTTTAACTTGCTATATTTGTCTTATATGTTTTTAATAAATTGATATATAATATTTTCATTATTATTTGTGTATTGGCACACTGCTTTCTCAATTGTAACTGTGTCCCCCCTGGTTGAATCTGTGTGATAGAGATGGTTGAATCAATAAGTGTTTTCTTAGTATTGGTGGACCGAATGACACATTGCTGCTTTTTCTTGGTATATGGTGTACACTTATGTAAGTGGGCACCCTGCACCAATCCAGACAACCCATATGGTGAATTTAGTGGTTTTAGACAACCCTAGAAAGCTCTGTAAGTGTTAGCTGTGGAGAGCAGCCTCCAGGCTTAGTCCAGAAGGAGTGTAAAGCAGCTTGTTTTACCAGAACATAATCTTATTGATATAGCTTAAGTGAAAAAGAACCACACAGTGTATTTATAAAAATATGCATTTATTATATAACACTCACTAACACATACAGGTATCTCCTAGCTGGAGAGACACGCAATGCACACAATACCTTTGAATAGAAACAGGTAAGTAGCACGTAATACACAGTGGTCACCCGGGGGAGACCAAACCATATACTATGATAGTGGTATGCGAACCACGACTCTAGTCAAGATTATACCCAGAAGACGTAGAAGTACCGGTCACCCAAGGATCCACCCAAGGTAAGTAACCAGGAGCTCTACAAAGGCCAAGTGCAGAGTGGGAACACGACCATAGGATCAATGCAAGTCAATGGGTAAGTCACGGTTGCAATTTTAAAGAAGAAGGACCCTTCCAGTGGACCCTGAAGAACCCCTGTGGAAGACAAAAGGTTGGAGAGCCACCCCACCCGTGGATACCTTAGGAACCAGGATACCTACCCCAGGGGAGCCGGGTGCATAGGTGTGAAACAGCCGTCGAACCCAATGAAGGACTTCAGTAAGATGCTGCTGCTGGAGAAGTAGAAAGTGTCCCGTGGAACCCAAATGTGGATTCAAGTCGAGAAGTACCTGAAAGCAGAGGGGACAGAGTCTATGCCACTTGGAAGTGACCAGGAGGCACGGAAGACGAATGCCCACCAATGTCGGGTGCTGCAGGAGAGACCTTATAGCTGCAGCTGTGAGGACCAGGCAACGCTGTGGAAGAGCAGGAGCCATTCATGAGCTGTCCCACGTCAGATGTTGAGAGGTGAGGGGTTGGTGTCCGTCGGGAGCACCAACAAGCCTTGGCAACTGCAACAATGTGGAAAGCGAAGAAGGTGCAGTGTTGGGACAAGAAAGGTCCAGGTGACTCACCACGAGGAGGGGAGTCAGGGCAGGCCCTGAGCAATTTGGGGAGCCCAAAGAATACGAAGATGACCTTCAAGATGACCCACAGTCCGGAAGCACTGGAGTCGCGAGAGGACCTCGAGCAGCTCACCAAAGAAGCAGGCCCACGTTGCAAGTGTTGTGGTGAGGACAAAGATCGTAGTCACTAGAAATGCTTGAGGTTGGGGCTACGTGGAGCCTGAAGATCTTGGTGGAAGGAAGCCATCAAGTCTTGGCAACTGCAAGTCAATGCCGTGCACAGGGGTTCGGTTCCTGCGGCTCCGATGAGGGATACTGGCCTCAACCTTGGTAAGAGGACAGGTCATGCCTCGAAGGATGTGAAGAACCACCACCTGTGTTGCTGAGCTTTTCGGAGTCCATGAGAGCTCAGGATCAGAAGACAGGTCAGCTTAGATGCAGTGCCTGCCGAAGCTGGGAAGTGATTTCTTCACTTCAAGGGAGATTCCTTCAGGTGTCTTGGATGCCCACAGGCCTTGGAAGGTTCCTGTATGATGCACAGGCACAGACGTTGCAGCAGACTAGCAGGGAGAGGAGATCAGGAGCAGCAGGAATCTTCCCGGTTGCAGCCTTTATGCCCAGAGCGAAGTCCAGCGAAGTACAGAGTGTCTAGATGGTCAAAGAAGAAATGCTGTCTGGAATGAATCTTGACCCTCAGCAAATCTACGGACCCAACCACAGGTAAGCCCTTAAATACCCTAAGGAAAGTGTTGGGACTACTATGGGTCCCTCCCAAAGGAGGGACTGGACAAGGGGGAGGATACTCCCTTGTCCTTTGTCCAGTTTCGTGCCACAGCGGGAGCCAGTGGCTCCCTGAACTGGTTTGAGCTGGACTATGCACGGATGGCACCAAGTGTGCCCTGCACCCAGACTATGTGGTGCTGGCAAGCGCTCCCGCCCTGCCCCAATACACAAAATCCTGTCTTTGAGGTGGTCACTACTCCCTATGTGAGGATACCTATTGTACTGCCTTCCCCCTGCCCAAGACTGGCTCAGCAGCAGGAGGGCAGAAACGTGTCTCTGGCCGGCAGAAGCACTGGCTTGCTGTCTGGGTCTGGAAGAATGGTACCGGGAGCACCAAGAGCCTCCCAAAGGAGCTTTACTATGCATGGAATCATACCTCCCACAATGGTGTGGGGTATGATTCCAACATGTTTGATACCAAACATTATAGGATTCGTTGCAGCCAGTTTTGAGATGGTCACTGCGTAATGGCGCGGTGCCTCTCTATATGTAATATGGCAGTCTCACAAACCAGGAAAATGGCCTCCGTAGGTCGTAGGGGTGTCTGCTCATGCAGGGGCACCCTCACACTTAGAACCAAGCACTCTGCCTTCAGGATTGAAAAGTGTTACAGCAAACAAATGATGGACGGAATGCTGACAATGCAAACATTCTCCTCCAGTCACAAGATCTGGGTTAAATCCATTGTTTGTTTGCCCATTACACCACCCCAGTTTGGACCCAGCCATATGCAAATCAGTCTTGACCTTGTGCCCCATGGGAACAGTCCAGACCGAACTGCCAGGCCAGGCCTCCCTGGGACCGGTTTCAGGGTATGTCACCCTTCTTCAGCCAGGCTAGCTTGAATCCAGTGGCACAGTGTTTTAGGGTATGTCACCCTTCTTCAACCAGGCTAGCTTGAATCCAGTGGAACAGAGATTGTGTGTCTTTTGCCCTAAGTGCGCCAGGTATGCCCAGATGTGGGTCCTGGGCTCACTGTGCCACTGGAACCAAGCTATACAGGCTGAAGAGGGGTGAAACCCCGAAACCGGTCCTATGATGCTTGTTTCCGGTCCAGGGAGGATCTGTCTTGGCAGTTCGGGCTAGACTGTTTCCATGAGGCACAGGGTCAAGACTGATTTGCATATGGCCAGGTCTAAACTGGGGTGGCATGGTGAGCAAAACAATGATTGATTTAACCCAGATCTCTTGACTGGGGGTGAATGTTTTGATTTGTTCTGCATTCCGTCCATCAATTGTGTGTCTTTTGCTTTCTTGCCCTAAGTGCACCAGGTATGCCCAGACATGGGTCCTGGGCTCACTGTGCCACTGGAATCAAGCTATCCTGGCTGAAGAGGGGTGAAACCCCGAAAACCGGTCCTATGATGCTTGTTTCCGGTCCAGGGAGGACCTGTCTTTGCAGTTCGGGCTGGACTGTTCCCATGAGGCACAGGGTCAAGGCTGATTTGCATATGGCCAGGTCTAAACTTGGGTGGCATGGTGAGCAAAAGAATGATATATTTAACCCAGATCTCTTGACTGGGGGTGAATGTTTTGCTTTGTTCTGCATTCCGTCCATCAATTGTGTGTCTTTTGCATTCAGGATTGAAAGGCCTGCTCTAGGGGTGACTTATAGGTTTTAAGTGTAGTGACCTTAGATACAGGGAAACCTGTATCTTTAGTAAGTGGTGCTAGCACAAGCTTACATAGGCTGCAATGGCAGGCCTGTAGTTGCAAATTGAGTGGTCTCCCATGGGTTGCATAATGTATGCTTTAGCCCATGGGGGACCCCTGGTGTACCTATGCCATGGGTACCTTTAATACCATATACTAGGGACTGATAAGTGTACACCAGTGTCCAATCTGGGATGTACCTAAGTACTTACCAAACCAATTTAGAGGAGAAAGCAGAGAGACTGGGGTCCTGATTAGCAGAATCCCATTCAGACTAGTCAGAAACCATCACAGCACCAGGCAAAAAGTGGGGGTAACCATGAAGAAGGATCCTACCTTCCTACAGAGACGCGCCACAGTAAGACGTTTCAAATCTGCAGTCACTCAGAGCAACTGCAAATAAGTTGTGTCTCCCATCGAGACAGCAGTCTCAGCACACGCAAAGCTCATGTGCTGACAGTCGGCATCTTTGAGAAAGCAGTGCTGTGTACTAGGCGCACCGGTATACAGCTCCTAAATCTCTAAGTAAAAAGCACCTGCTGCAGATGTAGGTCAACACATCTCAGTGAGATAGCACTGTCTGCAGACCGAACTTACAGCCTGCCAGTTGTGTTATACTTTGTTTCAGTGAAACAGGACTATAGCAACACGCACAGACCACGGTGACAAACAGCACTGTCTGCAGACACAGTATTCACGGGTGACCGCTTCCATGTCCCACACCGTGAAACTTCCCTTTTCGCATACCCAACTCACAGACTGACAATTCCCATGTCCTCTGCTTTCTACAGTGTTTGCATGTCCAGCTTACAACCAGTGGACATAATTGACAATTGTGATTTGTGACGCACCAAGATGTTGCGTTAGATTTGTGTTATGAAATGTGATGCATAGTAGAGTTGTGCAACTATTGGTTAACTAAGACTTCAAGAAAAAGATCAACAATTATTTTTTAAGAGAGGTCTGGGCAAGCTGTCTGCGTTGACTCACCGGCTTGTGATTGTGGGCAAATCACGTATTCTCCCTGTGACTAAAAATATTAACGTGAACGTGTGTAATGTAACTGGTGCTCGTGTAAAGCGCTCCAATACCTCCGGGTTAAATTCGCACCATATAACATTGCAAAAAGAACCAATCCATAAAGAGAGATGTAATTATATGAGGAGTACCCCCCCCCTGTGCTATAACTATCTACTGCACCACTCGATTGATTTTAGAGCAGAGGTGTGATCAGTTGACCAAGTTTCCCACTGTAGTACCAGGACGTTTGTGCTCGATTCAGGACTTCTCAAATTGTCCAAAGTGTGCACCTCTGTGCAAAGTAAGTTATCACTCTCTATTTGCCTCTGTTCTCTTTACAGCTATTGCTGTCCTAAGAAAACCCTTGAGGAAACGGCCAGTATTAAGCAAGATATATTTTGTAAAAACCTCTTTAATATATAAGAGATTGGTCGGAGTGGAAGTTGTTTAGGCAAAGACTATGTATGTTTGAAGGTAGGGTTGGCCTAGAGGGGCTGGAGGGGGACATGAATTTATGTCCAGTAATTTGTTGCCTTAAAGAAATCACAACTCCAGACAACAGGGCTGACGCCGACTGGCGATTCAGAGAAGTTGGGAAGGGCCTTCCCACCTCCACTGCCCTCGGGTAGCGCATCCTTGCAAGTCACCCTCGGAACGCTTACCACCAGCCGAACAGCAGATTGACAACACAATAAAACATAGACCTTGCCCTCGCCGCGGCATCCCCCCTACTTTTTCAGTCTTTCTGAAGTCAGGATTTTTTTTAAAACAAAGCCACTACCTCATTACACACATGCTGTACGTGGAATTCCGAAATGATTGGCCCCAAGGCCTAAACCTCAGATGGGTGGTGTGCTTTTTGCCATCCGTAGGCGTTCGACGAGAAATAGCGTGGCATTTCGCTGAACAAAAACCACAGAGAACTCAGTCAGTGTTTATCTGTTTTGTTTGTCCCAGTCATTGTTTTGTTTTGTGTTTTGTTTTATCTGTTCAAATTGAGGAATAGTGTAATGTTGAGGGATGGCAGCCTCCGCGAATCAGTAATAGAGGGGAGCACCTTAATACATCAGAGCAATTATATTACTACATTGAAAGGCATTTATTAAAAGTGAACGTTTTTAAACATATACTTACTAGAAACATTCAGCCTCCCACTTACAACAATGCCATTCATGAACTAAGCGGCAAATCAGTTGTCTGACTCATATGCACCCTATCTGTGGTCCAGTTGCTTATTGGTTTTTCAACAAATTATTTGACAAAATTAGGTTAAAATGCACTATATGCCCCTTTCTGTTCTCAGGGGGAGAAACCCCTGATCCTTCCTTCTGCCAGTCGGGCTCACTTGCTAAGTCAAATGTGCCCCTAACTTTTACGCCCTACCACTTTGAAGTCACCAGCCGTGACTGACTGTTAGGCCACCAGTCATGGGACTTACAGAGCGAGTTAAAGCTGACTCTATGTTGGCTTTCCTGGAGGATTGGTTAGATGGCAGGCCCGGAAAGCCTATCCAGATTCTATGCCTTGGAACAGATGCTCCAAACCGCCAAATCCTGTGGCCCCACCTTGCTGCCGGGTGGTTGCCCGCTTCCTGCACCTTTATGACAGAGACCATCTGCTGCAGCGCATGGCCCTTTTGTGACCCGGCCGCAGCATCTGATTGGCTCAAGTTATACGACAGGGACACTGTGGTGCCAGCACTGCTGGAGCAACAGAGGTGACCGTACCAGCAGCGACGAAGATCTCGGCGGGGGGGGGGGGAGGGGGTGGAAGTCTCTGCCCACTAAGTCACAGGTTGCACTAGAACAGACGAGAGCAGTGGAGACCACTGTCTCTCTTAGAGCAAGTGAGGGCTCTCCACGATGAACATCCCTGGACCATCACAGCTCTGCTTCTGACTTGAACGACTCTGTTGTAACAGGGCTGAAGAACACACTTCCGGGTGCTACATCAGGCATGGCTAACGATCTTGTTTAACAACTGCCTTTAAGGCGATAGATATTGATGTCACTTTGGTCTTGACTGTCCTGTGGTGGTGTGGAGGCTGCATCTCTTATAAAGTTGTTGATTTCTCCTGATTAACCTTTTTTTCTGAGCTGTGTGGGCTTGGCGGGAAGCTTGTGCGGTGTGTCCTACAGTATTTGACTGTCCTTTTGTTTGCCTTTTCTCCCGTTTGGCTGGCGGCTTTCCCCCCCGATTATATATTTCCGTTATAGAACTAGTTGGTCCTTGCTGGACTTTAGTTGGCTCCTTGTTGGGCCCTGTGTGGTTTGTGGTTTGGATGGATGGTTTTATGTCACAGTCCTTGGGGGATGTTGGGGATTTGTTATTCAGTTTTGTTCTTTGTCCTTTTGTATTGTTCCGTTGCATTGGGGGGGTCTACGGATGTGGAACTTTCAAGCTCTGAGTGGTGAGGTGGAATCTGATCAACTGGAGGAGATTCTGGAGGGGAGGGGAGCTCGTGGGTCCCTACTTGGTATGTCGTCAATGCCAGCTCAGGTTAAACTGATCACATGGAACGTGAGGGCCTTTCCATCCCCTTTAAATGTTATAGTCGTATTTGAAGCATAGGGGGTGCAAATTGCTTTGCTGCAGGAGACTCATCTTACGGAACCTGAAGGGCAGGCCCTCCGTGAGCGCTGGAGGGGACAGTTATACACCGCTACTTACTCTGCTTTTTTGCGGGGTGCTATCATTTGGGTTAGGCTAGAGTTCCCTTTCATTTACATAGGGCAGTTATTGACCCAGATGGTCATTATGTATTGGTGCTGGGCCGCTTGGACAGTAGAGATGTTCTCTGACGAATATTTATACACCGAATGTGAACCAATGTACGTTCTGTCTATCTTGACCCCTTTCCTCCCCTTGATGGCCCCCTAGCTGAGAATAGTGGCGGGGGGAGATTTCAATTGGGTTTTGGACCTGGGCTTGGATATATCACACCAGCTCTTGCGTACCACGCCTGTGGGTAGGTAGGTGGAAGCGGCCCGCACTTGGGCTGCATAGTGGGATGTTGTTGACTGGTGGAGTGTGGAGAACCTGGAGGCCCAAGTGTATTCCTATGGCTCTGGATTGCATGGCCTCGAGGTCCAGCTCGACAGAATCTATACCTGCAAAACGCTGTATAGCAAATTGCTGAGAGCAGAGTATTTGGCGCAATCATATTCTGATCACTCTCCTATAATGTGCTCCTTCCAGTGGCACACACTTAGATTGAGCGTCCCCACTTGGCACTTAGATCCCATGATGCTTGAGGACCAGGCTTGAAAATATCCAATGTTATGAACCACATGCGTTATTCCAACTCCAGCGTCAAGAGTGTCTGAATAGTATATCAATCCTTTATCCAATAATTTCCTTCAACTCTCGCCGCATTCAGAATTAACTAAATGCCTCCCAAAATGCCCAACACGGCATCAGGTTGTCCTAGTTGTTATGCAAAGGATGAGGGTTTTTTCCACATGGTATGGTTCATCTCGATGTTGCACCTATACTGGACTACTGTCCTCCAAGTGGCTTGCAGGGCTACTGACTGGGATTTCAAGCTCACCCTCCAAATGTGTCTGCTGGTCCTGTACGACTGTGGTGCGGCTCGGAAGGTGACGGATAGATTTATGGACTTCGCATTGATTCTTGCCCGGAAGTAACTAACTATGAGCTTAAATCGACTCATGGCCCAGATGTGTATAGATGGGGGGTGGAATTGGTCAAATGGGCGGAATGCAAGAGGGAGGCGATTCGAAGGGAGGAGGCTAGAGGAGTATGGAAAGTGCAGATTCTTCCCACTTGGGATGCTGTACTGCTGGCTTGCCCCAAATTGGACCGCGGGGGCCTATTATGGAGGATGGGTCCCTCTTGGGGGCTCCCTCACCAGGTGCCACGATGCAAGGAACAATCCCAACCATGGAGGAACCTGCTTGAGTAGTTTAGAGTGCAACAGTATGACCAGGCCCAAGCTGTCGTTTAGCTATGAGTGAACGTGATCCCGGATTACTGGGATGGAATGAAGATTTTTTGCACTACCACTGTGAATGTAATTTATCTACTAGGCCCCCCCACACTTGACCTTTCTTTCATATTTTTCTTTTGGTATTATTGATTTGTTAGGCGTTATGCCACTGGTACCTCTTACCGTAATGTGTACTGCTATTACTTCTCTTCTGCTTGCACGGCCACATTGTAATCTGTTTTGCTGGATTAAAATGCAAATAAAAATATTAACAAAAAATCTGCCCATCCTAATAGGCCTAATTGTCAAAGCTATAGTGCTTGGTAAACATGTGCACAGATGTACACAAAGCAGCATGAAAGATATCTAGGACAGGCACTCAGCATGGCAATGCAGTGGTAGCAGCCTTAGCTCTGGTAGAATGAGCCTTCAGACTTCCAGGAGGCTGCTTCTTAGCCATTGCGTAGCAGATCTTAATACAGAGGATTATACATTGCAAGATGGCCTGCTTCTGCACTGCCTCGCCCTTCTTTGCCCAAGAGAACATCATAATGAGCTAATCCTCCACCTGATGCTCCTTGGTATTATTGATGTAAAAGCTCGGTGCTCTCTCGGGGTGCGAGCAATGGAGTCTCTACTTCTCTTTCGAGGGGTGTGGCAGAGCAAAGGTCAGAAGAGTGATGGTTTGTCTGACACGAAATGGCATCACTACCTCAGGCAGGGAAGCAGCTACGGTTCTTAAAACCAGTTTGTCCAGAAGAAAAAGCAGTATAAAGTAGCTGGACCGAGAGAGCCTGAAGCTCACTCACACGGTCTGCAGATGTAATTGCTATCAGAAAAAAACTTTTCAAAGCCAGGAGGTACAATGGACAACTGTGCATCGGCTCGGAAGGGGTATGCATACGGAAAGTGAAAAACAAATTTAAAGTCCCACTGTGGTATCACAAAGGGCTTTGGTGGAAACATATTTACAAACCTTTAAGAAAATGCATCACTAATGGCAATTTGAACAAGGATGCCTGGTCTTGCAAACATAAAAAGTCTGATAGAGCTGACAGGTATCCCATAACAGTGCCTACTTCAACCTTGCCAAACAACAACTTCTGACAGTTCGGCAGATGCCGTACCAAGCCCCAAACTTCCTCCAAGGGCCAAGCGTACTCTGATTTAGGGAAGGGCGCCTGGCTGCTGCAACACCGTTCCATTGGACTCCCAATTAATAAAACAGAAACCTCATATACTTACGATAAAATAACAAGTATCTCTGTCTTTACATGATAAAATGCATATAGTCATTTCACAAAAGTGAAAATAAAAATTTAGCCAGCAGTGAGAGAGGTGATGATTTTGGGGTTCCCCCTAACCTAGGGGGAGGACCAAGCAGATGCATTGAACACAAAGAGCATATCCTGCTGAACAATTCAGTGGTGGTCCCATCCTCTTAGGACCACCTCAAGCACAGTTATGGGCAAAAATACAATCCCAACCAAAGGCCCTGCAAATCATTATGGGACGAGAGTAGCAGTGGGCAGTGAATATTATAGTGTCCAATATCAAAATAATTCTACAAAGAGCTGCAGTTCAACTAGTCGTTACTAGGTGTCCCTCATGAGTCAAATGCAAAAGCATTGAAATTATTACATCAAGCTGCAGTTCCGCTAGTCATTACTAGGTGTTCCTCACATGTGAAATGCAAAAGCATTGGAACCCTTTCATGAAACTGCAGTTCCATTAGTCAGAGGGACATCTAGCAACGATTAGTTCAACTGCAGCTTGATGTAATAATTTCAAAGCTTTTGCATTTGACTCGTGAGGGACACCTAGTAACAACTAGTTGAACTGTAGCTCTTTGTAGAATTATTGTGATATGGGATACTATAATATTCACTGCCCACTGCTAATCTCGTCCCATAATGCTTTGCAAAGCCTTTGGTTGGGATTGTATTTTTGCCCATAACTGTGCTTGGGGTGGTCCTAAGAGGATGGGACCACCACTGAATTGTTCAGCAGGATATGCTCTTTGTGTTCAATGCATCTGCTTGGTCCTCCCCCTAGGTTAGGGGGAACCCCAAAATCATCACCTCTCTCATTGCCTAGTTATTCTCTCATTTTCAAAGTTCACTTTTCTGAATTGGTTTTATGCTGTTTAGCATGTAAAGTTGCTTTATTAAGGCATTTGTGGGTGCAGTTTAGTAGCTGGCTATGAGGAACTTGCCTGAATCTCCACAAATTCCGGCAGGTCATTGCCAAGGGTTAATCTGCAGCCCACCAATCTCCACGCATGGAGGTAAAGGTTATACAGACTCGTGTGAAAGACTATCCCCTTCTACATAAGATCATCCCAAAGCAGCAGCCTGATCAGAGGATGGATGCACAGGCCCAGAAAATCCAGGTAGCACATTTTCCTGGCTCAATCTGCAGCCCCTAAGATGTCTTGAGCCCAGTCGGTCCTGATCTTTTCAAGAACTCAATGCAGGAGAAGTAATGGCAAGCAGGGTAGATAGTTTTAGGAAGGTGTACAGGAGTCCTGTAATCCACTCTGTGCAGATGCATTTCTGAGTGAGAGCCTTCTTAGAAACTCCAGAGCGCAAAAGCATTGAGAGGCATTTTCAGCGGTCGCAGAGAGATTGAGCGAAGGGTCTTCCCATTACTGGAAGACACCCTGCGCTCACTTCTGTGTATAATTTCCATTCAATCAATCATTCAAAGACTTTATTTCGATCACTGAGGATCATAAAAGTACACCATAAAACAAGACCAATACAAAAACACACTACAAATAGGACAATTCATTATAAATAAACAATCACAGTCTATTTACAGTCGCAGCAAAACAGATCGGTCAAGGTGCATCAGTGTTTGTGCAAGAAAAAGAGTTCATTATAATCGCAGCATGAATGTAAAAATTGCATCATTTTTTAACAATTACGGACTTCCTCGCAGAGTACTTAAGAAAAGGCTAAAATATGTTTAAGACTATGTTCGTTTAAAAGAACAGTAAAACATAATATTTTAAGTAAACATTTGCAGCAATATCGGTCAAACAGAATGCATCCTTGTTTTTACTTAAGAGACACATTTTGAGATTTTAAAAAAAAGGGGTTAAAAAAAAAAAGTTAAACGTCGTGCATTTGGTAAGGCACAACCCACAATAAGAACTTTAAAAAAACTTTTAAAAACTTTACAGGGCCTAAAAATATGGTGCGCCGTGAAAGCTACACCCTAAGGACTGTCAGGAGAGTACTTGGTGCGCCTAATCCATACAGCCATTAGGCACTTGGCTATACAAAATACAATCATACACGTTGTGTTTGTCTTCATTATTCTGTATGCCTCCTTGTATCTCCTTACTCCCAGGTTTCTACAAAGGGGAGCAATCCATTTAAATCGGGATCGGGAGTACAGAGGACAAAAGAATAAAACATGTTCGGCTGACTCAGGGATCCCTTGGCAGCAAGGGCAATATTCTTTAGCACTCTCTCCTACTTTACACCAGTAATTTAGAGGTAGACAGCCATACCTAAACTGTAGGTATAGTTTCCTCGCTAGTGGGGGTTCAATTTTATCCAGTGTGGGCTCAAATAGCATAGTCTGTTTAAAATTCATAAAATCAATCGAAAGTGATCCCTTACAATTCATTATCAGGTTGGTTTCAATAAAACACAATATACAGCCTTAAGATTAGATTTGCTGATCTGGCTAAGGGTTTCCGGGTCTGTCCAATAGGCAACCAGTCCTAACTTAACTAGCAAATTCTTGACTGTGCGCATCCAGGGAATCTTGTCCACACAAGCTGCTATCATTACCTCACGGAGACCCACCCTATAGGAGGCCAGTGCTGCAATGTGAGACCCTCTTCTGGCCAAGATCTAGAAGAAGAGGAATCAATGGGGTAGACACCGGAAGATTCACTAGTGATCTAAAGAACCTCTGTTCAATGACTTGGAGATTTTTACAGTCAGAACAACCCCAGAGCTCTGCACCATATAAGGGCGCACCTAGGGTTTCAGTGTTATAAATTTCTAGTGCTGGAGCCAGCTTTCTAGATATAGTTCTCTTCTGAATTTTCAGAATGCTAGCTGTTTGATAAGTCTGGGTTGTCTGAGCTTTATCCAATTGTCGGATCCAACTCATATTCTGGGTGAGTTTAATACCCAGATAATCAAACTCTGTCACTAATTCTCGTGGTTTACCGTCCACATGTAGGTTTTTCTTACATTTGGTCTTAAGGTTGGATGAGAAAAGCATGCATTTAGTTTTGGAACTATTTAGCTCCAGCCCCCATCCCGAACAGAATTCCTGAAAATCATCTAGCAGCTGCTGAAGCTCTTACGGTGTCTTAGATATGAGCAGAGTATCATCCGCAAATAGGAGAGCCGGGGCCCATTGTCCTCCTAATTTTGGAGCATCACAACCATCCCTGCTCAAAAATCCAATTACATCGTTGTTAAACAGGGTGAACATGGTGGGTGCTAATCCACATCCCTGCCTAACTCCTTTATCAATATGGATCGCTTCGGTTAGGGCCCCGTTTTCTCCCCACCTCAGTTGTGCCCGAGTATTAGCGTGAAGGAGGGACTGGCACTCTCATATTTTCTAGGACTTCCCACAATTTTGCTCTTGGTACCATATCAAAAGCGGCATGTAAATCCACAAAGGCAACATATATAATTTGCCCTTGCGAATAGTGACTTCCCTCCAGAAGATGCACATAAAGCGGAAAATTTGGTCTAGGGTACTTACGTGTTCCCTAAAATCAACCTGCCACTCTGAAATAATGTCCCCCTCTCTAATCCCCTCTTGGAGGCGGGCAAGGACCTGTTTACACTTTTTATTTTTGTAGTGAGTCAGTCAATAAGGCTAATGGGTCTATAGTTCACTGGGAGAGCACAGTCCCCCTTCTTAAAAATAGTCACTATCTCTGCCAACTTCCACGAGTGGGGCATTTCCATGCCTGAAAGAATACTATTAGAGAGTAAGTTGATGTACGGTCCCCATATTTTAAGTTCTTCTTTGTATAGGTCATTAGGTATCCTATCAGGTCCAGAGGCACGACCAGAAACACAGGAGCTAATCGCTGCTTCTGTCTCACTAAGTGAAAATTGCATATCATTAGACTCGAATTGTGCCCCACTCACAGCTGCGGTATCTGTTCAGCAACCTAGGGTTGTCTGTGTATAGGTTGCTAAAATGTGTAACCCACTCCTCTGGTTGGATACAAAAGTCGAGAGCGGGTTTCTTGCCCCTGGAAATGATAACTACACTTTTCCAAAAGTCCCTGGTATCCCTATTTACCTAAGCATCATGCAGATCTGGCCATATCAATTCTTCCCACTCCCTTTTTGCGTTGTTAATTATCGCCCTATAGTTTGCCCTAGATTTCTTAATCTGTACCTGTGATTTAGATTTTATTGCATCCAGAAGTGCACCTTTCGCCAGTCTACAGGCATTGTTGTACCAGGACTCAACTTTAGGGCAGTAGTTCTTCTTATGTCTTTGTTTACCCAGGAAATCTCTTATTGTCTCCCCTAGCTTCTCATGGGAATTTAACATTTTTTCATTTCTCATTGTGGTAGGGAGTGTAGATAAATGGTCAAATTCAGCCTTAACATGTCCCTTCATAATGGTTAGTGGCGCAGGGTTTTTAGCTACCCAATCCCATTTAATGGTTCTTAAGTTGTTTGTAGGCTGAAGTTCACCAATATCATTATGGCCCCTGTTCTCAAGATGTGGTGTTTTCTTATTGCGTAGTGATAAACTGAGAACATTGTGATCACTCCATTCATGAGTCACTAGGCATCATCAGTGGAGTTTATTCACAATGGTGTTTAAAGATCGTGCAAGGTGTTCTACGATGAGGGAAATGCTTTGCTGATTCAACCATTTCCTGAGGTGCAGAGCTTCTTGGTACAGGACTTGGAACCCCACACTACCCTGCTTGTTGTAGTACCACATGGCAGGGATGCTGTCCATGAGAAACTGCACCTGTGCCCCTTTGATGGTTGGCAGGAAGGCCTCCAAGTGAATTGCTTGAAAATCCTGCAAGTTGATGTGGGGGTGGGTCTTCAATTGAGACTTGAGTCCTCTAATCTTTACCTCTACCAGATCGCCTCCCCAACCCTGTAGTAACAGGTCAGTCATCAGTCAGCTCTGGGTGGGTTAGGGAAAGGGGTCTGATGCTGGTCCAACTGCAGTCCAGCAGCCACCATTGCAGATCTTTTGCAGTCCCATCTGAAACCTGGATGAGATATGAAAAGTTCTTCTGGTGCTGTGCCCACTGAAACTTCAGATCTCATTGCAGGCCTCGCATGTGCCAAATGGCTTGGTCGATGAGCAGGATGCCAGTTGCCAGTATGTCAAGAAGCATCAGAGTCATCCTTACTGAGACCCAGGACAGAGACTGAAACATTGGGATCATAGTTCTAATGTCCTGAACTCTTTTTTTCGGATGAAAGGTACAGTGGTGCACCGTATCCAAGATGGCTTACCCTCTGCGAAGGAGTCCGGTGACTTTGGCGAGTTGATTGAGAACCCTGCAATGTCAGGAGGTTACCATCGTCTGGAGGGGAAACAGCCATTGCAACGCGGTCATAACCACGCGTGACCGTCACCACGAAGCCTTTACCACGCATGCCTTTACCACGCATGCTTTTACCGTGAGTATGCATTTACCACGCATGAGAAAGGCAAATGCGTGGTAATGGCTTTGTGGTGACTATCACGTGGTTACTGTCACACAGGATGAGGAGACAAAACAAAACAAACAGTGATTCACAACATACATGTATAATAACAGAAAACAAGGCAAGGATTTTTTTTTTTGTATACGAACACACATTACGTGCACAACAAAGTGAATTGCCTTTATACCTGGACAGGTGGGAATGAATGCTCGTATCAACCCATGCCGGTATAGTGAATTATCGTGGCACAATTTGTGGTGATGCTAGTGAAACTAACAAAGAAGCTACTGGGCAAAGAGAGCTACACCCTAATTATCAGTGATTATTGCAGCGGTGAAATTTTCACGTGGCGTGCGCTCTATGCAAGTTGGCCATCAGACTATGAATCAGCGACAAACTTTGGCTGACTGTAGGAGGCAAAGTGGAAACGCTTGGATGTAGAAATGGGGAAAAAGTTTTATCACACTGATCCGCAAACACCAAAATGGAGCAATGAGTTTGGTGATTGGCGCTTACGCGATGTTCGATTAAACGTCACAGCAGGAGTCCGGGTGGGGGGCGGGACTTATAGTCAAACTCTAGGTAGAGAAAAGTGAGTATACAAAAAAATGTTCCTTGCCTGGTTTTCTGTTATTATACATGTATGTTGTGAATCACTGTTTGTTTTGTCTCCTCATCCTTTTTTTTGCTTCAACAGATTTGAAAGCTTTCAGCAATCCTGAAGGCCCTTTTCCATAACCGTAAGTGCTAGCGGTTCTAGACACCACTGGTTAGGGTGCGCCTTAGCGAGCGTATACCGCCGTGGTTGTCCAGAATTAGGTCCTGTAGAATGCTTCATGTAGTATCGTTGGAAGCAGAAACATGTTGACCATTTTGCACCTTAATTAGGACGTAGCTGGTCAAATTATCACCAGAGTTCACACGTCCACCTCACTCCTTTTAACAGTGTCCAGTTTACCACCATTAAAGCTACCTCTTGGTTAAAATTGTGACACTTTTTAAACCAGCACCTTCACAGATTGCACTGTCTCCACACAACAATACCAGCTCCGCTGTAAATCAGGCGTCGTAGCACACCGGGGAGACATTCGGTCTCTCCGGTGGGAACCCAATGATGAAGCATGTCACCAACTAGATTGGTGAGTGAGGGTTCTTTTAAAACACAGTGATTCACTTTGCTTTACACTTTTTTCACTAATTCAGTCTTGATGGATACACTCTTCTTTTGTTTACTTATACTAGCCCCGGGGGACTAAGAGTGGCTCCAATTAATTTCCCTCCCTCTCCTGTTGTTAAAATTACTGTCACACATTGTCATGGCTGTGGCTTAAGTGCTTTAAATTAGTTTTTAGGGCTTAGTGGTGTAGGGTCGTGTTTAAGATCGGAGGCATCATTAAAAATAACTGGGCTTCAAGGACCCACACCGGGGTGTCTGTGGCTCTTCTGGCTATAGGGGGTGTGTTGCAGGTAAATTTGATCGGAGGCCTCATTAAAACTAACTGTGGACTTCAAGGACCCACACCGGGGTGACTATGGCTGGGGCTCTCCTGGCTATAGGGGGTGTGTGGCAGGTAAATTAAGATTGACGGCGGAAAACTACAAAAATGTCGGCGGTCGGCGTTTGCACTCCTGGTTTGGGGCACAAGGAAAAACAACACAAATGCGCAGAAACAGGTTCAACATAGAGGGAAGACTAAAGTAATCGCCCGTGTTGCAGCTGATGTGCAAAAACGGACCAGGAGAACAAAGCGGCATGACAAAAACGTAAAATAAAGTACCTGAAATGAGGAGAGGGTGGCTTGGCGAACTTGCAGCTCATGAGAGTATCGCGGTATTGGGAACGAGGCTGCGCATGCGTGGACACTACAACTGCAGAAACTCAACTGGAAACTAACGGTCTTGGAGGTGTGACCATGGCCCATAGTGAAGAAGACCAGGAACTGCTAGGTATGTCGATGCGATGGCTAAGTGGTGGCTGGTGGGTGCATCGGCATGAGAGGGAAATACGGGGGAGAGTAAATGTTTGCCGCTTAAACTGCAAGCTTGGCACAGAGCTGATGGGCTGCCCTGAGTCCAACTTTCAGTGCTATAGGTAGTTTTGCACATACCACAATTTCAAAATAAGTTTGCATGAAAGTGGTATGCGTGGTTAGTGTATGCATTGTAATGGCACTTTCAAAGTGCCCTGAAGCATGTGTGAGGAAATGATATGCGTGGAAATGGAATGCATGGTATTGGGTCATGCGTGGTAGTCGAAGCGTTGTAAAGGCATGGTGATGCTTGTGTGTGTTGTTATATCATACAACCCGTCTGGAGGTGGCTGTCATGCCCCGAGGTTCGGATCGGAAGACGGTCCAGTATATAAGGTCCCTAAGCGCTCTCGAACGCGCTTAGCGTTCTAGCCTGGAGACCTGTTTCCGTCCCTGGTTCGCGTTGCCTGACTTCCGGCTTGTTGCTTACTGCTTCCGGAGTCGTGTTGGGCGTTTTGAGCGTTTCGCGGGTAATGCCCGCGTTTCTGGCGTTCTCGGTGGAGACGCTCTCTAAACAGAGTTGTGATCCTCCAAATCCGGTGCGGTTTTCGTGCCTCTTTGTTCCCGCTGTTCTCGTTGTTGCATCCACTCCTTGGTTGCGGCGTGAAGCGTGAGTTTTACAAATTCCCCTTCATGTTGCAGCACATTTCCTTTTGTCTCCACATCCTGAGGAGGGTTTCCTAGTTCCCATGACTTAGCCCCACTATTTGCTCCTCCCTTAAAGATAGTAGACATTTTCAGTCCCGTGTATTTTGTTTCGTGCTTCGCACACAACCCCTCGTTAATCCCTCAATAGCCTCAGCCTCTGGTTACGTGTCTCTGTGGGCTGTCACGCCTGGCTGGCGCCTGGCCCGCAGTTTGGGCCAGAACATCAAGCAAATTCCGTACTGCCTCTCTGCTGTAAGACCTACCTCCTCAACACGCAGTGTAGTGAGGTTTCCCACGGCGCAGAAGTGGGAGAAGAATCTTGAAGTCCGTAGGGGACGCTAGCGTGGACCACGGTGCCTGTAACTGCTGTACAACCGAAGCACGGTAACAGCGCTGTGCGCTGCCTTTTATTTTACCTTCAGTAAATATAGTTCGGGTGGGGGTAACAAGTGTTATTTTGTTCTTTCTACAGCTCTCTACCTACACCTGATTTGAATCTCATTTTAACATGTCAAATGGACCATAGCTGGAGAACCTATGATTCTATTGTTGATTAGTAGGGTGAGTTGTTCGTTTGAGGAGAGCCATATGTTTACAGTGGAGGGGGTTGTTCTCTGAATCATCTGTTTTGTGTGGTATAGGAAATCCCGGCTTGAACTTCCCAAGATTCACACTACTTCTGATTGGAGGTGACAGACCAACCATTGGTATGTAGGATTCCAGGGTTAGTAATGTCTAGATGTATATAGATGACATTGTGACAACTGAAGTTAACCAGGCCTTCATATTACAGCAGAGAAGAGCCTCATCCTTGATCCAGCCACAGCCACACCACAGAAGTCACACCCACCTTCCCTTGTTTTGTTTCCCTGTTTTCCCCTGGCGTGTCATCCGATACTCTAGTGTTTGATAGAGACGGAAGGCCGTAGGGGAGGACTGAGACCTAATCTTCAGGTTCCTGACGCTCCTGCAGAAAACCCCGAGAACCCTTACAGTGGCCCGTGACTGACTGTGGCGAGTCTGCCTTCAACAGCCAGTTATAGAGGTAGGGAAGACTGGGAATCCCGATCCCTGCAGATTAGCAGTGACCATTGCCATCACCTTTATGAACACCTGAGGGGTACTGGTATGGCCAAAATAGAGCATGGCAAACTGAAAGTGCTCGTGTCCCACCTTGAACCCCAAGTAGCGCCCAAGGGCCTGCAGGACAGGGATGTGAAAATAGGTATACTGTTAGTCCAACACCACCATCCAGTTCCGGGGATCCAGGTCATATAGAACCTGGGCCAGCGTGAGCATCTTGAATTTGCCCTTTTGCAGAAGGGCACTAAGAGGGAAGAGTTCCAAAGTAGAACTAAGGCCTCTGTCCTTTTTTGTCACCAGGTAGTAGAGAAAAAAAATTATTCAGTCCCCAATTTGGAGGCCAATACCCTCTGTATAGTTCCTCTAGCCAGAGGAGCTTGCCTCTCTGGTGCAAAACGGACAGATGGTCCTCCGAAAGGTGCTCAGATATAGGTGTCAGTTGCGGAAATTAAAAAGGAATGGCAGGGTGTAGCCCCATCTGACAATTTGAAGGACCCACCTGTCGGATGTGATTCTCTGCTACCTCTAAGGGAATTTGCAGACCCTGCCTCCTACCAGATGGCTGTGTGCCACTAAGGGCACAATGAAGAGGTTTGGAAGTTGTTGGGAGGGGGGGGTTGGGACATACGCGGTCCCAGATAGCTTGGTTGTTATCTGTTGGGCCCATGACTCAACCTTGAAAGGGCTTGCAGGCGTGTTATGTGGGAGGCAGTGCCTTAGGCTGTTGATCTGCAAAGCCCCTGGCCTTACATTGTTGATATGCAAATCCCCTGGCCTAACATTGTTGATACGCAAAGACCCTGGCGTAACTCAAAAAGGGCAAAAATATTGCTGAACTGGTGCCGAAATGCCCAAAGAACGTGCTGTGACGAGGTTCTCTTTAAAACACTCCAGCGCTGAATCCGCCTTCGACAGACAGGCGGGAAATATCAAAGAGCATGTCCATTAGGTATGCCTGGATGTGGCTCTCATCCATTCATGGCACCAGAACACTAAGCTTGTCCCAATAGCCCTGCCTAGACAATCAGTGGTGTCTAGGCCCGAGCAAATGATGAACTTAGTCACATCTCAGCCATTCTGATTAGTTTGTACCAAAGAAGTGTGCCGGTCTTCTGGGATGCCAGTAAGATCTCAGCAACCATGGCCTGGTGCACTTTAGGGCATGGTTGGCGAGATGGCATTAACCGACGTCAAGGCAAGGCTAACCGAAGGACCAGAACATGGCTTTGCACCTGTGCCCAGGAGCATATCAGTGAAGTCCTCATTGAAAGGTAGAAGAGGTTCAGTCAGAGCCTGGCAGGACGGAAGGACCTGTGCAAGAACATTTGCTTTTACCTCCATAGTGGGGAGGTACAACTCAAGGACTTCAGCAGCTTTCTTAATGAATGTTGAAAGGATATGCTGGTCAAGGAGGGAATACCAGCCCAGTATTGGGTGAGGTGTCCAACCCACAGGCGTCTTGCAGATCTATGTACCAGTTATCCTCAGCATAGGGAGCGACGCGTTCTTCTCCATCACCCCCATAGTCATCTCCATATGGCTGACTTTGGTCAGAGTCAGAGCCAATAAGTTGTTACTGTGTCTGTGCGCTCCTGCGTGGTAATGGTATAGCGTTGCAGCCAGAGGGAATTCAGTATTGGTTGCAAGCATATTGGGATCTAGGTGTAGCCTCAATCGATGTCAAGACAAATTTTGCTGAGAGTCAGATGCCACAATAGGCTGTGGATCCTCCTCAAGCTCCACCCTGTCAGTGCTGGCATCGATGTCCAAGGAACCGGTACAGATTTTGGTCCGGAACCCGTAGCCAGCACTGATGTAGGTGCTGAATCCGATATGGGTGTAAAGGAGAACAGACTGCGCAGATGATGGGTCCGCTGGCGGTAACCTGACTGGAGGCCCCTGGAGATCCTCGGGGTCTGAAGGCATGCCAGAGAGAGCCAAAAGTGTGCTGAAGATGTGCAGTGTGACCTTTCTAAAGGCTTCAACCTGCTCTGATGTAACAGACTCATCCAAAACCTTGGGGTGCATTGGGACCATGGTTGGAATCGGCTCCTTGTTGGAATGGGAGTGAGACATGGAGGCAAGGTAGCACCTGCGCACCTTCTCTGGAAAACAAGAGAGGAGGGAAGAGGCTGGGTTCAGCCTGGACACCTTGTGTTTCTTTTTGGACTTACCCAAAGACTTTGACCGCGAAGATCTGGTGCGGGAACAACTTCAGGGGCAGCTCTGCACGCTCAACTTCAATCAGGAGTGGAACCTGTATGGTGTCTTGCAGTGTTTTGCCACATACAGCTTTGCTTCACATTATGAAATGTTTTTTGCATTCATCTGGGCGCAGTCATCACAAGCCTTGTAGTCGTGTGATGAATCTAAAACACCAGAGGCACACTTGGGGGGATCTATCAGAAACATCTGTTTGCGAGAGTCCCTACAAGGTTTAAACCCTCTAGTCTTAGGGAGTGACATGTTTTCTTGCACAAGGAAGAATTTAGGAGAGAAAATCAGAAAGAAAAAAACTCTTTGAGGAATAAAGAAAAGGAGTGGAGCTCCAGGTCCACATTTGAAGCATGGAAAAAAAAGGAACAGAGGCCAGAATGCATAGGTGAAGCTCAAGAGTACTGCTTTTTGAGTTTCTGGATCCAGCCTGGTGCTTGAGGATAATCGCATGGTGAAGAATGGGTAGTTAGAAGTATTCATCAAAAGAAAAATAACCTGCATAAGTGAGATAAAGAGACGGGGGCTTATTTATGAGATCTTGCGTCACTTTTGCACCGCCGGTGCGCCACTTTTTGTGACGCACCAGCAGGGTAAAAAATGCGCCACGTTGCGTCATATTTACAAAGTGACGCATCTAGGTCGATGCGTCACTTTGTAAACCCCTGCGCCATATTATACCTGCGCCAGGTTTAATGTATGCAGGCTGGGCGTTCTGACGCATATAAGTCTCGTAGAAGTGACGCAGTGAAATCTATGAGATTTCACTGCGTCACTTCTAGGATGCAAATGTGTCAATATCTTACGCCTACCTCACAGCAGGCGTAAGACTGACGCAGGCACATTTGAAATGGGACTTGCCCATGTGCAATTACCCAATGCTGGAGTTGCGTCACTTTTGTTACACACTCCAACAATACGTCATTTTTGCGCCTACAGATCCGTCAGAAATACGGACGTATCTGACTCCTTGAGACATGATGTGTCATACTGTATATATGACGCATCACTGGTGTCGCAAGGAGGGCACAATGAAAAGTGACGCATCGTTGTTTTCTCACAGCGATGCGTCACTTTTCATAAATGAGGCCCTGGATCTGTACAGTGGAGAAAGAAAAAGGACACAAGATGAAATCAAAACAAGGCAGCCTTGGTCTTCAACACCTCTGCAATGCAGTGGCCGGACCTAAGAAATTCATTGGCGCTCTGCACTTTTAATACAAATTAAGCACAGAGAGAACTGCTGTTTATTGCAGAGTGCAGTCAATTGTGATGTGTTCGGTGTTGCTGTTTGTATGGTATATGATTGCGAGCGTGGTGATGCCCGACTGTATAGTGTATCTGAGGTGTACTAGAGGTGTGAGGTGTAGTATGTCAAATCTTCCATGCAGGATGAATAACTAATGATTCTGTCCACTAAGACCAGCTGGACCTATAGTTGTTTTGATTTGTGGGAAAGAACAAAATGTGTAGTTATCTAAATCTACACAGTACCAATGTAGCTGAGGGGCAGCAGATTGCTGTTTTCACATAGACGCCCAATCACAGAATAAACAGAAATCCAGATTGTGACTGTGATTATGGCAAGTGAATGGCATAACAGTAGCAACAGCATTTGAGGTCTTTGCAGAAGAAGGAGCTATGCAGCCTTTAAAGTCAGGGCTAATGACTACTGCTGCACCTTTCTGCAAGAGGAAGAAAATAATCAATACTGGCATCCTGTGTATAGGCATTAACAGTGCCATCCTACCTTGGAGGGGCAGCCAAGCCCTGTTTGTGTTTGCACCAAAAGAAAGTTACATCGCAGGCTTCCGACTGGATCTGAAAAATTCTCCCAGAAATTACACCTACATGCCAGTGGATGCCACCGTATGGTCCCCTCAAACCACCCTGGAAGTAATGCAGCGCGACGCATATAGGTGTCACCCCTCCACGCCGAGATCAGTTTCTTAAGCTTTCTCCTTCTGCGCTCTCAAAAGTGCATCATTGTAAACAAATTGTAGGTGACAGTGTGCTGAAATCCAACTGGGACCTTATTATGCTGTGCAGATGTCCATTCTACAGAAAAGGGAGGAGGGAAGCAAGTGAGGTATCTGCGGTTTCCTACCCGCAGATAAAATTTGAGTCTCAGGAGTGAATTAAAACCAGGAAATCTTGCAGGACAAGTGGGCAAAATGGCGTTCTCTTCGAACCTGGCTGCCAAGGCAGTAATGCTACGTGAACGTATTCATCAATGCCTGTGTTTCAGCCTTAGCAGGACAGGCACTCCCTTTGCCAGCGCAGTTGTTGAAGCTTTGCCCTGGTGGAATGGGCCACATGCCTTCATGGGGCTCTTTCTTGGCCAACACATAACGGGGCAGATCGATATCGGAGATGCGCCACTTTTACGCCGCCGTTGCGTCACTTTTGTGACGCAGCGGCGGTGTTAACCCTGCGCCACGTTGCGCCATATTTACATCGTGACGCATCTATGGAGATGCGTCACGATGTAAAGCCCTGCGCCATGTAAAACCTGCGTCAGGTTTCACGTGGGCGTGTCGACAGAGGGGGGGGCGTTCCGTCGCAGGAACGCCCCTGAAAAGTGACTCAGTCAAATCTATAAGATTTGACTGAGTCACTTTCCCAACGCTGATGCGCCAAAACCTTGCGCCTGCTTGAAGCAGGCGTAAGGCTTGACGCACCATGTTAGGGATAGGGTAGGTTGGAACAGTGCTGGAGTTGCGTCGCGCTTGCGACGCAACTGAAGCACTGCGCCAACCTTACGCCATCGGATGCGTCACGCATCTGTTTATTCCTGCGCCATGATGCGCCGCATTGTAAATGCGGCGCATCATGTGTGGCGCAAGGGTAAACTTGCGTGACGCATCATTCCTGGCGCATCCTTGCTGATTTGCAGGGATGCGCCAGGCAACATAAATCTGCCCCAACATATCTTAATACAAAGGAATATCCATCTAGAAAGAGTCCTCTTCTGCACTGCTCTGGTCCCAGCAAAACCAACAAAGAGCTGGTTGTCCACTTGGTGGTTGCTTGTATGATCGGTATAAAAGCAGAAGACCCTTTCAGGATCAAGTCGATGGACCCTTTGCTATTATTTACCGAGGTGTGGTGAAGTGAAGAAGCCTGATATGGTAATCAACTGTCCAACATGAAAGGGCGACACCACTTTGGCAAGAAGGCGGCCCGAGTCCTCAGAACCAATTTGACTGTAACAAAAGTGATATAAGGAGGTTGAGAAGGATTATGTTACTTACCCTGTAAGCATCTTTTCTTGGCATGTAGTACTGTAGATTCATATGTTTAGCAAAAGTTCGTCATCTAGTGTTGGGCTCGGATTATTGCAAGTTGCTTTTGTTCGAAGACGTTTTTTCGAGTCACAAGGCTTTGTGATATTGCGCATGGGCATCAACTCCATTGTTAAGATTGTTTTGCCACAGGCGAGAGAGAATGGAGTTAGTATGTATTAGTAATGTGATGTCTATGCAAATAATGCGAATAAAAGTAAATCTAAAAGTAAACTGAGACCTACATAGGTGCCCAGGAAGGAAGGTGGGTGCATGTGAATCTACAGTACTACATGCCAAGAAGAGATGCTTATAGGGTAAGTAAAATAATCCGTTCGAGGCATGTGTGGCTGTAGATACACATGCTTACCATAGACTGTAAAGCAATCCCTCTCTCAAAGCGGTGGCTAGCCTGTGGGGGTAACAGTTGTTTGAAAAAGAGTACGTAGCACTGCTTGTACAACACTGGATTGTTGACGTGCTAATACTTCCACACAGTAATGCTTTGTGAAAGTGTGCGGTGTGGACCATGTTGCTGCTTTGCAAATGTCAGCGATAGTTATGTACCCTCGGAATGCCATAGAGGCTCCTATTTTGCAAGATGAGCGAGCCCTAGGGGGACCATGTACATGTTGTTGAGCTTTAGTATAACAAGTTTGAATGCATTTGACTATCCATCAAGAAATCCCAAGTTTTGAGATTGGGTTTCCAGTATGGGGAGGTGAAAAAGCAATAAACAATTGCTTGGTTTTCATAAATGTTTTGGTTCTGTCAATATAGTACAATTAAAGCTCTTTTTACATCTAGAGTATGATGTGCTCTTTCTGCAACTGTTTCAGGTTGCAGAAAGAAGACAGGTAATTAAATTGATTGGTTAATATGGAAAGCGAAGACTACTTTGGGAAGGAACTTTGGGTTGCTCTGAGCACTACTTTGTTTCTGTGGAGTTGGAAGAATGGTTCTTCTAAAGTGAGTGCCTGACATGTCTGAGTGAAGTGATAGCTATTAAAAATGCTACCTTTCAAGATAAGTATTGGAGTTGGCAGGAATGTAGTGGCTCAAAAGCACAATGTTAAGATTCCAAGCTGGTGCAAGTTTGGGTGAAATTACTCTTATATGTCCTTCCATAAATGCTTTAATGACTGGTATCTTAAATAAAAATATATATGGTTGTCCGTTTTGTACATAGGCTGCAATGTGTAAGCGTATCGAAGTGTAGGCTAAAGCGGAGTTTTGGCCATGCAGGAGATAACAAATGATGGTTTGTACTGGTGCATCCAGTGGGTTTACTTTTTGACGCTGGCAGTAGAGGACAAATCGCTTCCATTTGGCTACGTAGCACTTTCTGGCTGTAGGCTTTCTAGCTTTTTTAAGAATATCCATGCACTGCTGAGGGAGGTTTAGATACTCAAATTCTATGCCTTCAAAAGCCTTATGGCAAGATTCATTTCTTTGGGATATCGGATTTCACCATGGTTCTGTGTGAGAAGGTCCAGGTTGAGGGGATGTTTCTCGTGTGGAACTTTTGAGAGTTCCAGTAGAAGGGTGAAACATGGTTGATAAGCCCAGGTTGGAGCTATTAGTATTAGAGTGAGGGGGTTTGCCTGTACTTCCGGACCACAAACAAAAGTAATGGGAGAGGTGGGGAAGTGCAGGCAAATATCCCTGACCAGTTCATCCATAGAGCATTGCCCTTTGATAGTGGTTGTAAGAACCTGGAGGCGAAGTTTGGGAATTTTGTGTGGTTGCAAACAGGTCTATTTGTGGGGAAACCCCACTTGTGAAAGTATGGCATGAGGACTTTGGAGTGGCATTCCGGTTCATGGACTTGTTGCGGTGTCCTGCTGAGGTCTGCAACTTGATTACTTGTCCCTGGTATGTGTTCTTCTAGGAGATGAATGTTGTGATGTGAAGCCAAGCACCAGATGGTCTGGGCTAGGAGGTATGATCGTAGAGAGTGGGTCCCTACCTGTTTCTATAAATAGTACATGGTTGTCATGTTGTCTGTCCGGATCAGTACAAATTTGTTTATCAGGAGAGTTAGGAACACTTTCAATGCTAGGAGAACAACTAGGAGCTCTAGGTATTTGAAATGGAGACCCTTGTGTTTGGTAACCCATACACCCTGAATTATTAGATTTTGAAGATGAGCCCACCCAACCCATCAGGGAAGCATCCGCTATAAGAATGACCTGGGGAACTGGGTCCAGAAATGGCCGCCCCTTGGACAGGTTTTGTGAGTTCCACCACTGCGGAGAGTGAGATGTGCGGCTGTCTATCAACACTAGATCATGCATTTGGTGCCTGCGACTGATTCCATTGACGTGATAGGCATTCTTGCAGCAGTCTCATATGTGGGCGGGCATGTGGGACGATTGCGATGCGTGATGCCATCATGCTTAAAAGGCGCATGACTGTCCTGAAAGTGACTTGGAGTCTGGTTTGAAACTGTTGGGCTAATGTTTGAATGTTTTGTATTCTGGCTGTATTTGGGTTTGCTAACCCGAAGTGCGCAATTAGTATGGCCCCTAACTATACAGTTGAATATGTAACGGCTGGAGGTGCGATTTTTGCACATTGATGGGAAACACTAGCCTATGTAGAAGAGTAATTGTCTATTGCGCATGTTGGTTGCAAATGTGAGAGCTGTTAGCTTTTATAAGCCAATCGTCAAAGTAAGGAAATACGTGAATGTTTTCTCTTTGCAGATGTGCTGCTACTACTGCTAGGCATTTTGTGAATACCCGTGGGGCAGTGGTGATTCCAAAGGGAAAAACTTTGAATTTAAAGTGTTTACCTTGGAAGACAAAGCATAGGTATTTGCAGTGAGCAGGATGGCTGGGTATATGACAGTAGGCGTCCTTTAGGTCTAAAGCAAACATAAGGTCGCCTTTTTGTAACAGTGGTATTACCTTGTGAGGCGGGACCATGTGGAAGTGTTCAGACCAAATGTAGTGATTGATGGGCCTGAGGTTCAGAATGGGTAGAAGTGAGCAGTCTTTTTTGGGAATGAGAAAGTACAGTGTATATACTCCTGTCCCATGATGTTGAGGTTGGATTGGCTCTATGGCTACTTTGAGTAAGAGATGTTATCTCTAGCTTGAGCAGAACTTGGTGTTGTATGGAAGGTTTGTGCTTGCGGGGTGGAATGTTTAAAGGGGTTGTGATGAGCTTCAGACAGTAACCGTGTTGGATTATGTCTAACACCCATTGATCTGTTGTAATGGATTGACATTCTGGGAAGAATTGTTGTAGACGTCCCACAACAGGTGTTAGATGGTCGGGAGGAACATTGATGGGGTGACTGTTTAGAGGTAGTGTTTGCGGTAAGTGTAGCATTATCTTGCAGCGGCCTTTGAAATTATTTTCTCTATAGTTACCTCTGGAGAAGCCTCTAGAGGTTGATGTTTGACATTGGTTTATATAGGATGACCCCGAGGTGTCTCTTGATGCAGGTATGGCGCCCTGTTTGTAAGTGAGGTGACAAAAGGACCCATGAAAGGAGGGAGATTAAAGGGCACCCATGGATTTTGCGACATCGGTGTCCTTTTTCAGTTTTTCTGGGCTGCATCTACTTGAGATCCTAAAAGATTCTCTTTGTCAAATGGGAGATTAAGGACCACTTGCTGGTCCTCAGTCTTAAATCCAGAGATACAGGGCCAAGCGTGTCTGCACAGGAGAACGCTTGTGTTTACGCCTCTTGCTGCAGTGTCAGAGTCCAGAGCACATTTGATAGAGTTATTTGTAATTAGTTTACCCTTATTAACTAATTCATACCACTGCTTTTTATATTCCTCTGCGAGATGCTGGAGGAGTACCTCCATTTCGCCCCAGCGTGCCCTGACATAGCGTGCTAATAACGCTTGGCTTTTGGCAATTCGCCAAGGATTAGCAGACTGGGCAGCAACCCGTTTTCCAGATGAGTCAATCAGTTCTGATTGTTTGTCTGGGGGCAGTGCTCTCCTGCTGTCTGGGAGTTAGTTCTTTTCCTCCTATCGGTCACCACTGAGTTGATTGGCCACCACTAATGTAAATTGGGGCAGATGGTGCGGCCTTGTATATTTGTCAACCCGTGGTGTTATAATTCGTGCTGTCACTGGATCATTGAAAATGCTATCAGTATGACGAAGAACTCCCTTAAGTATTGGCAATTATTGTGAACTTCGTTCACAAAAATTGCAGTAGTGAGGGAGAAGTCATCCTCAATAGGGTCCTTGTGTAAAGGCATTTGGTGCTATACAGCAGCTCTGGCTATTACATCTTGGTAAGCTGAAGCATCGTCTGATGGGGATGGGCATGCGGGGTAGAGGTCTGGGCCTGTATCCCCCTGTGGGTCTATGTCATAGACATGCCAAGGGTCCCTAGGAGTATGTCCTCTCCTATGTCATCCGTATCATCCCTGATGGGTGAATGTGTGTGAGGTTTAACGATGCCCTCCTCAGACTGTTGTGGTGAAGCAGGTTGAGGAGTGACGGTAGAGGGTGGTGATGGTGGAGTGGGAGAGGTAGGGATAGGCCCAGATATAGGGAATGTGGCCATGTTCTTTTTTCGAGGCTGAATAGGAGGATTAATGGCGTCATCGAAAGACAGTTGTCTTTTAGATGGTGGAGGTGCTGTCGGTTGTAGAGTAATTTTCTTTGTACCGGGCTGAATTTATAATGTCTTTTGCCTCGAATCGAGCTGCTCTTACATTGTCTCGAGGATCGGCTCAAAGGTCTAACATTGCGGTGCGGGTGCCGGTTTTGCTTTTGGTGCTGGAGTAGACGGAGCCTCAACTGTGCCCACTGCAAGACCTTGCTTGTTCCGATGTCGAAACAAAAAAGTCATCAAAACGTTTGGCCTGCAGTGGACCAGGATAGCAGGTCCCACACCAGGCAACAAACTTCTCCCAGTGTCCATCATTAAATGGATTTCATAGAAGAAATCAAGGCTGCAGGGATAACATCCACTACCTCAGGCGGCAGATTCAAGGAGCTGTCGCTGATCAGTCTATGCCATGGAAGTGTGGTTGGCGGAGATTTGGGTTTAAGACCCTCTCCTTTTGCTGAGACAGGAGGTTCTCCCTAAGAGATAACCTAATCGGAGGAGAGATATTCAGACTTAAGAGATCTGGATACCACTCCCTCTGGTCCCAGTCCGGGGTTATCAACATGACGAGAGCATGTTCGGCCCCGATTTTCTTGAGAATCTGGGCAGGAAAGATAATAGTAGGAAGACTGTTTTACGGAATATCAAGCATAGGAATATTGTAGTTTCAGAATATATCAAAAGGTAAATGCACACAGAGAAAGTATAGATTTACTATTCCTAAATCCAAATCTATGCACCTTGAAGACATACATATATTGTCACGATACATATATGTGGAGATACGTGTAGAAACTCTCTACCTAACTTACCTTTCGATATTTTGGTCACAATACTCTGGTCATGATTTTTTGTGCCATTGAGATTCCCATCTCGATATTCCAGGGGCACATCGGTGGAAATGCGTACAGGAGACCCGTCTTCCCTCCCAGACAAAATGGGTCTCCCAGTGATTCTCCTAGAGGAAACTCTAGTGCACAACAGTTTTTAAATTGCACATTCTTGGGGGTGGCAAACTGCTCTAGCCAGGGTCGGCGCCAGTGTTCGGAGATGCCTAGTGCCCCCTCTGGATGGCAACGCATGTGTGGTCATCTATCCAATGGCTGCTCAGTTGGTTCGGAGTTTAGGGATTCTGCTATGTGGTGTCTGGCCTGCTTCATACATCAATCTCTATGGTTCAAGGCCTCTTTACATAGGATCCAGGATTCCACTCCTACCTGCATGTTGCAGTAGCACATGGCAGTCATATTATACATAAATCTGGGGATCCAGTGTAGGGCCCATGCACATGCTACCTAGCATATATTTGACAAAGAGGATGCATGTGACAAGAGCCCAAAAGGACTCCGAACCATCCTCACTGAGTCCTAAGTGTCCCAGACTTGTACCATTGGTTGCCACTGTATCTAGGATAGCCCCTATGAAGGGAAGTGTTTGCATAAGGCTTAGGTGGTACTTCAGCTAGCTGATGGAAAACCCCAATGAGGGCAAGAGAGTGGCAGTGATCTGGGGGTGGTCTGCTACTGACTGCGGCAAGCCCACCTTTAGCAGCCAGTCGTTGAAGTACAGAAGTAAATGTATTCCAGACATCTGAAGATGAGCGGCGACTATTGCCATCACTTTTGGGAACACTCAAAGGAATGAGGAAAGGTTAGAGGGGAGCACATAAAATTCCATCCCTAACAGGAACCGCAGATCGAGCCTGTGGGACTGCAGGGCGGGTGTATGAAAATACTCGCCCTGCAAGTACAGGGGAACTCTCCAGTCTCCTGAGCAGAGAGGCTCTGAGTCAGAATGAGCATTTAAACTAGTCCATTCTCAGAAAGGCGTTCAATGGCTGGAGGCCCAATACAGGTCTACATTCTTGGTTTTTCTTGGGCACGACAAAGTAGAGTAGCACCCCTCGTCCCACTCCGAGGCCAGCACTCGCCTAATGGCACCCTTGGCCAGCAGGTTAACTTCCTGTTTTAGCAATTAAGTGTGGTATGCCAAAATTTGGCATGGGACAAAGGGTATACGAGGTGGGGAAGAAATGAAAAGTAGGGCATAGCTCTTTAGAACAATTTGCAAAACCCATCACTCTGAGCTGAATTTCCAGCTGGGGAGGAAATGTTCGATGCTGCCCCCTACCAGTTGACTGTGGTTTGTCAAAGCCCCCGCAGCAGGGTAGAAGAATGCTGCCCGTACTGGTGTACACAAGTTAGGCTGACTGCACGTACTCGGTTTCAAAAAGGCTGGTTTGGTTGCTGCACTCGCTAAGACAGTTGATGTAGCCATAAAGCTAGCCCTCTCAAGTAAGCCCTACATTTTCGGTACTGCTGGTGGAATTGGCAGGCTGGCAACAATAATCCCAGGGAGTGCGCTATGGTGCAACTATCCTTTTATTGCTCAAGAACGGAGTCAGTCTTTTTCCCAAAAATTCTAGCTCCATCACAGGTCATGCGCCCAAGGGACACCTGAACAACCCCAGAAAACCCAGTAACCCGCATGCAAGTCTGTCATTTAAGCATTACACTAGGGCCAATAGCAAAGCGTAGGTTATTGATGGGGTCAAGACCAGCGTGCAGAACACATTTAGCTACATGTTGTCCACATTGAATAGTCTGGGCAACAGAAGCATGGAGATCTTCTGGGATGACATGCAAGATCTTCCTAGCCATGTCCAACAAAGCATGGGTGTACATGCCCAGAAGTCATTTGTATTCATTATGCTTGAAATTGCCTGACCAACAAGGCTTTCCGGCACAGGATATTTTGACAGAAGATCAGGGTCTCCTGGGGCCAGTCTGTGTCACCTGGCTGTAGGTCGACTGACCAGGAGAGAGGAGCATGTTTTTTACCAAATGGCCATGAGGTTGACTTTGAGTATCTTGTTCAACGATAGAGGTTCTGACGAAGCCTGCCCTGGTTGGAGTACGGCTTTGGGTTTAACTGTAGGCAAATGTAAACCTAGCACCTGTGCCGCTCTGTGCACTACTATTGCAGAGGAGGCCATTTTCTTCTGCTATTGGACCACAAACCAAATTTCAATGGAACAGCAATCATAGATGGTGACATGAACAGGAACTATGCAACTTTGTAAGACTTTAAAAGCAAGGATATTGCCTCCCACTGGGCAATTTGGGCCCAGGCTCCAGAAAACAATTGGAAGAGCAATCAAAGTGGCAACCTGAGCAGTACATCAAAACGTTTTAAAAGCTCTGGTTTTAGCTAGTCTTCCTAGATCGACACAAACACGAGTCATGCCCAAAACCCTATCATGCTCCTAAAAGGGGATAATCACCAGTCAAGCAAGCACTAGTCAGAGCTGGCTCAAACACAGGCCAGCACCCTGCACATATTTAAAGGTCAATTTTTAAATGCCACCCGAACCCCAAAATGTCAATACAGGATCATATTACACATTATATATATGTTTTTATATTACATATTTATATTTAGTTTAAAAATGTTGTTCTCTAAAATTGCAACCAACAATGAGCACCAATAGTAATTCTAATGTTTGGTTTTGCTTAATATTCATTAATAAATTGTAGATAGAAAAATGTACAATGGTGACAGCCAGTGGATTTGTGCATTTTTTTCAGCCAAAGCTAAATTTACCACATGATTTGCCAAACAATTTGCTGATTTTGCATACAATTTAGTTTTTAGCTAAAATAAATGAAAGTAATAAGCAAGAGAATGTGTTGCGTAATTTGTTTTTTCTGCATAATTCAGGTAACGTTGCTACATAATTTGGTTCTCCATGCCGCATATTCCTAGTGACCTTGACTATGATAGAGCTCTGTAGGGTGAATTGCGAATGTTTTCTATATCTCACAGTTCCTTTGTAATGTAGGTTGTTATACCACTGCATTTAATGAAATAAAAGCACCCTAAATTATATATCAATACTATAAATAATGAGACACATTTATGTCCATGCCTTAATTTGGTGCCTTTGGCATGTTCACATTGTTTTACTTTTCATTAACCTCTTTAACCACACCAACTAGTGATGTAGTTTTACTCCACATTTCCCCAGGTTCATTCTGCTTTTGCCATTCTATTACTGTGCACTTCCTTTTTCGCGACAAGTTTACCATTATAAGCGCAGTGGTGCTTAACCACCCATTCTGAAAGCTCCAAGGAGTCATATTGGCCTCATTATTTTAGAAGCATTTTGGTAGCAAGCAACCGAAAACCGTAGCTTATATGTCAGTGAAGTTGCAAGGAACTGTAGACAAAATGTATCTCGTGCTACTTAGAAGCTCAGGGCAATAGAGATTTCCTTGTCGGCCCAAAAGGCTGGTGCTTATTAGTAAACAAAATGGGACATTTTTTGGGGAGCCCTACAAGCTTGAAAGTGTTTTGTTGCCTACTGCAGCGTGCAGCTCTTAACAAGCATTGGCAAAGGCAATAGTTCTCACCTTAGTGGCTGATTGGCTCTGCCAGTGTGTTTTCTTCATGCTCTACAGCATCAAAGCAGATACTGTACAGCACAAAGGAAAGATAAAAAAAGAATACAAAATATGCATGATGATGTGACCTCTGGGACGTGTCATTTTGTAGGCGTGTGTTAAACACACATGAAATCATCTACACGGAGCCCATCAGCTGTGTCAACCAACTTTCTAATTTTTATATGTAATGGAGCTAGGGTAGTGGGCCAGGGAGGCAGAGAAGCACATGGGCGAGAGACTGCAGAATGTAGCAGGGGGGATAGAGTACCACACAAACAAGTAGAGAGCAACAAGGAGGAGAGTGGGGAGGCATAGAAGTACCTAGACTAATAAAAGCAACAATGGGGGGTACGGTAGGGAAGGGGAGGGGAGGGTGAGACAGCGGCACGCGGACGAGTAAGGGCAAAGTGAGCTTTGGGTTAGAGAAGCACATGAGGGAGACAACTGAAAACCACGTGCACTCTCATGGAGTGCTTAAACAAAAATAAAGTAGCACCCAAAACTCGAGCAGTGGAAGGACTCAAGTACTTTGACCATCCTCCAGGGGAGGGCCAAACACAAGCCGACAGATGCAAACAAATAAGAGTGACAATACAGCCAGCCAATGGTAAGCAATGGGTGGGCTCCAAGCACACTGTATGGTAACAACATGTCTTGTAGCAAACAGTGCATACCTAAAAAGGAAGAGTGGCCAAAGTGCACGTATGAAGAGGTAAAAAAAACACAGAAGTCAACGTTCTCTGAACATCTGTAGACACAGCTCTTAGTTATATCGGAACATGGTGTTTTCTTTGGTCAACAGCTCAATATTTTTGCATGCTTAAAAGGCCACGGGAACTAGTTCTGCACTTGTGAAGACATGTTCAATATTGCTGTCATTTCCTTTTTATTGATGCTCACCAGGTTTGGACTGGTGTAAAAAAAAACAGTCCCGGGCACCAAACTAAAAGTGGCCCACACCTATGACCTGGGCAGTTTAAAAAAATGACTCATATTTGTAAATTCAGTAGCTCTTTATTTATTTATTTTTAAAGCCTTGCCTGGGTGGTCTCCTAGGAGCATGGAACCACATGTATTGGTGCTTGCTGCTGGCAGTGTGCGTGGTAATATTTAAAAAAATTGACAGTGAAATTAACTATTTTCCCTATCAGAAAGTTGGAAACATTGATACTTCCCTCCTCTTCCGTCCACGAAGTGCGATAGGTGCATCCACACTGCATGCAATGGGATAACAACATCCACAGCCTGCACAGTTCCTCTTGTTACTGCAACCTAGCTTTTACTTAAAGATGTTTACAACACCAACCCACACAGAGCCACAAACCAGCTCACCACACCTCATAATGGCATTGCCAGATTGCCCTACAGGCCAGTCCTGACCTCATTTTTTTTTTTTTAGTTTTATATAGCGCGAACTAGACCGGAGACATTGGGTATCAGAGCGCTTTACATGAGCACCGGTTGCATTACATGAGGACACATTCATTTTTGTGAGGCACGGGGCGATTAAGTGATTTGCCCAGCATCACAAGATGTTGAGTTTCGTTGCCGAGACTTGAACCCGGTTTCCCAGCTTGGAGGTCGAAAGCTCTAGCCGTAAAGCTACGTCCTTCATGTGCACAACTATGGTACTGTAAAACCTACAGGAAAGAGTTCTAGCTTGCTCGTCAGCCGAAACATTCACAGTCCTTGTCAGCTGATTATAATGAAGCTACTAAGACCAGTCTCAACCTGGAGAAGAATACTTCCAAAAATAACACATTGGAGCAAGGATCAAGATTGCCTTCTTGATCTGACAGTAGTAACTGGAGATGTACTACAGACTATTAACTTAACTATTGGTGCATGGAAGCTACTTAATTATCTCCATTATTATAGGAGTAATGTGCAGATGTAAAGACATTTTCGCATATACGGATTCTGGAATAAATACATTAACTCTCAAAAAATTGATTTTAATTCAGATCACCATTAAAAAGGAAATTCGGCAACACACAGCGTCTCCTAAATCCGGATGTTCAGGAAAAAAACTGCAAAAACACCTGCTGTTAATAGTGCCCGATGATTTTTTCCTAGATCCTTAAGTATAGAGCAATTAGCTCTGTTTACTTTTGCATGTGACCCCATACGTTGAACACTTTTAGCAGTTATGAAGGGTTCATGCACGTAAATGTACTGATGTTGCCTTGCACATGCTCAAACTAACGTGTTAACATTCATAAGCCTCTGTGTGTTTGTCACACAATCCGAAGTAGCACCACACCCCCTCCTACACCTGCTCGCTGGTGGTCTGAACCTGCCATTTTTTGCGTGGCTCCAACCACGTGCCTAGTCTTGCGATGGCTACATGGATTTTTGGGCGTTCCTGTACCAGCCCTCCAGCCTCAGGCGCGTGCGTATTGCCCAAGTTATGGGACTGCACCACACAGACCACACGCCCTGACAAGCGCAGTTGCACATCAACAAGGAGCATGAACCAGCCGGAGACAAAAGCAGGTAATAAATACTTAAAATCTTTAATTTAAAAAAAAAAAGGCAAATAGACTCAGTAGCAGGCAATCCTTCCAGTCGGTCACTACCTTGGCCCCAATCAACAGAAAGGGCTCAGAAATAAATAACTTGAATGGGAGGGAGGATCACAGAGCAAAATTGAAGGGGATTAGAAAGATTAAAAATGCCACAAATTAATCCAATTGTTCACAATTAATCCAATTGTTCCTCTGAAGGAAATGGACACGTAAAAATATCCCAGGATCTTTCGTACATTTTATAATTGCATGTAAAAACGTATTAATAAATCATGTGTAAAATCCCAGCTATAGAAAGAGTACTTTGCCGTCTTCTTTCCCGACATATGGCTCTTTCCCACCGCTTGTGGTCTGCGAGGACTCGAGATGGAGGGGTGAGGGATCTAGGTAGGCACAGATTCACAGTGTTTGTATTGGATTAAAGTTTGGGAGAAGGTTGTGCGGGTGTGGGAAGAATGAAAAGAATTTCTCCAGTGTGTTCTGGTTCAAACGGGAAGGCGAGCATGGATGGTGGAGGTGGCCGACAGTTCTTTCTTAGGATGCACTCCCTGGTAGAGGTGTGGTGGAGCTTGTTAAGATTCCAAGGCTAATATGAGTTCTGGTGGATGACAGACTTCAATGAACCCACAATCCTTTAATATAATGCAAATTCTCAGAGGGAGAGGATGGTGTTATGGTCTTACAATGACAGTATTTATTCGTTACGGAAAATTATATGGATTCCCATCTCAGCAAAAGGAATTCAGTTTCAAATCCTCTCCCTCCCATTCACCCCTGGTTGAGAAGAAAGCGGGTCCATGGAAGGCGCTTCCTGTTTTGAAGGCAATCTTCAGAGAGGACCAGAAGCCACTGGCAAGAGGGAGCACCCCAAAGTACACTTCCACCCATCTTCAATTATAGCTTCTGAACCCTTAAACCATGGTAGGTGGAGGCAAACAGTGAAAGCGGATTCAAGGTTCAGAGACACGACATTTTACCTGTATCTCTGGCATGTGTACTGAGCTTGTGAGGGATGTTACATATTTTGCATGGATAGGAGACTGCTCAGTGATGTTCTATGAAACATGCAGTGAACGTTACACAAAGTGTTAGTTCTCCCCAAGTTGTGTGGGCAGGCCACCCTTAATCCAGAAGCCTAGGATAAGGTGCCTTAACATGCCAGACCCAAGGCAGCTGCCCAGCAACACATTTTAAAACATCTAGCTCAGACTTGACATTTGATTTTTTTAGTGTAACTACTTACTTCATATTATCAGGATTCCAAACATTCTACCATCTCTTGTAGTGAGCCTTACTTGTTTGACTCACTACCTTTAGAAAGCCAAGTTTACAAAGGGGTAACTTTGTTATCCATTTCAAGAGTGCCAGTATCCAAGAAATGGTTATACCAGTGGTTAAGGACAGTGCTCACCACGGATGCTGCCCAGTAACGCCCGGCAGGTCTAAATAACAGACAGGAGGTATCATATCCATCAAGCAAGTATTTAGCCTGAAACAAAAGGACACCTGGACGGACAGCATTTTTTTTATTTTAGCTTGTTGTTAATATCTTTCTTTTGCAGCAACAACTGTTTTTGACCCTTTACCAAATAATTACTCTGGCATATCTGTTGACTAGTAATAGGCCTAAAAGACAAATGAACCCATGATAGATATAAACACAGGATTAAGATGGAGTTACCGTAGTCTGGTTTGCAAATCACCAAACACCACTAACGTGGGCTCCGTCAGACAAGGGATTGAGGAAGACAATGACGGGACTGGATAATAATGCAAGGAAGAGGAACTGTAGCCTGAAACAACTTTCAACTTCATGTTCAGATCACCTCCAAACTATGCTAAACAATTTACTGACACTGGAAGAAAGATTAGGGCATAGAGCAGGATTAGGTTTGACATTATCCTCTTCTCTCAACCCGTGCCCTCTGTGTTTTTCACTCCATACGTGCTTAAAAAAATTGTTTGTGCACTTTATTTCTATATGCTGATCCACATCAGAGCAGCAAATAAAAAGAAAAATAAACAGCTGTCACAGTTTTTGTTTTATTTAGCCATGCTTCATAGCATCAGGGATGCTGTACAGCATGGCTAAAAATCCCTGGCAAAGCCAATGGGTCCCCAAAGGCAAAACCTATTGGCTTTGCCAGTCCTTGATGAAGTAGTCATGAGTCCAACGGCAACAACAAGCAGGGCAAGGTACACAGAGAAGCAATGATTAGGGTTGGCTCTTTTGAGTTGTAGAAGTGCGCTGATGGACGGCGGTGAAAGCAGAAGGTCGATCCTACAGCTGCTGCACTGCCACTGCACTTTCCAATTCCCCTTGGAACCTCTTGATACAGCTACTGGGATGGAACCCATATGGTCACACGATCACTACGCTTTTTAGGTCTCGCCTGAGTCAGCGCGCATGCGCTGCTCTGCGAGGCTTCTAGAAAGGACTTTCAACTCGGACCAAACGCTCGTGCGTGTCCTTTTTTTTGCTCACACGCAATTGGCCTTTGCGTGCGTCTTTCTAGGAAAGACAGCACGCAATTGGCCAAAGGCCGGTGCATGTTCTGCCTTGTCTCTCCCCTGGCCTAGGAAGCTCGGGAGCGAGCAGCGGCCCCACACTGTTCCTGCTGCATTCCTTACATTGTTTGCAGTGCACGCGCACACACACACCACTCGCGTTGTACCTTGCACTGTAGCTGAATTAATAAAGCGTGTCATGTCCCTGGCAAGCTACGAAGCGCTTTAGGTGAAGGCTATTAATAAAACTGTCGGTTTATTGTATGGCTTATGAGGGACGTGTTTCAGTGTTGACTAAAGTCTTTTAGGGGTTAACACACAAAACCGTACTCACATAAACAGCCTAAACAGAACCAGGAAGTTGCTGAGAGGAAGTACTTTTCACATTCTAACGTTCCTGGCGCGCTCCTCTCCTCAACGACGCTCACCGTGACGTAACCCTGGTCTCTATACTTACCGAGTTGCATCTGTGACCTGCATGTTTAAGGGGCTGCGAGCGCATGCCGAGTGCGGGTATTTAGTAATGTGGCTGGAATGTGTTTATGTTCCAAGGGAGTGGAACTCTGAAGCAGCCGGTGGTTTTTAAACTATTCCTCCAGGAATGCTGACACAGAAAAATATACTAATACTAAATATATTAGGACCTTCCTGCACCAGTTCCCGTCTACCCTACTGCCTCCGTTAGGGCCAGTTACAGCATGCCCAGCATTGACCTAAGGGTTAGCTACACAGACACAGGGCTTGAATTATTGTCTTGTGTGTGTCCTATGCTTTATAGTCTTGCTCAAGGTATTACTTATACAGCAGAGAAGTAATATGGACATAGGGACCGAGGTACAGCTCTCTGCAGAGCTTACCGTGAACAGGCCTCACAGGCACAGAGGGTGGGAGAGGGTCACACAGACCTGGCAATAACACACCTCAAACAAGCTAAGGGCGAGAGAGGGGGCAGGGTGCACAGCTTACAGGCACACCACTTGTACAAGGTGGTGAGAGGGTGTCCCCTGCAGACCTTACAGGCACACAACTTAGACAAAAGGAGGTGAGAGGGCGACCCCTGCAGACCTTACAGGAGCACAGCTTACACAGACAAGCATTTGCAATGCAATAGGTCTCGCATTTACGCGAGTTTGAGCTATTGACATTATAAATGACAATGCCTTTTATTTTTGTTTTCATTTTTAAAACATAAATAAAAGGCATTGTCATTTACAATGCCAATAGCTTAAACTTGCGTAAATGCGAGACCTATTGCATTGAAAATGCTTGTTGCTAATGGAAGTGTGAAAGTGACAAGTAATTTACATTATCTGCATTTCTATTTTTCTCCAAAAACACTTAACGACATTACAATTACTCACAGAACATACAAAATGGACAGCGGTGAGGGTGATGCTAAAGATTTAAGATGGTTATAAAGTGAGCTGTAAGAGTTATACGAAAGGACACGACAACCTTTCAGGGATCGGAGCAAAGCTACCCACCCTTACACCAGCAAAAGTGTAATTTTGAAGGTGTGGCCAGAGGCAATACCAAAAAATGCAATCAATTATAAAATGACCCGGGCCTCCCAAAAGACAAAGGTTTGCCATGTCTATTGGCTAGGATTGATGAAGTCCGCCTCCTTCTCTCATCCAGTTGGAGGATGCCTGAAACCTGCTTATTGACATTGGCTGGATGATGATGTTCTAAAAACAGAACTGCATTACGGCCAGGACTGTGAAGGAGAAGGAACGTGAGTGTAAAGTCCAATTATGTACCTAGACTGGACCACGGGTGGGAGGTACTCCACCCTCACTCCTTCTCACAAGACCATCGCAGACAACATGCCACCCACCTCCAGCAAGATAATACAAATAGAAACTTTAAGAAACAAAACAATCACATCTTCTTTTAGCACCTGGTTGGCATATGTTCTGAGGTGCACAAATGCCGTCCGTTTTTTGTTTTCTTCTGGCATCACAGAAGCCAGCCCTGAGGTGTGAGCTGCTTGGGGTCCTCGAGCTCACCTTGGTACCGCATGTCCGGCCACCAGGACCTCTTATTTAAAACCAATTGCCTTGGTTTATAGTCACAAAATCCTCTGAAGTCATTTCCTATTGTATTTTTGGCAAGGCTTTCTTAGGACTGGCTCGCTTAGAGCCTAATGTGCCCATGGATCCGGAGCATGTAGTCAACTGCCTAAGAAACTTGCACCTTCAGTGTTAAAAATTCAGGCTGATGCAAGGATTCTCTGAGATTCTGGAGGCCACTAAAAGTTTATGCATCCGGTTCTAGGCTTGACTACTTCCAGCCCATAGGTTGAGAGTTATCCACTTCTCCCAACCCGTCCCAAATGAGGACTGTGCCTGTATTTGAACTCCCAAACATTTCTGCCAATTTAACTTTCCCCAAAATCCCAACGGAGGACGTAGACACTAGAAATTGCCATTCGGAGCCAATATGCTTTGAAAGTGAAGGCAGTAAGCCTCACTTCATCTATGTCCACCAAACCAATTCCCCCTGCGCCTCAGGTGCCTGCACCTCCAGTATACGCCATTGGTAGAAGGTGGCCTAACTGGGACAGCAGTGCTTCAGCCATTTATGGACACCAGTATCAGTCCAACCACCAAAAAACCAATTCACAGATTCCGCTGGGTCTTTCTGCTGGGTCTTTCTGCTGGATGGACTCCAATTTCCAGTTCCACCAATAAGAGTCGGTGCTCTTAGGGGCCCTCTGCAAAGTGACCTACATGTTGATAGAAAGTTCAATACTCAAGGAAGGTGAAGGAACCACCAACCCATGTGTGGAAGACTTGTCTCCTGTCCAGCATTTGTCCCCTGGCAAACCCTTCCAGGGACACCTTCAGAGGTCTGTACGATGAAATGTAGGAGCCAGAGGCTACCTTCCTGTGGGCACAGCTGTGGGACTCCAGCAAGGTGCAAGTGAAATAATATTTCAAGAGTTAATGTCACCCCATTGGGCTAGGGGTCCTACGATCTGATTTCAAGCAATGATCTTCTGTGGGATCTCAACTGAGGCCTTCATGAAGATGGCATTGTCACGGATGTAGTTCCTCTTCTTGATCTCCTCTTGTGAGATGAACTTGGGGTAGCCGAAGCCCAGCGAGCTTTCGTCTAGAGAGTTACGAGAGCTGCCTGGTTTGCGAAAGTTCTTCCAGTTGGGGTCAGGGTTAAAGGTCTCAGTGATGTTCTGTGGCTTTGAGAGAGAAGGGTCGCTCTGGTCCAATAGCGAGAAGGTCACTCGGTAGGAAAAGGGCCACTCCAACAAGTTGTCATACTCGCCAGGCAGAACACGGATGTAGATGGACAGGTGGCTGCCCTCGCCACTGCCATTCCCATTCAGGAAGGCTGACACCTGCAGCTTGTATCCATACTTGTGGGTGTAGAAGGCTGGGCTAAAGAATTCGTGATTGCTCCTTGCCTTGGCCTCTTGCAGTTTGCGTGCGTAGTCACTAATCTTCCAGATCAGCACGCCATCACTGCTCACGGAGAGTTCCTCCAAGTCGCGCCGCAGTTCCAGGATCTCCTGCCGCTGGCGGCTTACCAGGGCACACATCATATTCAGATGGGGCTTCACGCTGTCATCCAAGTGCCGAGTCATCCCAATCTTGGGGCACTGTAGGGGGCAAAGGGATAACGTGAGTGTGAATATACATGTGTGCGTTCATACATGTATGTGGATGTTTATGTGTGCACACAAATAGTTGGGGAGATGGATGTCCATGTTTGAAGCATGCGGGCAATGTGTGTGGGAGAATTTGGACTGTCTGGGAGAGGAATGGACCTGCTGCGCACATTGGCGGATGTGCTGTATGTCTGTTCGGGGCATGTGAGAGGGATCGTTGATGGTGGCTATTGCTTTTGCAGGGTGATAGGTTTTTTTGTGCAGAAGTGGTGTGTCTATGTATCCTTAGGTGGCGTATGCTTGTGTGTGAGGAAAGTAGACAGTTTGCATAAACCTCTAGGATTGGCACAGTGCTTCCAGTTGCTAATGTGATGGGATTGCTGAAGTGGTTTACAGTGCATGGTGTTGATTCTGGACCCATGTTGAGTTACTCACCCGGAATTTGCATCCAGCCTCTTTATAGGGACACAGCACCATGGCTGTGCTGCAGTTTTCCTTCAGGTGCCCCGTCAGATCTTCACGGGCAATGTTGGGTGTGCCACACTGATTAGGACAAGAAACTGGGAGCCTTGGGCACTGGTACTGGTGATTCTGTTGGGGGTATATAGGAGCATAGTATTAGAATGTATACACTTTAGTGGCTATGCCTAGTGACTTCTACAAGGTCCAAAGAGGAAAGTATTTGGAGAAATAAAACAATATGGGTGGCACAGTAGATGATTGGGGTACAGCATGGGAGCTAACAGTCTGGGCACCAGGAAAGAAGCACACAAACTGGCGAGAGACATGGAGAGGAGTGTATAAGCTAGGAAAACAGAATGGAAGACGAAAAAATACAAAGTAGAAGGGAAATAGTAAGGCTGTGGAATTGGAGGAAGGAGAGAGGAAGAGGAGTGGCTGCGTGTCTGTAGGAGTGCTGAGAGCACCCATCAATCCCGGAATTTTCAGGCTAGTGGCTCAAATCTTAAGAACTCTGGCAAGGGGTTCTGCAGGGTTTAAGAATATGTGCCACCGAATGGCTGCCTTCATTGTAGGCGTTGAAAAGGGTTCAAGTCATCATATGGCAACCAAGCACTGGGGAAGATTGGACAAGACCTTGTGAGTCAATGGTCACATCACATGGCGGTATCGCTCATCTACATTGACGACATTCCTAATAAGATGTTTACAACCCTGTGAGGAAGGAGTGGAAGTAGTGACAAACTAGGTTTGCCATCCAGATTCTCCCTCCACATCCCTGAAAACAGGGTGGGCTCACATGAAGGAAGCCTGTGTCTAGTGCTGACGGCCCATCGTGCAACTGTGCACGACTTACTGGCAAACAGAACCTTGTGAGGCGAGAAGGAAGTTCAACAGATTCTTTATGCAAGACTGCACCGCCCACAACGATTGTACCAAGAGGGTAAGAAAAACCACGGAACTACTGACAAAGGGCGAGTCCAAGTGGTAGAGACAGAGACCATGAGTGAGAAAGACCCACAGACTGCAAGAGGAAGTGAGACTCGCAGGTAATTCACCATGGTGTGGAGAAGGACCCTCGGCCCTCATCCAGAAGACATGAAAGGTACAGACAGGGTAAAGGTACTGTGAGCGCTTATCTCACCTGGATAGTGTCGAAGACAAACTCCTTGGTGCAGTAGCTGCAGGGCTGGGTGCGCTTGGGGCATTCGGCCAGCGAGTGCTGGGACAGCAGCCGTCTCATCATGCGGGCACCACATTTGTTCTCACAGTACACGCTCTCCTGAGGGCAGATGCCCTGGTGATTCTGTTGGACACAAGGGAGACTGTGTCAGCTGCTGTACCTATGTTTGCTGCCCAAAACAACCCTAGACTTAAAATCATTACATTCCAACGCTACACTGCACCCGTAAAACAACAATATAAACCCGGTATGCTCAATCCAATACCATAACCAGACCAATTAGACTCCACAAGCCGACCTCGTGCACTGTCCAAGCGAAATCCACCAGCGGACACTTTGCCCACTCAGACAGCAGGTAGCACCAACCTGACACTATTAACTGCACAACCTGAAATGTACGGCCTGCGTCTTTGGAGTTTCATTGCAAAGTCATCCAAAAGTGAACTTTACAAAAGCTGGTCAAATTTATAATTGCCATTTTCAATGAATTCAAAATCATTTAAAAGGCCTTAATTTTAAATTATAGCACCTATAATCTTTATAAAATGAATAATCAGTTGACTTATCTATTGTTAAGATGTGGCTTGCACACAAGACCTTAGCTGACATCAATGTTCTGTTCATATCTCCATTAATACCTTCAAAGGGGACATTGCTGAAAAATCTCCAAAAGTGTTATCCCTATAAAATATTTCTCCCTAAGAAAAGAACTCAAACTCCACCCTATACTCACACCATTTTCGCAATTTTCACCTAACAATGGGTTTCTTTTATTTCTGTTGCCATACACTGACTTTGCAGACAACGTTTTCAGTCTTTTAAAATTATTATCCTTCGGAGGACGCCTAGCCTGCGCCGTTTGTCTTTATGCCTCGCCTTTTGTTTTTCTTTTAGTTTTCTGTGTTTGTTTGATCTAAGTCTCCTGTGCCTCTAGAACTATCCGGACTCACTACGGGGCCGACCCCCGGGAACCGACTGCAGCTTTGATAAATGTATATTTCATTCTGTGCTTAGCGGCCGGCCCTGGTGGTTGTAGGCCCGTGCTTGTAATCGAATTATTGTTCAATAAAAATTTAAAAAAAAAAAAAAAAAAAAAAAGAATGCAAAAAAAAAAAAAAAATTATTATCCTATACAGGAAAAACTCCCAACCTCAATACTAGTATTTCAAAGTTCTTTAGCAACAGGTAAGTATATTTATTTGTTTGTGCCACAAACTGCAGTGATTTTATAAACACATTTGCCATTTTATGTTAAAGTTTTATAATGGTATGAAAGAACTTTGTGTTTGGCTGATTTTTCTATAATGACGTTGTGGTAAGTATCCTACCCAATTCTCTGTCCAAATGATTTCTATAGCCAGTCCCACTCAACAGAACACTAAGTCCAACCCAACCCTATTCTACCCTCTACCAAACACTGGCTATCGAACAATGCATGCCAGTGCAGTCGTCATGTGCCTCTCTAAGGGATACCCGTCCAGACCATTAAATTCTGAGTTTACCCAATGAGCCTTGTTGAATTGGGTGGTACATTTGAAAGGGAAAAAAAAACAAAAACAATTACAAAAAAATAAAAAATGTTAAAGAATCTGGAAGCCAACTGCATATATCTAGGACCAACTCTGTAATGCCTCTAAAAGAAACAAGTTCCTTTTCCTTCCTCACCTCGTGTGCCTCGCCGCTGAAGTCACTGCCACAGAATTCGCACTTGACGCGGCGCTTGGAGCAGTCATGCTGCAGGTGGTCGGGCAGATCCCGGCGACTTAACTTGACGCCACAGCGGTTTGGGCAAGGGATGACGTTGAAGCTGCATGTGTTTAGATGCACCTGAGAGAGAAAAACAGTCCACGAGGGAAGAGAAAAATCATGAGTACAGTATAATTTGGGTCAGCAGAAGGGACTATGTGAATGGTGAGAGACTTAAAGGGGGGGTGGGGGTTCAGGAATACTTGATTGCCTCTCTCTATGGGGATAAAGGTATGTGCATTATGTCTCCAGCCAAGTCTGTTTATGCACATATGGGTGTGTGAATAGTGATATGTGTGTGTATGCCACCATCTTGACCTGGATGGATATACGTCAATATGAGTAACATTGAAGTCCTAAACTGTGCTAAGCTGAAGTGTCACTGCCATTTTTGCACTTTTCTGGTTTGATGCACATCGATTGCAACCCTAACCCCTTGTATTCGGAAACTGACAGACCCGGCATTGTGCCAAGTTCTGATGTACACCACATAAGGCCTTACCTTTCTCTGACCTTTGGTTACAAAAATAAACCCTTTCTCAGTCGAGTGACCACACTTATCCGACTGTAGGAATGTCCGTCATGTTGATGGCAGTTTACTAGTTTTGTGATACAGCACAATCTGTGGCATCTGGAGACGATGCCTACAGTAATACATATGTATTGCACTTGTGACGAGCGTTTTATCCTTTAGCTGGCTGAACCTTCACACCACCTCCCATCAGCCTGGCCTCGACTGATCGACTACAGATACATTCGAAAACTAGGGAGGCTTTTGAGGCCCAACTATCTGTCTCAGGTGTACTACTCAACATCTTGTCAGTAGGGAAACATGCACTTCCACCACTGATACTGCTAGCTGGTCTCTGCAACGTCATGCTCTGGTCAAGGATTGTGAGTGTGTGCCTGGGTCAGAGAGTCACTTGTACCTGCTACCAGGGTTCAGGAGTTCTACCCGTCTTTGTTTTAAAAACCCTCATTCACGGACACAGGTCGATAGGCGGTATATCTTGATTCTCCGCCTTAGTCAGATACGTGACAGCATGATCGGAAATAGACAAAAGTGAGGGTGCTCAAGTGGAGTGAATTTGCTAAGAAAGGAGAGTCCTCATGCCACCTAAACTAAAACTTTATTCAGTTTGGAGCATGGGGAAAGATAAAAACAGTGTTGTGCACAGTGGGACCACCACCCTGGACTAACTAGTGCAGTGGACTCATAGTATGTCCCACTATGCACAACACTGTTTTTATCTTTCCCCATTCTCCAAACTGAATAAAGTTTTAGTTTAGGTGGCATGAGGACTCTCCTTTTTTAACAAATTCACTCCACTTGAGCACCCTCACTTTTGTCGATTTCCGATCTACTGTAACAACCAGTGGTTCCCTCCAGGTGGAGGAAGCATGAAAGAAACCCAATGATGCTGTCACGTATCTGACTAAGGCGGAGAATCAAGATATACCGCCTATCGACCCATCTACGTGAATGAGGGTTTTTTTAAAACAAAGACGGGCAGAACTCCTGAACGCTGGTAGCAGGTACAAGTGATCCATTCCCTCTTGATTTTGAATGACTAATAGGAAGCGGAATGGATCAACGCTTCTTCTACCTCCCCCACCCTTGATTTCAATGGGTCAGTGAGTCTTCATGTGAAAGGGAAGAGTCTCTGAGCTATTTAATACATCTGCTTGCATTCAGGTGAGTATCTGGGAGCTTTAGTGTGTCTTGCGACCCTGACTGCCGAGTGCGGGTGCATGGGTGGACACACAGCCGGCTGGTTTGATGCATACAGATGTGGGTGTTTTTACAGCTGCTACTTTTGGTAAAATTGGTGTCCCTATTGCCCAGTTTCCTCAGCTTAGGGCTGCCCAGCACTGCCCGCTCTGCTCACCTGTAGCTGCTTCACCTGCCCACTCCATCGGCAGCCCTCCTCGCTGTGGATGCAGCGGATGGTCAGACTCAGCACCTGCGCTTCCAAATCTGGATCAGGGTAAATCTGAAGAAAAAAAAGAGAAGGAAACAGGGGATGGATATCTGCTGTCCGACATGAGCAATGAGAGCAGATGCAGGCATTAAGACTTGGAGACACCGGTGAGGACAGCTGTAGTAAGACCTGGAAAACGGGTGCAGACATCAATTGTCAGACTTGCAGGTGTGATGGTGGGTAGGAAATGACGTGAATTGGACATAAGAAGGAGACTACACCAGAGGCTGGACATAAGCAGTCAAATATCATATATTAAAAGACACCAGGGCACAGACATATACAACAGTAGAAGCCAGGATGAGACATAGGAAGGTGAAGCATCACTGTCAGACATGGAAAGTAGGAGCAACGGTTAATGGCAGACCCCTGGAAATAAACCCGTTCCTCATTGGGTGGACATGGAAAGAAGAAGGCATGAGCTGTTAAAATTAGGATACAGTGGACGATCCGGGGGGTCAAGCATGGGATATCGGGATCAAAAAAATACAAAATATGCTCAGGCATAATGCTACGCAGCTACAAATCCTTGCAGTGCGCGCAAAGATAACAAGGTAAGCCGTAAACCAATGTAATCCGTGAGTGCAGAATGTTGTTAAAGACACCTATCTCCCTCCAATTATAAACCGATTCTGATAGTGTTTGTGATTAAACAGCTAGTTTAATAATTTACACTGTTTGTTTTAAAAGTGATCTCTAACTTCAGGAAGTCTGCAGGCTCATTTAGAGTTTGTCACTAAATTGGTCAACAAGCAGCTCCTGTCGCAAAATAAGTTTGTGCTGGGTGCCCAAGAATCTTTTCTTGCTGTTTGTGTATCCAGGCAGCTGGTAAATAGTTCAAGCACCATAGAGACACTTGGCAAAGTGCCTACACATTCTCAAGTTGCTTCAAAGTGTTACCCATAAAGGTTTCCTTCGTATATTCTGTATTTAAAATGTCAATGTTTTTTTGTTTTTTTTAAGTGTCTTTTTTTTTTTTTTTAAACAAAAGTGTTGTTTATAGGAAGGTTTTGCACATGCTCTCTTGTTTTACATGGAAGGCTTTCAGGGGATGGCTGCTGAGGAGGACTAGGCAGTTAACAGCATTCCCACAAGAACTTTGGAGTATTTGGCACCTCTGCTGAACATGCACGCATTGAGACGGATATGCACTGAAGTATGAGTTGGGTGCCACAAGTACAAGGTGAAGGCACAGGACGGTGGGTGGAACAGTCCACTTGCTTTTCTAGGAGCGGTACAGCAGAATTTGTGCTGTCGACGTGGGAGAAAGGAAAGTCTGTATCTTGGGCAAATTATGATGGCTGCTATACAGTTTGTGGCAAAAGTCGTCTAAAGACTGCATGACGGAACAGTCACTGGAAAGACCCATATTTGCATGATGGAGTAGATGCACAAGGACAACCCACGAGTGCATGATGATGGAGTAGATCCACAAAGACAACACGTTTGTATAATAAAGTAGATTCACTGACTAGACTGCTGAAAGGGAGATTGCCTTTACACGGGGAAGCTGATGTATTTGTAGCTTTATAGTTCAGGTGTGGGCAAGAGAACTTGTAGCAGTGAAGTTTGTAGTATCAGTGATGGTACTACAGAGCGAAAAATGCGGTTATTTGGGAAGATGGTCCGACCACAAAGAGTGTGGGCTCATGATGGTACATGATGATGAGAATCCATCAAGGGTTCAGCATGCCAGGGTGATTACAGAGGTGGGTGATTGATGGTCTGTGGCTTTCAGCACTGTTGCTTTGGTAAGCATTCCTGCAGCATCGGTTTAACATCTACGGAGGCTGCAAGGGCCCTTCACAGACAGCTTTGAAGAGCTGGACGAAAAAGCGTCAAGAGATACACGTTCCCGCTGCAAAACAGACCAGACTGAAAGCCCACCGTCTGCCAATCACCAGAACATAAGTGCTTGGGAGATTCCTGGCCCAAGCAGGGAATTTCCCGCTCTGCTCCCCACCCTCACAAAAAAGGGCAAAGTGATGGGGTGTTCTCGGCGCTTGAGGCTGCATTAGCAGCAGACAATAGGCGTAGCTCCTAGTGTGCACAAAAGAAGGTTCAACACCTGCATTTATCGTCAAAATTGTTTTCTTTAAGAGGCGTCACCTTCCGTCAGCCTTTGTAACCGGGGCTTAAGAGGAGCGGAGGAGAGTGGGAGGGCCGAACACAGGCAGGAAGTGAGACTAGTTCTTCTGTGACCAGGAGGCAGCATACGTAGAGTGCAGCTCCGCAATTCTAAAGGGCACGCACTAGCAGGGGTCCAATTATTTTAACAGAGGAGTACCCCAGTTTCTTAGTAACAATGGGGAACTGGGGGGACAACCGACGGGAGGGGGGGGGAGGAGTCTGTGCCCCGGGCAGCTTTGAGCCATTGATACGGTGCAGGCGACCGTATATGACTTGGCTATTTTAGTAGGGCGGGGCGTCCAGAAAGCTTCCTTTTCCACAGAGTCGGTGGTCTGCGCTGTCCCCTATGAGCTGGCCAGGGACAGCGCGGGCCTCATCCTCTGGACTTCCATTCCCCGCCCGGGCCGTCGGCGTGCAGCGCTGGTTGCTGGAGGTGGCAGGGGGCGGGCCCCGCTGCGGTCGCACACTGTCACTGTGCTGCACAGAGCTAACCAGTATGCGCGGGAGTTTTTTTTCGAATCAGCAAGTCACCTTGCGCCGGGTGTGTGTGACTCATTATACAAGGTCGGAAACAGTAGGTGGAGTGCCCCAAAAGGAGCCTGTCCCCTCGCGGCACAACGTCCTTGTTTACTTTTAAAGCTAGCACAGGTAACAACCACAGGTGAAAACAAACAGCTGATTGGCTGGCACAAAATGCAAGCTTTCGCCTTATTGGGTAATCCGGAGTTTGGAGACGCGGGCGCTTCAGATCTAATCGGTATTATAATTAAACATATTTATAGAGCGCACAGCTACCCATATGCGGGCTTCCCGGCGCTAACAGCACACAGTGAGGGCATCTGATAAGTATTTCTCTATTTGGATGAAAAGATACGTTTTCAACTGTTTCTTAAAGCGGAGTATTTTCTGGTCTGATCTTAAATGAATGAATAGGAGGTGTGTTTCAGAGTTTGGAAACAAGGTGGCTACCCCCACCGACCCCCCTCCCTTATTCTTCGTCAGGCAAGTCAGAGTTTTAACCCTAGCATCACCTGAAAGGTGGCTGCACTTGGTGATCATGGGCTCGTCATCTCCTTATTCCTCGCTTCCTTCTATATCAACCGTGGAAGATATGAGAAAAGGGTTGCCCTTCACTGTATAAAAAAAACCTGGACATTTACTTGAACAAAGTGGCTTTTAGGACAACAAAAAGCAAGGCTTTCAGTCCCCAGATAAACCGAGTGAAGTTTGGGTACCAAGTGAGGACTGCACATCCCAGATTTGCCCAGGAGAACGAAGGCTTACAGGTAACATTTTACACCTCAGATACATCCAAAACAGGAGAACCCCCAACAGGAGAGCCTCACGCTGCTGATTCACCCAGGTACAGGGTGACATCAGGGCCATAAGTGGTGCCAAATCAGACCCTCAAACGTCAGACCCCATGTACATCTCGAGGTGTGGGCAGGGAGTGCCTCACGGTCCAGGACAGCGAGGGTCAGAATGGCGCCCCAAACCCATCTGTGACAAGGAAAGGGGCAAGGAGGCGCCTTTAGAGCGTCCTTCACAACCAAGATCACACGAACAGTGAGCACAGCAAGGGCACAGAGAGAGACACAAAGGCGAGTGAGGGGACCACGCCAGAGCACCCCTCCTCCACATCAGATACATCTCCTTAACAAATACTTTCCTGACCAATGTCAACTAACCTAGACTTCAATATCCGAGTTTACTCCTCTCTCTTGACATTCAAGGATAGTTGGTGACCGGACTGTGTTAACCACCTTATCTTCCATGCTGTATTTTTTTTATCCATGGTTTTGCTTCCTTATTGCCTGCCTACTATGTAATGCAATTTCCGTCTGTTTTTCTTTACAGTATGTATGTAAAGAGCTCCGATACCTACGGGTCAAGCTAGCGCTATATAAAACTTTACAACAGGGAGGGCACAAAGTGAGACACTCTGACCCCAGGTGCATCTACAGCAATGAGAGACCAAGTTGTTGCATCTTATTCCAGGGACACCCAGAATGGCGAGGGCACTCGGTGGGACTTGTAAGTGGGCAGAGCGTGACACAGCCTGGATGCGCCACTTACAAAAGTGATGGTGATAAGTGAGCCCTCACACCTCAGATACTCCTATGGTAATGAAGGCACGAGGCCTCTCCAGAGCAAAAGAAGCATGACGTGGACAGACTGGATAGGTCACATTCCAGATACAACCAGGAAACAGGGAATGGATTAAGTCTCTTTCTTACACCGTGCACGCGTGCACACACACATACACAGACACACGCCCACCCCAAGCACAGTGACAAGACAGGAGATTGGAAGAGACGACAAGGAGCACATAGAAAGAGAGAGGACTGCTGAATATTGCATTCTTCTCTACAAAGCACAATGCTTGCAGCTAGCGGGCTGGGGGTTCTGCAGTATGGACGGGGATTGACCCTATAGATGTAGAACAGCAGGTAGGTGCTGGAAACCTCACTCTTGGGGGGGGGGGGGGGGGGGGGACCATTTTTTTTTTTTTTGTAAAACCTTTATTATTCACAGTTTCATCATCCGATAGCGTACATTCACCATCCAAGGTGTCGAATCATTTAGACAATAAGCACATGTTTCCAGTCAGTATGACACAGCCATTCAGCCGGCAACCCGGGGGTCCGGCGGCGTTGCACATGGTGGCAGTTTTACAGGAATTAGGTGTGCACTTTGTTAATCGGCAGGTCCCTGTTGCTTTTTGGTGTTTTGTTGTGGAGTTCCTTATTCGTGATATCAGTGACAAAGAATGGCGCTGTATTCCAGCCCGCACCGCGGCCATCGCGGTCGCCACCCAGGCCCCTAGCTGGAGTCGTGCAGGACTCTGCGGTTAACCTCAAGCGTAAGGGCCTCCGGTCAGCACAGCGTCAGTGTCGTGCTCGCAATGCGGGCCGGAGCGCGGCAAGGATGTTTCGGTATAGCTCACTGAGACATAGACGCTAACGTTTAAGTCCGGCGACTCCAGTCTGCAGTTTCGCAATTCGAGTCCATGTGTGGGCTACGTGGCGCGCATCCGTCCCCCCAGCGCTACGCCCCTCAAGCTGCTGATTATCGGGGTACGTCTGGTAGTCAATACAGCGTGCCCTTGGCAGGATCTTGTTGCATGCTCCAGACGCACCCGTCCCTGGCAGGGTGTGTGTGCCATCGCCGCTCCGCTGTCAGTGAGCGGGGCACGCTAAATAGGGTAGCGCTTCGGGGACGCCGGACGGCACATCCACCGTCTGTCATCTGTGATTAGGTATGGATCCGGTCAGGGAACTTGACCAGTAAACAAAATTGGGGGGGGGGGCTCATATCAACTGCTGCAGACTGTACCCCACACACCCAAAGCACACTGTGCACTCCGCTGGTACAGGCTGTGCGATACCAGGGTGTGGCATTGCCACAATTACTGAACAAAAGTCCTCTTCTCAGCACGGGCCCTAGAGGCCCTGGTGGCTTGACCGGTTTCTAGTATAAAAGGGCTCTAATTCTCAGCTGCATTCAGACAAAACACAGGTCTCCCTCGGAGGGTATCCATGTCACAGAGAAATGGAGCAAAGCCACAACGAAGGGGAAGAGATGCCCGGGTGCTACCAGTGGCACACGCGAGGCACTGATGCCCTTGACAAGGGCCGGGACTAGGGCACAAACTGCCTTAGCAGCATAGCCTATCGTACCAAAGCCAGACATACCTCACGATGGGCAATAACTGGTGCACCAGAAGCAGAGAATGGCACCAGTGCCCAGTCCTATGCAGAGGCGTAACGCAAAATGATGGGGAGCCTAGAATATAAGGGGGGGCCCCCTGAGTCGCCCATATCTCACCGATATTCATCACCAACAGCATGCATGGGGGCCCTCCTGAAGGGTTGAGGGGTGGGAACCCCCTGCACTGCAGGGGCTGCCGAGGCTTGTGTTGCGACCCTGACCCTGTGTGTGTACTGTGCTTCAGCACCGAACCACCTTAGTAAACTCCGCCCTCTCCTGTGCCTCAAACAGACTGCCACTGCCAAGTTTTTTATTTTTTTACAGTGACTCGGCACAGTGTTTCCTCAGCATCACCCCCGCCCCCGAACCACCATGTGCCCTGTGGAACCAACACTGTGGTCTTGCATCACTAAACTCTCCATGTGTAATGTGCTAATGCTACTTCACTGCTGTGGCCCGTGCCCCTAAAACCAAGGCGCGGTGTAACCACTGCGTCCATTGCCCTCAGCCCCTCTCTGTGCACTGTGTTTAGGGCCCACAACCCTAACTCCCATCTGTGTTCAATTCCTCCAGTGATGGACGACCCCTTCTGTGTCTAAAGTTTCCTCTAAAGCATGACCTACGAGCTAAACCGCGACCCTGTGGATACTGCCATCCACCCATGTACCCTTTCCCTGCCATTTGCCCCTCCGAAAGAAAGGGGCTTCTCCTCCACGCTACGAGAGGGTTCATGAGTACCCATTCTGTGCCCAGGGCTTTCCTCGTCATGCCCAAACACCCCCGGGGTTTGGCAGAGGAGGGCCCAGTTTTCCTGCGTGTCACTACAGGCTGGAGCTGGGACAGAAGGGGCTTTGTTGGCCTGGCGGCTCTCACTCTCGCACAAAGACCCCTTGGAAGTCCGTTTGCATTGGCACTGGGCCTCCCTGGCAGGCCTGCATGAGAACAGATACCCACTTGATGACTGGTCAGAGGCAGGGGGTATACGAGACTGCTATTTACGGTCTATCAAACAAGTCTGCCATTTTGGGTCAGGGATGAAGGTAGTTACTGGTCTCCTGTAAGACACTGATGTCACTTTCTGAACACAGAAATCTGGGGACATGGTAAAAAAAAACGAAACAGAAGAACTGGCACAACACCTACCTTGGCGTAATCCAGGGGCAGCTGGTCCTCTGGGCATTTAAAAACGCCTTCACTGAAAGAGAAAACAAGAGCCAGTCACCCTCTGCTTTGGGCCATGGAAGAATGCATCCACAAGATATGTTATACATGTAGGAATCTTGGACTACAAATGCCACAACACTCTGCAGCTGAATCACGAACCACCATCACCCACCTGAGAACCAAGTTACCTTACAATAGTAACAGAAGTCCGTTAGACTATATTTACCATATTTACCATAGCGGTTTAGCTAATGTCAACAGACTACATCATCTGCAAAAAATTAAGGGCCCGATTATGACTTTGGCAGTGCAGCGCCAGGTCCACCCTGCTGCCGCACCGCCAAAGTCATGGTCAGACCGCCCGCCAGATTACGAGATATTCTCGTGTCTGATGGGCTTTTTTGGGGGTGTTCCCATGGCGGTGCCCTGAAAATGGGCACTGCAATGAGAACGCCAAAAACAGTTCCTGCACGGCATGGACTGAAAATTCCATGCCATGCAGGAACTTGTGTGCATGAACAAATGGGGGCACAGGTTGTACCCCCCATGTGCATCCCCATGCAGAGGAGGTACAGGGGGCCCTGCAGAGCCCCCTTTCTTTCCGCTCTGCCATGGTGTTCATGGTCTAAGAACCTTTATGACACCACCAGCGGAGGGGAAACTTGTAATACCGCAAAGCATACTGCGGCCTCCTGACTGCTGCAACATCTGCGGCAGGGCTGTGACATTCTGACCGTCTGCCTTGTAATTGGGCAGTCAGGGGACCGCCACCACTGCGCTCCCACGACCGCCAGACTCATAATCGGGCCCAAAGAGAGCAACAGCTGCCTGTACACGTGAGGGAATGTTCTTGCTTGCAATGCTTTATAAGCCGCTACCTAAAGATAACTGTCCCTTGCGTGCAATCACATGACCAATACGGGGCCAATGCACTTCGTGGAGGGTTACAACGATCCACTGAATTTTCATCATACCAGCTCCCTACAAGGCGATGATAGCCCACTGAAGGCTTAAAAAGCGTACCCATGGGTTGAAACAGATGTACCTAGGCCCACGACCTTGGTGTCTACTCCCAGGCACAACCCATAACAACCCCACATATTATGTATAGTAGCTACTGGCCACAGCATGCAGCCATCTGTTTTTGCAGAGGGGATGGCCATTCCGGGTCACCAATATTCTCTCTAACCTGCTGCTTTATCAAACACTCAGAGTTTCCACAACAGACTTTACCCAAGGCTGGCCACATGATAAATAACTATAGCATATTGGCCCTGATAAACGAATATAAAACGAAACTGCTGTGGAACTGATCTACCAGTCAGTATCCTATTCCAGCCCGCTGCAAATAAGCACTCTATGGCAACTGCACAAGCAGACTCTGAAGATGCAGCCACACTCTAAGCAATGCTGACCACCGGAGGGCTCCACCACAGTCTGACACTGCAGGACCCGACTAGCTATAGAACCTGACCGCCACCTCTCACCACCCTGATAATGCTATAAAGGAGGACTATATCACAATCCATCTGGGCAGATCTCCAGCACCCTCCCTCTTCCATCACCCGTGGGGAGCCCTATTCAAATCGCAGTAGTTGGCCCTAATAGAGCAACCAATATAGAAAACGGGCATTATTGTTATATAATAAATGCAGCAACCACAAAGAGACCTGTAGAACAAACGACTGCTGTCATCATGCTTCGAACCATAAATTGTGCATCTATCTCTCACTCTTCCTCTTTCACCTCAAAGCTTAGTGCTGCGTCCTATAACACGATAACTATACCTCAGTGGTCATCATTCCCCAAACAAAGAAATAGTTTGCACAAAGACTTAATACTAAGATAACACTCTACCAAGCACACACCCTACATGCTATAGCATGTTACCCATGTGGGAAAGCTCTTCAGGATTTCACCCAGGGCTAGGAAGCACTATATAAATGGTACAATACACTATGGCTTTGCTGAGTCACCACACCACCCTCCTTAAGCTCAACAGTAGCCTCTACTCTCTCTGCAGAACATTGTCACCACAACCAACACCTCTCTGCTGATTTATAGATACACTCTCCCACCCTCCAACCACCACTGGTACCTTCTTAGACGTCCTCCGCTTGTGCTTCAATAAACACCACCGCTGCAACCATTTCAAGCAACACTTATAAGAAAGCTCATGGGATCCTATCCTAGCCTCTAATCCACTCACCTGCTATCTACTTCACCATCTCTCCAGCCATCGCTTACTTCACATTAGACCATATACTTTTATCAACAGGCTCCTCAAGAACCCCATCTCCAGACATGCAACCTGCGCTCTTCAATCTCCAATTACCCAACCTATACACACAGTAAATTCACTCCACGCCTAGAAAACATCTTTCCAACATTTTAATACTCCATTTACATCCGATTTCAATGCACTATATCCCCTCACACCTTCAAACCCTCTACCCCACTCCAACAGCCTTGGATCACACTTAACATTCATGCCTCCAAGACACTACTGCCGTCATATTTATGCAGCTACTATCAAAACAGGACTAACAAATTCACAACTGTATAAGCAACAGCTCAAAAGATAGGACCTAAGAAACTTTGGAAAAGACATGCATAAGAATACTACAGACAGTCCACATAGGAGGAACAAAAAAAAAAAAAAAAGGCTGGCCTATTAAAGAAAGTCTCTTCACATCAGAGAAGGTCTCTCCTTATGCTCTGCTCACTCCTTAGTCACGGTGGCCACAAAGCGAACGGTTCTTATTTACTAACAGGATGGAACTATACGGAAAAAATATTTAAGGTGAAAACATAAGAGGCAGTGTCAACATATCTGGGTGTGTGAAATGCATGCTTTCTGTACACGAGGCAGGGAAGGCTGAGTGCATTATGATTTTATACCATTCCATGCAGCAACTCAAACTAGCTGCACAGTTGATGCTCCTTTCGAATTTTGAGGAAGAATCTTGCCCAGAGGTAGACACTTTGCGCTGCCCTTTCAAAAGCACATCCCCAACCACTGTCCGATTTCAAGGTAAGTCCTACCACCCATGTTGACCATATTGACTTGGTCAATCTAACCTCTGATCCCCTAAATTTGCACTGTCAACCATTCCTTTGATCCATCCAACCACTGTTCTGCCTATAATTGCCAAACAACTAACCTGTACAGATGGATCTCCGACAGCGCCAACACCATAACCCCCCCTCAAGAAAAACAACACCCACGCCAAGAAAGCTAGATGGTTCACCACCGAACTTCGAGAGTCCAGACACACTTGCCGCCGCCTCAAAAAGGCCTGAAAGAACAGAAAATCCATAGAAGCCCACAACAACTTCAGAGCCGCCACCAACTCATCTGAAAAACTAGGAAAAAAGCGATTGAAGACAGAATCTCCACTCATGCACACAACAGCAAATAACTCTTCAACATCATCAAGGAGTTCACCCAACCCACCAGCGAGTCCACCGAGATCTCTCCCTCACAAGACCGCTGCGACAAACTCAGCACCTTTTTCCACCACAAAATCAAGAGCATCGATGACACCTTCGACGAAGACAACCAACACACTGAACCCTCACCAACCACCTCCGACACCCTGAAGCCAGCGATCAACAACTGGACAGCCCTCACCAACGAAGACACACTGAAGACAATGAAGGCAATCCACTCCGGGGCCCCCCACGGACCCCTGCTCCCACCACATTTTCAACAGACCCGCCGACACCATCGCACCCATGCTCTGCCACACCATGAATCGCTCCCTGGCAACCACCTCATTCCCTGACGGAGATCAACCCCCTCCTGAAGAAACCCATGGCGGACCCCACTGACCTCCAAAACTACAGACCCATCTCCCTGCTCCCGTTCCCAGCGAAAGTCATCGAGAAAGCCATCAACAGGCAACTCGCCACATTCACCGAAGAGCACAACATCCTCGACTCCTCCCAATCCGGCTTCAGAAAAAAACACAGCACGGAAACCACCCTCCTCGGCGCAATAGACGACATCTGCACCCTACTGGACAAAGGAGAAACAGCAGCCCTCATCCTCCTTGACCTCTCAGCGGCATTCGACACAGTCTCTCATCACACCCTAATACGCAGACCCCACGACGCAGGGATCCAAGACAAGGCCCTCGACTGGATGCGCTCCTTCCTCTCCGGCAGAACGCAGCGGGTCAGACCCCCCCCCCCCCTTTTGTCTCGGACCCTAAACCTACCACCTGCAGAGTTCCCCAGGGGTCCTCCCTCAGCCCTACGCTCTTCAACGTCTACATGGCTCCGCTCGCCCCCATCGACAGAACCTACGGACTCAAATTGTGTCATATATAGACGACACCCAACTCATCCTCTCCCTATCCAACGAACCCAACACCGCCAGACACAACTTTCGAGAAGGCATGGAAGCCGTCGCCAAATGGAAGAAAAACAGCTGCCTACAACTAAACACCAACAAAACGGAAGTACTCATCATGGGCCCAAACCCCGACGCCTGGAACGACACCTGGTGGCCCCCCGCCTCGGAAGCCCACCCTCCCCCACGGACCACGCATTCACACAACCTGGGAATCATCCTGGACTCACAACTCAAAATGGAACGCCAGATCAACTCCGTCTCGTCCTCCTGCTTCCACACCCTCCGCCTCCTACGTAAGACCTTCAAATGGATCCCCCTCACACACAGAAAGACCGTCACTTACGCCCTGGTCACTAGCAGGCTCGACTACAGCAACGCACTCTATGCCGGAATAAACAAAAACCTCACCCGCAATCTACAGAACATCCAAAACGCCGCCGCCAGACTGGTCCTCAACCTGCCAAGAAACTGCCACATCTCCCAGCACCTGCGCACACTCCACTGGCTACCCATCGAAGCTAGAGTCACCTTCAAGATGCTAACCCACGCTCACAAGGCCCTCCACGACACCGGACCAGCATACCTGAAAAGCCGACTCAAATTCCACGCACCCCAAAGGACCTTACGATCAGCCCAGCTCTCCTACGTCGTGTTCCCCGCACCAGAAAGACGAGATCGGGAGGCCGCTCCTTCTCCTTCCGCGCGGCCAGTGCCTGGAACGACCTTCCACTCCACCTCAGACAGATAACATCGCTCCCCATCTTCGCAAGAAACCTAAAAACCTGGCTGTTCAACAGACACCCTCCTTGATGGACTGGGACCTGTGACACCCCCCCCCCCCCACCCAACCCCCAGCACCTTGCGACCCTTACAGGGGAGTAGTTGCGCTTAACAAACACCTGATTGATTGTACCATCAAGCTCCCTGCTTTACTTCAATCTCCTGTAAAACAATCTTTTGTTCCTCTGGAGCCTACTCAGCAGTGCTTAAAATAAGTGCAAAATGTATTTGTCACCAAAAAGACCTGAACAGCTAATGTTCAATCTACTCACTCAATAACTCTCATCAAGGCACAAAACCTACAAATCTGGCATTGTAAGCTCCACTCCACAGAAACAGCGCTGATCCACATCACAAACTTTCTCCTCTGACTGCTACAGTTCCCTCTGCTTTAATTCTCATGTCATAAACGAGTGACATATCTACTTGCCATTATGTTACTACGACATACCTGTAAGCACTATGTGTTTGGTTTTGATCAAAGTTGGTTAGCTTCCTGCAGAAATCTGGCTGCCCTACATGAGATCTGCAATGAGTGGCTGTTTAGTAGTAGCATTAAGGCTGGTCGGCAAGCTCTAACTTTGGAGAAACGGAATGCGTGAAGTAGGTAATGCCTTCTCAAATGGTTCACAGCTGGGCCGATACACACTAAGTGTATAAGGGATTCTTCCGCCTGTCCACAAAGTCTGCAAAGCATGGTTGGCCATGATTGTTTCCATGTGGGAACCTGGTCTTGATGTAAATGCTCCCAATCTGACCAAGAGTAGCTGATGTTGGATTGATGGAGTTATATGCTGGACAATATATGGCTGGGGCGATTGAATCTCATATGTCGATAGAACCATCCAGCCATGTTTTTTCTTTGATAGAGCAGCTTTGTCCATTATCCAAGCCTTTTGTTTTGTGGCGTTATTGACTAATTTTTTTAATGCAACAAAGCTCGTCGTGCATGTCTAGCATTGTTAGTGCGTGTTCAAGGACGGTGTGCCAGACTTTTGTTCCTTTGGGTTGGTTCTTCATTTCTGTCCAACAATGCCCCAACAAGGAATCCTCTTCTGCTGCTTTTAATTTCCAGCACATTTTTATTATCGCTGCTTGTCTGACAGGATGTTAATTTAATAGCCCGAATTCTAAGCGAACTTAGGCTTGTGACGTGAACTGCGGCATCCGGAAAATTTGTTTGAATAAATCTGACTGTTGGAGATTCAGGAAGATGGCATCTTGACCTTTGAATAATTCAGAGCCGTACGTAAGGGTCGGAAGAAACTTGGTTGCAATGACTTTTAATAGGTGGGAGTTTGAAGGACACTGTAGTTTCTGTTTTAACATGTTTAGTGCAAAACCGAGTTTGTTTGCTTGGGCTTTTCTGAGGTTTAGATGTTCTTTGAGAGTGAACCTTTTGTCGAACACTACTCCCAGATATTTATAGGAGGCACATTGCTCTATTCTGTTTCCTGATGCGTTCCACTGGTATTTTTTCCTATTTGGTGCTGCCATGGCCGAGAAACACATAACCTTCGTTTTGTTCATGCTCAAGGACAAGCCATGGTCTTGGATATATTCGACCAGCTTTGTGATCAAGCGCTGTAGGCCTGCTGGTGTCCGACTGCATAAGATGATGTTGTCTGCATATTGCAGGCTTCCTTTTTTTACAGGGAGTGATTTTCGGGGAATCACTTTGAACTTCTGAGAGCCTCTTGTCCAGGTCAGCTGTGAAGATGTTGAAATGGCTGGGAGCCAGCACGCATCCCTGCTTCAGGCAGATGTATGTAGGGATCCTTGCTGTGGTACATTCTCCGTTACCCAGTTTTATCTGTACCCATGTGGATGTGTACAAATTGACGAGGGCCTGTAGTAGTGGTGGTGGTGGAACGCCCCAATTCGCCATAGCTGTTGTCTAGGTACCATGTCAAATGCTGCTTTTAGGTAAATAAAGCAGGTGTACAGTTTGGCGGATTTTCGCTTAGCTTTTTTGACTAAAAGATTCAGTGCAAGCAGGTTACACATCTTGTTTGTGCCAGGTCTGAAGCTTGTTTGTGTGACTGGGATGATCTCGCTAGAAGCGACCCAATCTTCCAAAGCTGTAAGAACGTTTGATGCATATAGTTTTGCTAAAGACACAGAAGTCCCTATATTCTAATGTACAAAGGGCAATGCCTCCTCCTAGACCTAGTGTCTTATTGTGATATATATCTCTATTCTAAACTAGAGTCAAGCTATTTTCCTATAATGGACAGTGCCTTACTCACAACCACATTTGCATTTAAACCTATAAACAATGTCATATGACCAAAGTACCACACAAAAATGTTCTACTTGGAATACAAAATATATTAAAAACAATTTATTAAAAATGATTTTTCACATGTTCATTCAATAGATCTATACACATTCCTCCCTGAAAGGGTTACAGTCTAATTCCTTTATACATGTAGATAAAAACTTTAAAAAACAGTTGATGCAGCGTTTCGGTGACACCTTGATATTTTCACCTTCTTCAGGACTACAATAAAGTTTATCAGATCTTCTCTCATAAGATGAATTATGTTCCAATTGCATAATTTGTGGAGGATAAACTCTCACCACAGCAAGGGCCACAGGGATAGAGCCTTTCAATCTTTTAGAAAAATCCTCTCTCTGTACCCGTTAGAGCCACCGTATTATTGGAGATGAGGGAATTGAAGATAAAACTTGGCACAGATCTTTGTCTAGCTACTTCTCTCTATTTACATCAACAAGTGTTGCCTCCCGTGTTGATTACACATATATTGGGAACTGGCATCCGCGTTTTAACATTGGCGGTATCAAACTACAAAATTGATGATGTTTTGTTGAAAGTTCATTAAAGCCAAATCAGGAACTTGCGGCCTCCTTGCTCTAACAGGTATCCGGAAACAGTTTGTTTTGCTTCTACATCAATTAATCTGAAGTTCACTGGGTCCGACCTTGCACCCGCTTTGGAAATTGGATGCAGAATGCTGCCTCTCCAAGATTCTGGCACGCTGTTGGTTTAGAAGGCATGATTGAACAAGGGTGTAAAATAATTTGCCCAAAATGATCTATCTTGTTTAAATAGTCCATTCAGTAGACTGTTTGGGCCTGGCGCTCGGTTGGATCTTAATTTTTTTATGGTCATTTAAATCTGGTTAGATCGAATCCAGTTTTCCTCAAACTGATTTTCTTTGTCATCTTTTAGTTCTTTTAGTTGATATGCAGTGATGTTATCTGTCGTATAATTTTGGTAATTGGTGTTCTTGTCTATGTGGTTTTTGGTTAGGTGTGCTATCCAGTCTACCTCTAGGATATTCGCGTTATGTTGACGGAAGGATCCATTCGCAATGCTGTTTATTTCCGCCCAAAAATGCTTCTTGTTAATTGATTTACTTGTTTCCAATTGTTTTAGCCAGATTTCGGTTTGTCGTGTTTTCTTTGCCATCCAGACCTCTTTTTCATAATTCTGTCTTAACGGATATATTTGTTGCTTTTCCCCTTTAACTCTAACCCTTTACAATTCAAGCATTTAGACAGAGATGCAAGATGCTTGCGATTATTCAAATCTTGGCGCCCACTTGAAAGAATTGAGCGTTGAGAACAGAGTATGTGGTGTAAAAATGTATTTGCATGAAAAGTGGTACAAAACAATGTCTTGGCAAAGAAACAATCAGTCTTTCAGCTCTATTTGAATTACACTTCAGCATGTACGGTTAGTTCCTGCCACACCCATCAACTGGAGATGGTAACACCGTCCAGGCAAAACAGTCACCTGTTTAAAGCAACGAATGCAGAAATCATCAAGCGAATGATGACCAGCTAACGCTTGCAAAATATCTAGCGATGGGTAGCCCCCGATGTTTAGGGCAACGAGTGAAAGAATTGGGGAGGGGGTAAATGAAGGGTAGGTCTACAATAATGTGGTTTACAACGAGCATGTACACCCAGTGGTCAATTTGTGAACAAATAAGTGCTGGGGCTCTTGTCAGGAGGCATCTTGCACCAGCCCATTTCTCCTGCTAACACCGGCTAAAACAGAGCCAACTACTAACCATGAAAGTGGGGAGTGGATGTGGTGTAATGGCCAGAGATGCCGACTTCGGAGCTGCAGAACCAAGTTGGAGTCTTGGCCTCAGCTCAACATCCTGTGATTCTAGGAAAATCATTTAATCTCCCCGTAAATGAACGTGTCCTTAACTGGTGCTCATGAAAAGCTCTGGTGTTGATGTTTAAGTGCGGTCCTGAGCACCTGGAAACCACTGGTTCAAATTAAGCACTGTGTACACTAGACAAACGTGATTACTCATTTGCACTGATCTTTTCTAATCTCCACCATGGCACGGTGGGTAGCGCTAGCTTAGGGAATATTTGCATTTTGACGCCTGGCATACTTTTTCTTGGTTGGCAAAGAGGTGTTCCTCATGCTGGAGACCATCGGTCTAGAGAGAAGTACGTCAGTCAAGCATTTCACGACATAGTCGAGACCGATATTTTTCCAGCTCGTTCCAGCCCCAGGGTGGAAGGGCAACGAGCACCTAGGTTCAAGGTCCAGGACGCAGTCCTCAAGACTATTCAGATCTTCCGGCTGAAGTCCTTTTTGCAGAGACCCAGTATTCATTCAGTTCCGGAGTGGGGGACCAGGCTACATAGCTCCCAAACAGCGAGGAGTCTGGTTTCAGGATTTACCTGAGGAAAGTGTCAATTAACAGGGTTTTTCTAGGCTTTCTTCATAGGCAACACGGTTTGGGCCTGCAGAATGCTAAACAGCTCCAAGCCGGACAGCTCAGCAGCAGCTTTTGTATGGTCGCTCGGGATGCTGATAATAGCTCCAGGGTAAAGCCAGTCACAGCCAATACTAACCATTGCGTAAGCATGCATGCCTCGAGGCGGGATGCTGCCTGTATATGAATACAATCTTACCACACACCCTGGGCGGGAAGGTCCTAGTCGAGATTACACAAAGGGTGCTTTGAGTCAGCAGCCAATCAGAGGCCGGCTGGCCAGGACCCACAGCTAGCACCAGGGTGGTTCCTGTGGTCAGACACCGCCGGGTTAAAATGAGCAGGATTTGGAGGTAGGGCGGGGATGAAAGGAGGGAGGGCTGCCGCACACATTTCGTACTTGTGGCTGGTTTACTGCCCAAGGCCGTAACGCTGTAACCAAAGCCCGTTTTAGCCCTGTACAGAACTTTTCGTGGTTTTATAGCCAACACAGAGCTTCTTTCATGCAAAGTCTTGTGGTGTTCTTGTGCCTCGTTTCAGTCTTCTTTTAGTAACTAAATCCTGCGGCAATAATATGAAACACCGTCACAGGGCGGTCCTACCACGTGTTCAGCACTTGCATTACCGCCCTGCCAGCGGCTGCAGAGTGGACTTCGGAGTCCTCCAGAGCTTCTGTGACTGAAACTGGAGAATGCGCGAGGCCTTCGCAGGACGTTGCAGAGCGCCGACTGCCGCGCAGTTATGTGAGGCCTCCCAGCACAGCCCAAACACACCTCGGCCGTTACTGTCTGGGTCACTCAAAGCACACACCACCTCCTCCAGCGGTGCGTGCCCCGCTCCTCGTGCACACCACCTCACACTAGTAGTCATCTCCTGTCGAGCTGGGCCTAGCTCTTCGTCCACATGTTCACGTCACACTAGTCACCTCCTCCAGCGCTGCGAGGCCTGGCTTATCATTCACATACTCGTGTCCCACTCCATACCGGCTGCATGGATGCGAGGCCTAGCTCTTCGTGTACCGTTAACGTCAAACGTGTCACCTCTTGCAGCAGTGCTAGGCTTGGCTCCTTCTAAACGAATCGCACTCGTCCTGCCCTCCATCAGTGCGACTGCGGCACCTAGCTTTTACGCACCCGCTGACGTCACACTAGCCAGCTCCTCCCGCAGTGCAAGGTAGATCCTCGTGCACACGCTCACGTCCCCTCACACTGCGGTGCAAGGCCTAGCTACTCCTAACATACGCACCTCACACTGTCACCCCCTCCTGCGGTGCGAGGCCTAACTCAGGCCGCCTTCGCACCCACCCTTGACCTCTAGAACGGCGGGGCCGGCATCGGCCACACCAAAGGTATGGCGGTCGAGCCGGCCCCCTCCGCGACGGTGGGGGGGGGGCGTGCCTGTCGTGCACCCTTGTGACGCGGCGGCCTCGCCCCCCCTCCCCCTCTCTACCCTCATAGGTCCCGGGCGTGGGCGCGACCCGGAAGTGATTGGAATCACTTCCGGGTCGCGCCGATAGGATCTCGTCCGCCCTGGAGTATAAAGGGTTGGGGAGTCCAGGAAGCCGCCTCTTGGTTCCTGGCTCCCCAGCTTGCCCCCCCCCACGCCTCGCTAGGAGGCATTAACCTTTGTTTTCCCAACCACCATCCCCTAGAAGCAAATAGGTTGTAGTGGTTTCGGTTCAAGGACTAGTAATCTATCAGTAGTTGTATAAATTTTGAGGATAATTGTCAAAAGCTATGTCTGAATGCTAATTTGTTTATCCACAGGTCATCTATCGTCGTATTTATGTTGTATTTTGGTCAGGCGGTAAGGTCATGATTGGTGAGCAGTAAATTTAAGGTCCTTAGAGGGCGGCGCCATTCCCGAATGGTGTCGCCCAAGTGGGAGGGACAAGTGGTCTCTCCTAGAACTCCAGGGGCAGTTGGGTGCGGGGGAGGAGGGAGTCACGCTTTCTCTAGGCTGATTGGCCATCCCGCACGTGCACAACGGCTGCAAGAGCCCCTTTATGGAGATCAGGTATAGAGCGTACGGGGGTAACGGGGGGGGGGGGGGGGGGGGAAGTACCCTCACGGTGAACGGGCCCTCTGCGCATGCGCACTCTGGCTGGAGGGCGTGGTTATAATTTGATAAGGATCTGACACCAGTTAGTGACCTTGCCGTAGGCCCCTTTAGGTACGCAGAAAATAACGTTTGTAAAAATATGTTTAGATATGGACAGGAAACCTTTGTATTAGAGTTATGTTAAGGTTAGCCATTTGATATCTGTACTTATCAATTGTAATCTGTGTCAAGTAAATTTTCTGCTGTATTTTGTAAAAAATGAAATTTTCATGTTTATTAATTTTTCATATTAAATACGGCCGGGGGGTGTCACGCCCCCTGCCTTCTAAAAACTTCTCCCCTGTCATGGGTCTTTTATGGGGAGGAGGGGGTTTAGGGAGTACCTGGCCATACCAGCAGTGCCAGGGCCTAACCTAGGCGCACACCTTTGTCTCACACTCATTACCTCCTCCCACAGCAGCTACAGGGGCTGGGGCAGAGGGAGGTGTGGAGAATACATCCATTATATTACACAACAAGCCGGGTGCTCACATTTAATCACAGCTCTTTCAAGTAAATCAACTGACGACAGAACATGGCGTCTCAATCCTGCGACTGGCAGCGAAAGCCAGCCGTGCCCCAGGCTTGAATGTGCACTATTATTACAAGCACTATTATCATTATGGTTATTTCTTTCTGGGCGCCACTTCTGAATTCTATCCTGGGACTTATATGATGGGTGTTGCCACCCAACCCAATATTTCTGAAGATGGAAAGATTAGAAGGCGCCGTCATGAATAAAACTTTAACCTAGTGACTCTCTTACGTCCTCCACAGATGCGCTTTGCCAAGTAGCTCAGATGGGTAGTGGCTCCCCGTGAGCCAGCCAATCGTCTGCCTGATTTCTTACGACCCGGGAGGCAGGGGAGAGGGAAATATTGCAGCTCTTAGCACTTTTGGTGCCAGCTGCTGCCAAGTGTTATCCTCAGCAGCTGCCCGAGCTGGGTCTCCAAAGGACAGAGGCCCCTTGTGCACTGCGGGAGTTCTAACAGCTGGCACAGAAGCAGCTGCACGCAGGAGTGTTGTAGGGTGGGCAGCACACACCCGGCCCCACCGACCTGTGAACAAACCTTGTGCCCAGAGCGGACAACATCTCTTTATGAACCTGCAGGACTGTGGCTTGAAACGGGCACCAGTGCTGCTTAGGAGTAGGCAAGTACAACCCACCAACCTCGGCCAAGCATCGGTCTGTCAGTTCGGTCTCACCTAGCAGGGCTCAGCCATGTCTCCATCCTTTCAGGGTGGGCACTGCAGCTTGTTCGGTGCTCATTCTTTCGTCTGGTTAAAGCCAAACAACTCAGGAAGGAGTGATTTACAAAAAAAAAGTCACCGGCCCAAAGTATGGTGAGAAAGCAAAAGACAATTGATGGACGGAATGCAGAACAAATCTAAACATTCACCCCCAGTCCAGAGATCTGGGTTAAATCCATCATTCTTTTTCTCACCATGCCACCCCAGTTTAGACCTGGCCATATGCAAATCAGTCTTGATTTGACCCTGTGCCTCATGGAAACAGTCCAGCCCAAACTGCCAGGCCAGGTCCTCCCTGGACCAGAAACAAGCATCCTAGGACCGGTTTCGGGGTTTCACCCCTCTTCAGCCAGGATAGCTGGATTCCAGTGGCACAGTGAGCCCAAGACCAACGTCTGGGCATACCTGGCGCACTTAGGGCGAGAGAGCAAAAGACACACAATTGATGGACGGAATGCAGAACAAATGTAAACATTCACCCCCAGTCCAGAGATCTGGGTTAAATCCATAATTCTTTTGCTCACCATGCCACCCCAGTTTGGACCTGGCCATATGCAAATCAGTCTTGACCCTGTGCCTCATGGGAACAGTCCAGCCCGAACTGCCAAGCCAGGTCCTCCCTGGACCGGAAACAAGCATCCTAGGACTGATTTGTATATGGCTGGGTTCAAACTGGAAGGGCATGGTGACCAAAAAACGATGGATTTAGGCCCAGATCTCTGAACTGGGGTGAATGTATGACAGTGTTCTGCATTCTGTCCATCAACTGTTGGTTTTGCATTTGTCACCCAGAGTGGGAAGGGTATGCTCAGAATTGAGTCCCGTGCTATCCATGCCACTGGAATCAAGCTATCCTGGCTGAAGAGGGGTGAAACCCCCACACCGGTCCTAGAATGCTTGTTTCCAGTCCAGGGAGGACCTGGCTTGGCAGTTCGGGCTGGACTGTACCCATGAGGCACAGGGTCAAGACTGATTTGCATATGGCCAGGTCCAAACTGGGGTGGCATGGTGAGCAAAAGAATGATGGATTTAACCCAGATCTCTGGACTGGGGTGAATGTATGACAGTGTTCTGCATTCTGTCCATCAAATGTTTTTGCATTTGTCACCCAAAGTATGGTGGTTGGCGTCAGAAGAATCCAGTCATTGTTAATTAACAATGAAAGTAGATAGCATGATATAAATAAGTACATAAAATACATTTTGTATGAAGAGTTGTACTCTATGTAAAAGGTACAGAAAGTCAGTGTTTTTTTAGTTTGAATTTTTAGTCCATCCATCATTAATAGACTGATGTATAATCTTGTTTCGTCAAAATGATGTGCTGCTGTCGTTTCTGGAAGTGGCCAAGGAGTAACCGGTCCTCGTAAACTACAATATGCAGGGTCACACCGGCTAAAACTCGGAACATGTATACACTCCTTTTGGCCAGTCAGAACCTAAGACATGAAGGGGTGCCCGCGAGTGACAGGTCACAGAGTCGGATCTTTGTCCTCACTGAAGTGAGCAACTGGAAAACCTTCTAAAACCACAAGCAGAGCCAAAAATATATAAATTAATGACAAATTAGACCAACAGGCAAAACCCCAAATATGAATGCGAGTCTCTGCTGAAAACCTCTGCAACATTACTAAGATAGCAGCATCTTTTGGGAGCAGTAAAAGTATTCCTAAAAGGTGCTCCTGTGCATAGCAATAAAAGGGTGCTTATATCCCTCCATAATTCAATGCACAGAGGGTACCGAAAGTGCTCCTGAACCCACGCAGCAGCGGGGCCTTGGATAAAAGTAGCAATAAGGAGGCGCAGCAGGGCAGGGCTCACTTTACATTACAACAATCCAAAGGAAATTAACACAAAGTTGGAACTGGATGGTGCTTAGAAGATTCCAAGTCTTTAAATAAGGCTACAGATGCGGACTGTCAGTCGACAATTGATTAATCGAGTGAGGTTTCAGATCCTCACAAAATGTCAGGTTTTGCTCTAACTAAACCACGTGAGGAACACAAAATCTAGCCAAGCAGTCATCGAGCGCTTCCATACAAATGCAGCTGATTCTTGGCGCCCGAATAATCTATGTTGCCATCTAGGTTATCATAACGATTTTATTTCCCAAGGAACCGCGAAATCACGATCTCTCCTCAAAGACTCTTCGAACCTGTTCACAGAAAAGACAAACGCACCTGCAGCAGGCACGCTAACCTACTGAGCTACATGCACATTTGACGGACACAAAGGAGCAGCGGGGCTCAGCTGGCGCAGCCTTCCAGCCCCGGGCAGAGAGCCAGGTCGGAGGATAAAACCTGAACTAGGTTAAAGTGTCCCTGAGCAGCAGAGAGTCACAGCTGCGCGGGGAAAGGCGGGGGCGGGGCCATAAACATGTCACAGGAGATATGGAAAATGTGTGTACAGCGTGCACTACAACCTGGGGGTTCTAGGCGCCTTGGCACGTTCAAAACTGGTGAGAGGTGCCAATGGAAGCCCCGAAGGCCCTGGTGACATTGTAGGGTGGAATGGGGGTGGGGGGGGGGCATACTGCCCTCGGTGCGGCGGCTCTGAGGGCCTATATCAGAGGGTCTTTATAAGGGGTGTCTGTGCCATCCAGACTTGGCAGAAGGAAGCCTACCCGAAGATGTGGCAAAGGGTTTTTATGTAGTCATATAGGCACGGGTGGTCGGAGGCTGAACACCCTCTGAGGGGTGGCCTATGTTGTGGGTATAAATAGTGGAGCGGCGCTTTGTGCCACTTTGGCGGTGTAGGCCCTGTTCCTTCCGGAAGTGGAGGGTGGCTTTATAAATGAGCATAGAGTTGTCCGTGTCCCGGTTTGTAAGGAGGACAGAGGGGCTGGCCACACAGGGAAAGAAGGAATAGAAAGCGAAAAAGTGCACAAACTCCTCGGGTGGTACCCCTCTGAGGCCGCAGGGGCCTCGGAGAGGCTCGGTGGCACCGGCATAGGTCCAGTGCACAGGGCCTCTTCATATAGACGCCTCCCCTTGAATCCAACTGGTACCGAGTTAGAGGAGGATAGCATAACTTGACAGTGATCACACAGTGGAGCCAGCTGGTAGCCGGGATCGAAACTCAACATGGGGCCAGCACTGGGGATTAAGATGCCAAGGAAACAAAGGCAAGGTGGGATTACATGCACACAAAGCTCGTCCACTCATTGTTTAGGCGTAGAGGTATTTCACAGGTAGCGAGTAGGTGTCTGGAGGCATAGCTCAGGCAGGAAGGGTAGGTCAGTTTGTGCTTTACTGTGAAACCCAGATACCAGGCTGGAGGTCAGCTGAGGTCCCTCCCAGTAGGTTTCGCTTTTTCTCCAAACGACCTGTTTCACTGAACCCTGGCCACAAGTACAATATCCCACCTGTTGCTATCTGAGCCTATCAGGAAACGCCACGTGTGCACTGGGCGGATTCACCTCCACGCGGCCGGGCCTCCCTCCTGCACCACCCGAAGCCTTCCATGCGCGGGAAATGCCACATGTATTATATTGATATTGGATTTATGCAACTCTTACTCCCCCGACGAGGCGTTGAAGGCCTTTATGGGCTGTATGATGCTACTCTGGAACCCAAGAGGCTCGCTCCGTGGGATGTGGCCTCCTTCCTGTCCCCCACCCTACCCTGCGGATGCCTTGATGTGCAGGAAATGCCACATGCCAGGCATGCAGTGAGCAGGCCCAAGAGAAATTTGTATCATAATTCCGTATTGCTTTTGTTACACAAATTCCTGTAGTTAGGTCAGTAAGCCACATTGTGTAATTACACGCTGTGCGTGGTAAAAATGTTCACAAATAAACAGAAAGAACACGAACGACAGGGCACGATCTGCTACGGTTGGCGTTGCTTTTGTTTTTTGCACTATTTTATTACCTCGAAATGCATTCTTGTATTCAAAGTGAACATTATGTACTAAAATGCAGCCCCAAATACCACTTTTGCACGTCATGGGTTTCCTTGAGATCTCGCGAAAATGTTGCGTAATTACACAAAAAGCAAATTACGCCGCACAATAGACTCTCCTCTCTTGGGCCGGCGTCTCGTGAGGCATTTGCTGCACCGAAAATGCCATGTGTCAGGCTTACAGAGAGCAGACTTCCCTCCATGGTTTCCGGCCTCGCTCTGGCACTCCCTCAACTCCTCGGGAAATGCCATATGCCAGGCGTGTGGAGAGTAAACACTCCTCTATGGTTTACGGCCTCGGGCAAACAATACTTACATGTCCTGGTAGAGGGACAGAGCTGTGGTTCTAGCCCTCCTCTTCCTCCATCTGGCGTCCCCTGGAAAAGTGACCCGAGCTGCGTGCGTGACACACACTCCCCACCACGAGGACCGCCCTTGGTCCCTGACCCCCTGGACGCAGGGGTGCAAGTCCAGCGCCTGCCTGGCTCCTGCCCACAGCTTCCACGGCAGTGCACAGCCCCCTCCCCCCCCTGAATTCACTCGGACTTGTTCCTAGCTGTCGAAATCAGCCAGCCTTACATCTCAAAGAAACCTGCCAGTGATTAACACCAGCCGGTGAGCTGTGTGCTGTAAGAGTCTCACCCCCTTCAGTGCAAGTCAGGCTTTCATCATCCAAGGGCCGATAAAATGAGCAACGCACACTGGCAATACCAAGCATAATTTAAGAGCCAAGAGAAATCAATACGAGGCTCGGACCCCGAAGGGGTCCATTATTAGCATTATATGCGGTTGTTTCCCAAAAGAACACATTTCATTTCCTCTGTGCTAAACCCCGGCACGCCGACCCCCTGCCATAGGTGAGCGGACAGAGGTCAACACTCTACCAAAGTTTGTTCTGAAGCAACAGGGGCAAAAGCTTTCACCACCGAATAACCCAGAGATAACGAGAGGTAGGAGACAGGAAGAGAAGCACAGCGGGGAGCAGACGGGAGGCCCCCTGGACAGGAGAGGACGCCCACTCCCTGCTGATAAGAGCCCACTGAGTCAACACTGTCCAAACCGGCAGCAGTTAAAGCAAACAGAGATAGAATGCAACGCCAACCACCCTGGGGAGCGGCGGGGATGGCAGGATCAAGGCCACTGCCCGAGGCTTTAGAGCAAACAGTAACCACCCCGACCCCAGTCCCTCCCCCGCAGGTCACCCGTGCCGCCCCTCTGACTACCCGCATCCAGGGTCAAGCCTGGGCAAAGTTCAGACAGTTCAGTCCATCTCCAGTGAAGAGCGCGCATCACAGGGGACGCACGAGACATCACGGCGGGATCACTCACAGCAAGAGATAAGACACGTCACAGGGAAGCTACAGCTTGGAGCAGAGGCAGCGGCCTGGTGTCAACACTAACCCGCCCACAGCCTGGCACAGAGCTCGATTCACACGCCTGGCACAGAGCCGAACCAACAGTCACTCATTGTTGGCACAGGGCAACACAATTATACAAAGGACTGACACAAAACGGACTTTCTCGCACCTGACACAGAGCACAATTCATCCTGCTGCTGGCGCAAAGTACAACCAGAACACCCTACCGAGGCACCGAGCACGCGCCAGCTCCCTCGCCTGGCACCGTGCTCGCTCCCCCCACCCCTGCCCTGGCACAAACGGCCCTCTTCTTTCTCTTGACAAGAATGGGGCCCTCCTGGCACACACCACAGCCGGATCCCTGTCGGCAGGATACTCATCGCTGGTCATAAGCACACCCCGCGTTATTCCTCGCTGTAAAGGCGCTGCGATGCCATATTCACGGCAGAATGTGAGCTATACGGGTGCCAGTTAACAATAACAAAAACCATCTGGGCCCACCAATGCCAGGAGAGGAGTTCCAGGGTACCCCCTGGTTTTACCTGACCACTCAGTTAAGTGCGTGAGGAGGGTCCGGGGAGAGGTAAGACTACCGCTTGCGTCCCCTGCCCGCAGAACCCCAAGCACTCTCGCACCTCCTTCCTCTCTGACTGAAGGGCCACACGCACCCGCCCTCCGCCCTGGCTAGAGGACCTCTCGGCCGTCATTGCTGGAGCGCCGCCTGGCCCTTCCTGTCTAGGGAGGGCATCATTGCAGGAGCACCGCTGGCCCCTCCTGGATAGGGAAGGCATCATTACTGGAGCACCCCATGGCGCTTCCTGGCTGGGGAGGGATGCACCCTTCCAGGGTGGTGAGGTACCAGCACCTCTTGGTCCTTCCAGGGTGAGGTACCAGGGTGAGGTACCAGCACCTCTTGGTCCTTCCAGGGTGAGGTACCAGCACCTCTTGGTCCTTCCAGGGTGAGGTACCAGGGTGAGGTACCAGCACCTCTTGGTCCTCCCAGGGTGAGGTACCAGCACCTCTCGGCCCTTCCAGGGTGGTGAGGTACCAGCACCTCTCCGCCCTTCCAGGGTGGTGAGGTACCAGCACCTCTTGGTCCTTCCAGGGTGAGGTACCAGCACCTCTCGGCCCTTCCAGGGTGGTGAGGTACCAGCACCTCTCCGCCCTTCCAGGGTGGTGAGGTACCAGCACCTCTTGGTCTTTCCAGGGTGGTGAGGTACCAGCATCTCTCGGCCCTTCCTGGTTGGAGGGTTTACAAGAAGGACCCATCAACTCTTCCTAACTGGAAGGCTACAAATACCACAGGGTTATCCTGGATGGAGCACCACAAGTGCTCGGAAATTTTTGGTTATCTAAGTTTACATCTCTGATTTCAGGAGATCTAGCACCTCTCATCCTATACCGGGGCTCTCATTAGTTGATCTTAGATGCTCAATGCTAGGAAGCACTTCTCATTCAGACAAGCACCGGGGACCCCTGCCACCGTGCTCGAGGGTACAGTTCTGCAGCTGTGGGCGGGATCCACGGACCTGGGCAGGAGACCCTGGAAAGGATTCCAACGGGGTAGGAGCAAGTACAAATTGCAAGACAGAATTTTTGAGCATTCAAAACAACCCCTTGGTGAGGAGCGGAGCCGCCTGGAATGTGCTCTGATGATCAGAAATGTGTCATAAAACACAACATATCTGTCACTCGCTGAGAGGGCAGGTGGGGTCAGCAAGGAAAGAGGTACCCCCATACCACGTAGACAGTTTTGGAGTTGCACATTACACAGAAAGTGACATGTGATAAATGAGTCTCATAGGGTGGAGGAGGAGAGCGCGGAATGTACAATTTCATCTACGGAGCACGTGTTCCCTGTGGTGGGGACATCGAGGTCACAGATGGGATGTCTGGCAGGTATGTGAACACCACTGCCACAAGCTCAAGTCACGTACAAGAAATCCTATCACAAAAAGTCTAGCCAGACTAGACTCTCAAAGAACATTGAAGTCAAAAGTTTGTCCTATCATCGCGGTACCACCTCATCTTCAACACCATCCTTTTCAGGAAGTTCATTCCATCTAGTAGGCTCGAGGGGTGGCTTTTTGCATTTGCAGGTGATTGTCAGGCGCTGCCATTGCTTCGTCGATGTACTGTGTGCAAGGGTGCAACACCTGCTTTCAGAAATGGCGGAGGCGGCCATACTCTGCGCGGATATGACTAATGAATGTGATCAAACCAAGGCTTTAATTATCTCTGGCGACACAGCCTTACGCAAACTGTTATCTTGGCTCTAATGACATTGGGTCTGTGCCACCTGGAGGATCATCGGTGCCCAAATACCAACAGTAGAAGTGCTCCGATACAAGTGCCAAAGGGGCAGGTACACCAGCTCACCTTGGCTATGACAACAGAGCCACCAGAGCTTCGACGTCAGAATACTGTCCCAGAGGCAGCGTGGTAACCTCCCTTGGGTGTGTCGTTAATTAGCAACAAGCCTCCTACACGATACAACAATCACTGATTAACACTGAAAAAAAGCATCCATTCCAGGCCACTCCAGCCTGGAAGCATACGATTTGTGTCCCATAGTGGAAAACTTGAAGCACGAACCAACATTTTCTGCTCAAAGTGATCTAATAAAACACGACACTAAATGTAGTCTGTGAAATAAGGTTAACAATCTCAAGCGATCCTACTAAATATGGGCATATCATATAAACCCCAGATTAGCAAACTGATTTTAGCTTGCTTTTTACGGTTTACGTTTTTCCCGCTTCTCAGACCAAAAACCTGTTGTCCAATCCTGGGTTACTGTTCTGCTCAATTCTCTCAACCTGGGCTCACTCAACCACTCTCACCAGTCGTACCTGGAGAAACTTTACTGGCCACCAGTTGCTCGAAGGATTAGCTGTAAAGTCTCTATATGTGCCACCAGCACTTCATGTTACAGGCACACCAGTCAGTCAATCTCAGTTCAAGCTATACATTTATTTATTTATTTATTTAGTGCATTTTTATAAAGCGCGGACATTACCCAAAGGTGTCAGAGCGCTGTACAATAGAGCTAGTTACGTTACAAGAGAGAAGTGGTACAGAATATAACATTACAAAGACTAAAAAAAGAAGGGTACACAAACACAAAGTCCAACACAGCACACAGGGGTGTGGAATGTACAGGAAAAAATACAAATTTACAACAAAGAGCGAACTTCCAAGAGGGGCCTGAGAATAAAGGATGCACAAACACAAAATCCAACACAGCACGCAGGGGTGAGGGATGCACAGGAAAAAATACAAATTTACAATGAAGAGCGAACTTCCAAGAGGGGCCGGAGTATGAAACTATTAGTTCTGAAAGGGTCTTTGGAAGAGAAGAGTTTTGAGTTCAGCTTTGAAGATCCGGGTAGAAGAGGTGGCACGGAGCAATGGGGGAAGTGAGTTCCATATTCTCACCGCATTGCCTGAGAAGGATTGCGACATCGATCTTTCCCCTTTGAAGACGGGGGGGCTCAAGCAGAAGCTTTTCCGCATTACGAGAGGGTCGAGAGCCTCCGGACAGTATCAATTTATTTGCCAGGTAACGAGGGGAGGACGTGTGAAAGGCTTTGTGTGTGATGCAGGCAGTTTTGTAAATAGATCTTGCCTCAATCAGAAGCCATCGAAGAGAGGACAGGATAGGAGTGATGTGGACCCTTCGTTTAGACCCTGAAATGAAGCGAGCTGCTGAATGGAGGATGGATTTGAGAGGGGAGAGGTGGGATTTGGGTAGGCCCGTCAGAAGAGATTTGCAATAATCCAGTCTTGAGAGAACCAGCGATTGTACAAAGGTTTTTAAGTCATTCTCCGGGAAGAACTAACGGATCCCCCATAGAAGGCGCAACTGGTACCGTGCGTTCTTGGCAATAGAGTTGATGTGGGAGATTAAGTTGAGTCTTTTGTCAAGAATGACACCTAGAGATTTAGCGCTGTCGACAATGATGGGTTTGTTGTTGAGCAGGTTCAGCTGATCCATCCACGATTGAACAGGAGGAGGTGAGAGAGAGGTCGAAAGGAGGAGGAATTCAGTTTTGGCGGGATTTAGAATGAGTTGGTGAGCTAACATCCAGTTTTGGATGGCGTTGAGTAGAGTCGAGTAAAGAGAGATCGAGTGCGGAAGACACCTTGAGGTAGATTTGAGTGTCATCCACATAAAGATGGTAATGGATCCCAGATTTGCTTAGGACGTTCCCTAATGGTTCCAGGTAGAGATTAAACAGAGTGGGTGCCAGGATAGAGCCTTGAGGGACACCTTGACCTACAGTCAATGGAGATGAAAGACTGTTTGCTATCTTAATCATTTGGGATCTATCTGAGAGGAAAGAGGCAAACCATTTAAGCACTGTGCCATCCAATCCCATTCTCTGTTGAAGAGTGTTGAGGAGGGTGCTGTGATTAACAGTGTCAAAGGCTGCAGAGAGGTCAAGAAGAATCAGAAGACAGGATTCCCCGGAGTCGAGTATATGCAACGCATCATCAATCACTTGCAGCAGGGCTGTTTCAGTGCTGCAATTTTGGATGAAGCCAGATTACATTCCCCTCGCGGTCTTAGTTCGGCCAACAAGCACTTGGCAATGCCGCCTGTGAAACGCACCACACAGGGAGGAAGCTTCTTCTCCTACATTCAAACTATGGATTGATCTTCCCTATCATCTTTGTCTTATCAGCGATGATTCTTCTGTCAACTAGTTATGGTGTGGGTCTTCTGCAGCTGGTTAAGTAGGGTTGGTTCCCCCCACAAACCTCTCAAGGGTAGGTAACTACCAGCTTCTCTGTGGCCTTAGCAATCGATGGAATTGCATGATAAGAATAATTTATCAGAGATCCATAAAACCCACAAGAAAACAGTGAAGAGACTAATCATCCAAGCTATGGAAATCACTCCAGGACACCATCAGATCGTTTTTGTCCCCGGGATAGTGGTAGATTTCCCCCCCCTTGATCTAGAGTCAGGTTAGCAGACAGCGCACATAGAGGCAGTATGCATTTGAGCCTAGTTCAACAGTCACCGAGATTACAGCGCATATTGTTTGCGCTTAAGAGTTGAGAAAATTGGCTTTGGTTGGTCTACATCGGACTCTTGTTAAGCAATAAAACAATTGGTCTGAAGGCAAGGAAGACATTTACATTTAGAGAACAGAGACATTTCTCTTCACTGGTGAGATTTTCAAGGCAGTCGTCTTGTTTGGCTTGATGAAGTCTACTTCAAATAATACGAAAGAAATAGTCTCCCTTCAACAGTATTTCTCCTTTTGAGGTATGGTTTGACAACGCAGCGGTTTGCAAGACCTAGTGTTACCAATTCTTCCAAAGTGAGCTTTGTCTCCACTCAGAGGAGTATTTCTCATGCTTGCCGCTGTTTGGTGCCAACGGAGTGCTTGCATTGGAGACTATTTTGTATCTCACAAATACACCGAGTCATCGTGCATTTAATGGTTTATCTCATAGATGCAGCATAAACACAAAGCATTTTTTTATTTGCATTTTCAGTGCCGCGGGCTTTTAAAAAAAAAAAAAAAAATCGGGACTTAAATTGCAAGAAAGACTTGAGCTTTGCCAATGCCCGCTTCCTCATGCGGATAGTCCTACACTTCCAGGGCTTCCAGCTCCTTCATAAAGGGCTGGATCTCACCGGTCTGTGAGGCGCAGTGGGACAAGCATCTCTATGGCGCTCTTCGCAGCAAACTGGAGGAACCACGGAAGCTTCTCGGTCACTAAGGGAGAAAGAAATGCGGAGTGTTCCAAACCCCGACCCTACACTTTTAGGAGATTTGTCCTTGGATAAGCGAAGTAGGGAAACTGGTCTGACACAGGATTAAGGAGCGGTGTGACCGAACTGGAGGGAAAGCTCCTCCAGGGGAGTCAGTCTCAAGAAGAGATAAGACCTTAGGTGTGTCCCTGAAGACTGATTGATCTTGAAAACTTCCAAGTCTAAACACTGGTAACAAAACCTTGTTTATAGTCCATCACAGAAGCAATACATCCATAGGATACACTCACTAGTCATTATAATGTTAGCTGTCAATGAGGTGCAAAAGAAATGCACGTGTGCAAGAAAAACCAAGAGCGTAGGACAATATAAGTGTGCCATGGAGGGACAGTAGAAGGATTACAATTTCGCGATTTGTTGTAACACAAAGTTACTGTCTCTGCACCCCTGTGTGTGACTGTGTACAGGTGCTGCGGACTCCATTAACAAAGGATACAGGCCAGATGCTGCTGGGCCCAGCTCTGCAGCCCACAGTGAGGGTGTTCCTGGGCCCATTAATGCAAGATATAGAGTGGAAGCTTCTGGGCTCGTTAATGCGGACACAGTGCGGGCAAGGCCGTAGCAATAGAGGTGTACTTTGCCAAAGGCAATGTGGTGCAATATCACCATAACTCCCTGAGCCCGCGCCCATACAGTGGTGGAGATGCGGGATGGCACCAGGACCTGGGGAGTTGGACCAGCATCATGACTGGAGCAGCCACGGGACTGCAGCAGGACCAGCACCACGATCACTGCAGACGCTTTTTGATTGGGGGGGGGGGGGGGCTTTAGCAGGTGTTGCCACAGGAGTATTTGAGTGGGTACCCACATATTTTACATATTGGATGAGTCCTACGCTTGACCTAATTTCTGAAGTCTTGGTGTTTAGCGGTGGCCTGGAGGTGCTGCACTCCAGAGGCAAACGGCAGTGGCTCTGGCGGAACCTCCTACGGGAAGGTGGAGTTGAAGCTTTAAAAGGTGAGCAGAAGGACCAGATCTGGCTCATTGCACTGGAATATGGGGGTGCATTCCAGGGGTAGGTTGGATTATGGGGTGTGGTATGATCGCCCTCCAGCCCAGATGAAGTTTAGAACTTTTGGGGGCAGGGGGGCGCAGGGGCAGATCTGGTGGGTTGGCTCTGGCTGAGACAGGATACTTTGTCTGCAAAGTATGAGAACCCCGGGTGAAGAGTCTTGAAGTGCGAAGCAGAGACGGGTAGACCACCTCACTCCAGGTGTCAAGTGTGTTAGTCTAATTATAACAATGGGAGCAAAAAAAGACCACAATACCCAGAATGCTGTAGGCTGTTATACAAAAGTCCAAGACTGGAAAGGATGTCTGTAATGAGCTTGATGGAGGTGGTCACATTATGCACAGATGCTTTCGCGGCATGAGTGCTTGATGGGTACCCAGTGGTGTAAATTGAGGGGGTGATTTGCAGGCCCGTCACCAGATGCCTGTAGGGGCTTTATAAAGCGTAAAGATTGGGCCTGACATAACTGGCAGGTCAGTGATATTGGAGGAGGTGGAGAGACGCGTGGATGGGAAAACAGTAGAAGAGAAGACCGATCGGAAGAGAAAGCTTCTAGAATTATTATTCCCAATTCACCAAACTCAAGAGCAATGGGGGCAGAGACAAAATGCAGGGACAGAGAGGCGAAAAGAGGAGGAACGACCAGCGTGCAGAAAAGCAAACTGGAAATGCAGAACTGGCGAGAAGAGTAAAGGAGAGAGGAGGCAAGGCTGGTCCAGGCCAGAAAGGGCAGCTTTGTGACTTCGGCACGCACCCCCCCCCCCTCCCCTCCTCCCCCCACCACCACAGCCTGTTTATAACCCGTTTTGCCGGAAGGGAAGGAGAACTAAATCAGAAGATATGGTGTCCCCAGCCACAAGAGATGCATAGAGACAGTCGGTAGGCCTACAGAAGACTCCATAGACAGCTGCAGAGGGACAGCTGTGCCCAGGAACACGCGCGCGCTGGCACAGCCAAGACACAGACACGCAACACCCGAGACAAGCTACACAGCAACAAAGAAAGCTCCGCTGGTAGGAGTGACTGAAAGACATAACTGAGACTGTGGTGCCAGGGAAGGCCGAGAATTTCCATAACATGTCAGTCACAGAACTGGTTAGAATGGGAAATGTGGGTGTGGATACAGAAAATGCCGTGCGCCGCTCGGCTCACCCCTCTCCTACACCATTCGCCATCTCGGGGTGCACCTGCATGTTGGGGCACGCATTCAAATGTAAATCTTTCAGGCCTCTCAACAAATGATCTTTCTCGACGCAGCATTTTGATACAACTTCCACGTCCGCAGACACCCGGCCCTCTGTCGGCACGGTAGCCGTATGAACAACACCTGCCCTTTTCTGTGCGCACACCATCACCAACCCCCCCCCCCCCCCCCCCCTACAGACGCCTGCCCCTCGCTGGGTCGTGAGTGCCCTCCCGCTCTTTCCGGGCTCCAGTTTTTCCCTACCCAGCCCGCGCTCCACACCTTTCTGGACTCTGTCACCGTTGACAGGCCCAGCCCAGTCTCTATAGCGACGGAAGAAACAATAGCGCCTGGAGGCATGGCTGGTAGCCAAGGAAAGCTCAGTCGTAGCGAAGGGAGGGGTTCAGGAAACCAGAAGGAAGGAGGACCCTGGCAACTAAGGGCAGAAAAACGATCGCCCCCCTTATCCAGGCGAAGGGAGGACTCACTTGTAACCATCAACGAACCGGAAAAACGTAGGGCCCCGCCGTGAGCAGGGTCGTCGTGTGAGGACGCAGGTAAACACACGCCATTGCCTTCAGGGGAAGCCCAGGTGAAATCCAGAAATGTTTTCTCCACAACGACATACCTTTGCTAAAGTGACGACATTCGGGTGTACCAACCGTGCCCTGCATACGCATCACCTCACCCTACACCCTCTCCCCCCCCACCCACACACACCCTCTGCCTGCCTCACCCCTCCCACACACAGCGTGCCTCATTCCACACACACACTCAGCCTACTTTACACAGTACGCCCTAAGCTTACCTTACCATATACAGGTTCAATAACACTTCCTCTGCACACCCCGGTTTAATTTTTTTGATGGGTTGGAAACTTATAGAGCGCTGAAAAGTGTTACAGATACTGCGGGACACAAAGTATCCTGGAAACAGAAGAAGAAAAAAAACTATATGTTCAAAGTTGAAAGACCCCTAACAAGCCTCAGCTGGGAGGGCAGAAGGCAAGATATGTCTTGAGGTTCTTTCTGAAACTCCAGGCAATGTTCTTCTGCCCACGGTGCTGAGAGCAGAGCACGCCATAGCTTGGCTACGATCACGGCCAAGGGGCGTCCACCCAGTCCAGCTTTCCATAACTTAGAGACTTTGACCGTAAGAGCATATTGTGAACGCGGGTCTCTTGCAAGTTGGTACCATGAGAACATCATTACCATGTAAGATGTTTGCGTCTGATCGAAGAGGTTCTCAGGCCGAGACACAGTGCCTTAAATTGGCACTTTTTTGAGCTGGGTGCCAGTGTAATCCGGCCAGTTCATTTGAGATGGGCATGAACTTCTTCTGGCCAAGGATCAACCTGTCTGCCATTTTCGGCAGAAGCTGTAGTCTGTGCAAAAAGTATGTGGGTAAACCCACATGAAGAGAATTACAAGAATCAATTCTAGAGAGGATTCAGGCTTGAATGATGTCTTTTTTGGAGGAAGTAGGGGTAAAGGGAATAATCTTTCTGAAGATCCTTAGAAGATTAAAACCTGTTCCGATTGTGATGGTAATATGTTATTTAAAAAACAGTTCAGAATACACCCAAGTTAGGGGCCAAATTGTGCGTCCTCTATTTTTGAGACCAGTCAGCCCCTGTTCAATACCCCAATCTCGGTTTTCCCACGGTTCAGAATTTGTCTTCATACAGGCTGATACTTCCAGGAAACAGTTTCTAAGGTTACTAGCCATTTCCTCTGGGTTGACATCTAGCCCAAGGATTATTTGGGCATCACCAGCCTAGAAGCAGAAAGTAATGCTGAATGATTCAATAAGGCTGCCCAAAGAGGCGACAAAGATTTGAAAAGATTGAAAGGATTCAGCCCTGTGGGACTTCAGAGTGAGTTTTCTTATGGGAGGATCTAAAATGGTCCATGGCTACAGCTCAATTTCTATCCGAAAGTAAGGAGGCAAATCAGGTGAGTACAGTTCCCCTTAATCCGACTTTCCATCAGTCTATCCAATACGGAGGAGTGGGATAGGGTGGCAAAAGCAGTCGACAGATCTAACAAGACCAGCGCTCCGACTCTTCCGCTATGCCGGCTAACCCCAAAGGCTTGGACGGAATTTGCTAGAACTGTTCCCGTGGAAAGACCCGTGCCGAAGCCTGATTGGGCTTTAGGTAACAAGTGGCTGAGCCCCAGATGGGCTACTAAATTGCTTATAAACTAGGGTCTCAGTGAGCTTGGCATAAAGAGGGAGTACTGTGATTAATCAATTCACCACTTACCATACCTCCCTCCACCCAGTCACACAACTGTCAGATTCCAGAGAGCCTCACTGCACTCACTAACTGGACTACTGGAGTTCAAACAGGATCCACCTCACTGTGCACATCCAGGATCTGCCCCACAAGGACCAGCCACTGGCCTCCCAGTCTCCAGCCAGACGCCACCTCACCATGCATGCCCTGTGGCCACCCTGGAGCCCATGTATGTGTGTATGTGGCATTTCTATAGAGCCAGCCTAGCCGCATGGCAGCGGAGCGATGCACAGGGTCAAATACAAGCACAAGGTCAACGAGTGATAAAGGTTTGTGAGCTGTTGAATGCTTCATGATGTAGCACTCTCTAACACTACTCACCCTGCCTACACTGGGACTACTCCACCACCTACATCAAGTGCACTTGGGTCTGTTGCTCTTTTCAGGAGGAGTAATGTAATTGAGTCTACTTGACTAATGCGTTGTCGTAATGTTGGAATAAATGTGTTTTTTTTTTTTTAAACTAAATTGTTTCAATTTTCAGGAAAAGTTATTTTGTCATATTTTGTATGTGTTTCCCTTGGTCAGGCGGTAAGGTCATGATTGGTGGGCATAGTTTTCGGTCCTTAACGGGCATCACCATTATCAAATGGGGACACCCGAGGGGGAGACAGAGGGTCTCTCATGGAACTCCAGGGGCAGTTACAGCCGGTAGGCTGGAGGGGTGCGGGGGGAAGGGAAGTCTCGCTTCCAGTAGGCTGGTTGGCCAATCCCTGCACGTGCATGCGCTCAAGGGCGCAAGGATGTATAACTGCAGCGCCCCTTTAATGGAGTAAACGTTGAGGGCGTGGGGGGGGTCCTATCCATCCGGCAAGCTGGGCCCCCTGCGCAAGGTCACTTCGATTGGAGGTTGGGACGTAGCTAGAATCGAGATCTGGGGCCACCAGCCATTGACCTTGCCGTAGGCTCGAACAGGGTTACGCAGAAAGAGAATATCTTCATCTCTTAGTTTACGATAGGAATGGCTATGTATTAGACGCATGTTAACGTTAGCCAATTGACATGTTGTACCTATCAATGTATTGGACTTTCTTGGTATTGTACATAATGATAATAATATTAATTTCAATGTTTGATTGTCTTATGTAATAAAATACGGCCGGGGTTTTTACGACCCCCTAATCCAAACAGTTGTGGTGTTTGAATTGTTTGGCTTGGGGGGGCAAGGGGGCGGGGAGCCCCACGGGAGCCGGGAGGGTCCCCACCCCAAGTGTCTTTGGTTTGATAAGGGGAAGGGGATTAGGCAGTACCAGACCATATTAGAGCACCGTCCTTCTTAAAAGGGACCAGTCACCCGGACAAGACCTGTGCCCCGCCTCCTCCTGTCCCCCTCCACGCTCAACCGATCTCCAGAGGGTCTGTTCTGTGACTTCTGTGTTCACTCACATCCACTCAGAATCACTAACTGGAGCCCGGGTAAGGGTCAAAGGTCCCCACACGCAGGCTCCTTCCCCGAATAAACTTTTTTTTTTTTAATTTAAAAAAAATACCTCGTTTTATTTCGTAAAAGTAACAAGAAATAATTATTTCGTAAAAGTAACAAGAAATAATTAAATCTAAGCACTCTAGGGCAAATTGCAGGGGGAAAAAAAACGAACAATAGTTGACAGGAAATAAAACACTTTTAAAAATGGAAGAGTTATAAAAATGTCCCCCACTTGAAGCCCCAAAATGTGTTTGCCATTGCCTGGAATACCACTTCCACTCCTTGCCACCCCAGAAGCCTCTTGCAGATCAGACTGGTTGCTGTCTTCCATTTTCTTTTCAGGCTTGAGACACAGAGGTCAGGTGGATTAAACCTGCCATCTCACAGAACTATTGATATACACAGTGTTAGATCCGTGGTTTGGTGCAACACTAGAAACAGACACCCAGGACAGGCTTGCATGTCCGGAAAAACTCCCAGGACAATGGAGGTCAGACGACACACCCAGGAGGTAGACATGACTTTATAATGCAGACTGTAAATCAGCCACAAGAATCAGAAGCCTCCCTCAGGACAATGGCACAGGTCGCATCAGAAGAGCCACCCGGAGAGAAATGCAGACCTGCAGGTCAGGTGTGATGCTTTCTTGAGTGACATCAGTATGCAGGACACACCCAAGGCGGAGAAGCGAGCCATTGAAAGGCCTTGGCAGGGAGAGATGCACAGTGTCACAGAGGACAAACCAGACACATCTCGGCTGGAGAGAACTGTTGTAAATACAGGGAGAGCTTCAGTACAATGGGTCAATGGAGAGATCCCAGGAGAGCTTCACACACAGCTGGACACCGTCTCAGTGGGGATATACCGACAGAGTAGTGGTACCCAGCTTGAAACAGGTCACCGAAGAGATACAGCCAGAACTACAATTAAAACAGCCTTGGCCCTGCTCCTCATGGGAACTATGGGCTATGTTCGCCAGTGGCCAGGGGTATGCCAAGACGTGTGTCCCGTGCTCGCTCTGCCACTGGACTCAAGCTAGCCTGGCTGATGAGGGGTGATGCCTCGAAACTGGTCCCAGGAGCTTGTTTCCGGTCCAGGGAGGACCTGGCCTAGCAGTTCGGGCTGGATTGTTCCCATGAGGCACAGGGTCAAGACTGATTTGCAAATGGCTGGGTCTGCACTGGGGTGCCATAGTGAGCAAAAGAACAACGGATTAAACCCACATCTCTTGTCTGGGGTGAGTGGTTGAAAAGTTTCCGCTCTCCATCCATCATCCTGTTGTGTTTACTAGAACTACAATGGAAACAGACAGAGCTGTAGCATAAAGCCAGGCCCAGCCTTCACTTTGGAGAAACAGACCCAGCTGCAGCACAACACCAGGCAGAGGTTTCTTGAAGGCAGGGGCAGCCAAAAACCAAGGACACTACCATAGGTATGCATCTTGGAGAAGCACAGGTAGAGCACACCGTCAGTCTCCCAACATAAAGAGGTACAGTATATACCCGATACACCCCCTAGGAGACGCACACAGAGGCAGTACAAAGGTACAGACCTACACAGCCACACCACACAGCCAGACATAAGCTTCTCGGAGAGGTGCAAATACACAGCCTTGCACAAGCCTCTTGGGATGTGCATACCGACACAGCTGCAGGACAAAGCCACGCCGAGGCTTCCTGGCACAGTCCCAGCGCAGCCAGACCTAAACAAAGAGGGGCAGCTTCGGCGCTCCTTCCACAGCTGAGCGACGAAGGAGTGGCGGGGGAGGGAGCAGAGGGAGGCGCGCGGGGTGTCGGGCTGCGCTCGCGCTGTAATCCCACTGAATGCCTGGACCATTATCCCCAGCTGGCTGGGCAAGGAATGTGCTGAGTAAGGTGCTTTTGGGGCTTCTGGGAGCTCTCCTTGACGGTAACCTTCAGTGTGTGCTGCCAGGGGACCCACAGGGCAGGGTCACCTTGGGAAGGGAGTCTGGATGGGGAGGGGGGGGGGGGGGGGAGGGTTGGAGGGGAGGGGAATGGTCCCAGTCTAGTGCTGTGTCAACAGATCCCCAAGGCCTCCCTGCAGGGAGACCAGCCGTCCGCAGCCTTCCATGGGGGTTAGTGCAGGTGTGACCGCCCCGGCCATATCAAACCTGCAGCCCACCTGCAGCGGACAGGGAGGGCTGCCATACCACACGAGGCCGCCCTGGACACAAGCGCAGTGTAGTGACCCCTTGTGCACCACACACGAGCAGTGCCCGTTAGCACACACGTAAGAGCGAGAGGTCAACTTTTACACCGCTGGAGGCGCGGCCCCTCAGTAACAAGCACCCGGTGACGTCTACGCACCAGTATAGATCCCCACGCGCCCACTAACAAGCAGCCAACGCACAGTGACATCTCTGACACCGCAGGTGACGGCCCCACTGCACCTCAATGACTGGAAATCAACACACGACACCACCTCCCTCACAACATGCAGAGCGCACACAGACACATCGGACACCACGAGAGACAGCATGGCAGCACATATTAGGATATAGCTAACACCCAACGGCACCTCCCACCCCATAGGAGACAATCCCACTGCACTTACTAACACAGAGCCAACACCACAGTAGACTGCCTCGTGCGACTTGTACTCTGCACACAGAGTCATCTCATACACAAAATACAGTTTCACTGCATAAAACATCTTCTATCCAACACTCAGTAGCAACTCGTACACAAGAGGCGACAGACCCACAGCACCCATCTATCTACAGCCAACAAACACCCCCAACTTCTAATAGAAATCTTCACTGCACCCATTATCTGATGGCCAGCATATATCGCTCAGGCGGGCGCCTCGATTAACTTATTACAGCGACTGTGCAATGACGTTTCTCAAAGCTTGGCAGATGGGTCCTACTACACTATTAACTTATAACCTGAGCATGATAAGACCTACCATAGCTTAAGAGCTGGGCCCGGGCCCACCCACCGACCGACCTACAGGGGGAGCGCAGTGAAACCTAGGTCCATTCAAGAGCACACAGAACCTACGGAGTTGTAACAATTGTTTTATTTGATACCAGGTGAATCTAGCTGCAAAGACCAGAGGAGGATTTGGCAGGGAATGAGGTGGGGATTGTAGGAGGAACACCTCAAGAAAGAGGTGCTGCAAAGAAGAAAATGGTGTGGGACCCGATCTCAACCAGATTCATGAATCTGGTACCCTGGAAGAGCAGAGAAGTTTTAAGGCATGTGCAAGGTGGGCTCTGGCCCAGGGCCCCCAAATTATGCTTACATAATGTCATAAATGGTCTAGAGTTTTTAAATGACCAGTTTGGTTACATACCTTGTTGTTTTTTGTTGTTTTACCAGCGCGGGCTATACAGCTATTCCGGAACCCCTACGCAAGAGAGAATGAGGATTAAAGAAAAGCACCTATTAGATGCTGGGTAGCCTCAGTAAGCGTTTAATAATTTCAAGTGCATACGCCTAGCCCACTGCACAAGCCTTTGCCTTTATGCAGTATGTGCCACTTACAGTGCAGTAAAGATTGGCATTGTGTACTCCCTCTGTGACTGCATCTGACTCCGAATACCAGTCCGGCGCAGCGGAGGCTGCGCAGTACGCAAAAGCACCCTTTAGCATCCTATCAGCACTGTATCCTTGAAAAGTGCTTACAAGCGACACCACACATTTCTGCTCTTCTGGCACAGTGCAGCTGGAGACTGCCCATGCTGAAGTAGGGTCCCGGGATAGGCCACCTGTCAATGGTCCAGAGGAGCATTAGATCTCCCCTTCATGACTGCACCATCCATGCGGAACCGCTCCCTGGCTGGTGTGATCACAGCCTAGGGCCAACTGCCTCAGAACCCCTGTCCCTCACAGAGCAAGGACTGGAGTGCAATAAATAAAAGCTTCCCCCTCCGTATGCACAGGCACTAAAGGCGAGACAGCGGTCTTTTGCACCACATGGAGCAGGCTTGCTTACGCATCAAGTTTTTCCGGTTCTCTGGTGCCGGCCGGCCAGAGAGAGATATTTGTTGCAGGGTTAGGCCCGGAAGTGCACTGTCCAAGGAGGTCCCACCACAGTTGCCACGGGTGCGAATGAGCAGAAGATGCATAATAAACACAGACTTGTTCCGAGTGGGGGGCCCCCAAATGACGTTTGGCACAGGACACCCAAAATCCTTTAGAGGTCTCTGTGGAAGGGCCAAGCCCAGTGAACTCATGAACTTACATAACCAGCAAACCACGCTCTCTTTTCTATTGCAAGACACCCGCTGGACATAGATTTACAGCTTCAGACAAAGAGATGAAAGATACTGTTCATAACGAGACGATTTTTGTTTGAATTAGTCCAACAAGAACAGTCCAGCCCTAACTGCTGGGTCAAGTCCCCTCCAGGTAAGAACACAAGCAAAGCCAGATCCGTTCTCTTATTTGGGCCTCTACGGTGAGGTGTAGCGGATTCCTATGGCAATGATCACAGGACATAAGGCTGGGCCTACAGGTCACACTTAGGGAGTCTACTCCGACAAACAATCTCCTGGTGGAAAGAAGGGCTGGGCTGAGCTTAAACTAATCTCAACCACCAGAGTCTGCTCAGAGCGCCACACATGTCCATTCTCGAGACTGGAACAAACACGCCAGGCTGGAAGGCCAGCCGCTCTGCAACTAGACCTCATCTCTTTCATGACCATCCACGGAGTCCCTACGTAAACAGGCTGCGCCTTCTACCAACTGATATCAAAGAACAAGCACGTGTACAAGGACATCTCTTAAAATATTAAGAGCCTGAAGCCCCTCCGGCTCGGGCATTCATACCTCTGCCCAGGTATCCCCATGCAGTCAATGGCCACCCAGTACTGAGGGTGTTTGTGGGAAGCCAGAAAACAAGTTCAGGAAAAGGTCTGTCACGCACCCAGGACTGAGGCCATCGGAGACAATAGTCCCCACATGGATATGGGGGCTGTAGTGTCTTCTATGAAGCTAGTTTCTAGGAAAAACTTCTGTAACTTTAGATATTTCAATCCAACGTGAAACGGGATCTTTCCAAGCTGCAGGCCCGGGCACGCTCGCCAGAGAGATGGCAGGGGATGCCTGGGAGGAAGAACGGAGACGCCTCAATGACAACATCCTGCACCTGCCTGCACCAGCAAGCCCAGGTAATGCAGCCCGGCCCATGCCCCCTCCCTTCGTTTCCCCTTTAGCATCCAATCCACTCACTGTTCGCTGCCGCCCATTTCCTCCCTCCCTCCCGACTCCTCAACCTTCCAGCTCTGGCTCATTCAGCTCTCTTTCTGCACACCACCTTTCCATCACCTGCCACCTCCCTCTCGCCCCATATAGAACCCTCTTCAACTGTCTCAGCCGGCCTTTCATCTCTGCACCCTCCCAGCTTCGACCCCACCATCTCTCACTATCACTACTCTGCCACTACCCTATGCTCTTCTGCGCCCCTTCACCTATCTGCCCCTCTACGTCCCTTCCTCACCCTCCCTCCATCCATCGCTTTCTCCAGCACCATCCCAGCATGAAGGCCTTTCTAGGGCCCCTTCCAGCTCTTTAGAGGTACCTCTGTTTGTGGGTTCCAGTGTGGAGCTGGCAGGTACTCCGTTCTCTAGCGCAATCCTCAATTTCTCTCTCCTCTGCACTGCAAAAGGTTTACTCTACTATCGCCTTTCTGAGCATTTCCCCCACCTTTAATTCTTTCACCCGCCCTTCCATCCATCCATCCATCAATCCCTCCTTCAGCAATCTCCTTAACTTGTCCGGCTCTCTCTAACATCCCCTTGGGCTATCACCCATCCCCCCCATGAAGCCGATTTCCCTTACCCCTTAACCACTGCCTTTCAACCGCTGCAGCTACCCTACCCCACCCTCCTCTCCCCTGCACTTTATTCAAGAAGGAAATCTCCACAGGCCACCCTCCTGTCTCACATCACCCTCTCTGCCATCCAGGTGACCTCTCAGAGAACCACCCTAATAAACAAAGACACCCATGCCCTCCTCTGCCACCAACTACTGGTCGTGCCTGTATGCCAAACTACGGACAAGCATCCAATGCGGGCCACAGGGAGACACTCGAGCCTTGGAGCACGCTGACGTGAACCATAGCAGGGCCTGGAGATGTTTACAGCAGGAAACCCGAGACCAGAGACCAGGGAAGAGAGCAAACAAGCCGATTCCTGGAGTTAAACTTGACCTCTCACCCCACATGAGAGCAGGTTTTTAGAAGCTCATTTGTCATTGTGCCTCCCTCCCCTGGGAGGGGGTGGCGGGTTCATTCAAGAACCCGCCTGCAGGGTTTGGAGGAAATGGTCTCAAATTGTGCACTTTGAAGAATAAACCACTTCCATCTCCCCTCCGCCCCTCCCCGACAATGATCACAGGCATTCAGACAGGCAGGGGTAAGTGAAAAGAGGTGTCTCTGAGGCACACGAGGATCCACTAGGCCCCTTCCGTCTCCAAAAATGACCACCACCATATTTGCAGGGACAAGGGGTCCAGCAGTACCCGAACAGAGGAGCGCGTTGTGACTTATGCGAGTACCTGTGCTACACTGCACACAGGTTCCTTGATACTGCACTGTTCCCTGGGGCAAGATGGGAGAAGTGTTGTATCCTGTGTCGTGCAGACATGGCATGGGTAGGTCAGTGTGCTCCACGTCAAGCTGTAGGTAAGGATGGAGTGTAAAGAAAAGAATACATGGCACTGAATTCACTTGCTTCGAACAAGTGACAGAGAAAAATAAATATTTAAAATAACCTGGATGAATTAGCACATTTTAAGGCTAATAACAAACAATAACACAAGACGGCAACTCGAGGAAAATTGTAAGAAACAGAAGCAGGAAGCCAAGAACTGAAGATCAAGTGTATTTGCTAAACATAGAAAAAACAGGATTTCTGACACCAATAAGGAGGTTCAGTTGGCCTGATTTAATGAACATGTGGGTGAATTCCATCACATCAAAGTATTATCAGTCTAATGTCTGAATGGTGACGATCCTGATGAAGGCTGTCCAAAGATAAACAGAGTCCAAACAGTACAGAATCGAAGTTTTCAAATCTTATAAAATAATCTTTTAACATTGTTTATTGGCTCCCAACCCAGCTTAGCTGAAAGGGTGTCAGGGTTTTGATTGTCTGTGGCCACCACAGAGAAGGAAGTGAGCACAAATGTCTGAATGTTGGTTTTAATATCCAAATTGTGAGCATTGAAAATAGTTTTCTTAAATTGACATATGCCACACTCTATACTATGATAAGTGTTTTATGTGTTAATGTGGGGAGGATGAATCCACCATAAATATTTGGAATTGTTCAATACAAAGTTCTCCGACGGTATGCTCGTCTAGTATGAAGATGTACTGCCAGGTGGAAAAGCGGTCACGTGAATAATAGAAAGAGTTCTGGATTTTAAGGAATAGAGATTGAAGCTACCCGGTGCTGTTCAGATGAATACTTAAAGACTGGTTTAGTAAGAAGTAGGCGGACAGTCCAAGGTAATGATGTTGAGCGATTCATGGCTGTGCTGGCAGGGAGGCCGGCTGGCCCTGCTGGGTCTCGCAGGGAAGGCCTCAAAGCTCCCAGATGTGTGTTTAATATCTGTGGAGTGGCAAGAGACATGGAACAAGTGTTACATTGGTCACAACGTCTTTCCCGTCTGCTGCACACTGCTCCTTCATATGAACCCACATTATATGGAAGAGACACCATGTGGCCTATATGAGACCAAATCCCACATGCCGGTTACTATGCCATAGCTTCCGCCCTGCTGGTCCACGGCCCCATCCAGCACCAGCTGCTTGGCTGTAGGGCTTCTGGTCGCAGTTAAAAACCCTCCTCCTACCAGGCTTCTCTCGGGGTACTGTCCTCTAATCTTCGGCAATCGCATCACTGTGTCCCTTTGCACAGTCCAGGCCACTTTTGAGTCTGTTGTATCATCCCCTGCCCTCCATTTCTGTGGTCTAGGGCTTGTGAAGCAAGAGTAGGCAGTCTTCATCAAGACGCGCAATTTGCAATGTGCGGCTGGCAAAGCCCTAAACACAGGAGCCCACAGACAGAACCTCTTGCATACATTAAGCACAGCATGGACATTCTTTTAAGACAACCCAACAGCATCCACGACCAAGAAATTCCACACAAACAGCCAACCAAATACATCAACATATTCAGCTAAAACAGCAGCTATGATAAGCCACAAAGTCAGCCGTTGCGGGACTCCCAAACCACTTACAATGTGAGACTGCACAGAGTGTAGTCCTGTTTAGAAATCTGTACAAAACACATCATCTACCATGCGAGCACGCTGGGCCTGCTCACATGCCCATGTGCATAAAACAGCACCAAACCCATACAGTAGGAACACCGTCGATACCTCAACAGCACACACTTCTCTTCTCAATAACCTACATCCCACCGCCATTCAGAAAACATTACTGTGTCTAGATCACACCCACTGGTGCACAACACTGCATCGAAGCCACAAAAGTCGCAAGGGATGATGCTCAACAAAATAGTCATCTCAGGCCGAGCAATGAACAATTATTCATCAAAGAGAAAGGAGAAGGAGAAAAAGAGGGAAAAAAACAAAGATAAAGTCCTACCTTAACACGAATCCATGCATGCAGTTCACACTCGATGGAGTCGTATATACCACATGCTCCCCTTCATCCACCACAGGTGATTACTAAACAATATAGGAATGCAACCAATCGGCACTGACCAAACTCAATGACACTAGGTAACCATGACTCCCATCCATGAAACCCCCCAGAAGTCTATTGAAGGGCCGCCGAGGCCATGCTAGCTTCAGAGGCGCGCTTTATTAATGCTGACAACTTAACGTGAACAAAGCACCCACACATCGCCAATTGTAACAGCCAGTTTGCACAATTCGTTTGATCCCAACCACAGCCTTCTTCCATTTGCGGTTATATCCCAGAGGGCCTTATCAGCATAACAAAGGTTGTTGTATTTTGCAGCACCAGGATTCACAAGCACAGCATCTTGACGGACACACGGTCTTGAAACAATCGACCGATGGGAGACTTTTCACCAGTGGTCAAGCATGTTGCCCACTTTCTTTGTATCAGTTATTCTTTCTTTTAGGCACCAACATAGAGGTTTGGGACAAAACTCTGTTCGGTTCTGATCGGACTGGATACCTTCCCAAAAATGTAGCTTGGACTCAAAGAAATAGTAATGAATAGTGGCTGACCTGGGCGTGAAGGCACTAGTCATGCACTATGTACAACGGGGAGGAGAGACTCGTGCCCAAATAAAAACAGTATCAATCCACAGAGAAGGCCTTGTTGTCACATACAGGCCCGGTGTTCACTTGGGAATAGGCTCTGGGCTCAACTGTTTTCATCTGGAGCGGTGTCGTCACGAGACCGAGTGACAATTCCGAGAGAGTGGACTCTTGCGAATGCCTTTGTTTGCTACCACAATGAATGCGCGTGTTGGGTCAATGGCATACTTCAGATTGCCATGGAGTTGCCAAGGGAGCTGCCTCCACGGTCTGCGGGCAGTTTTACAAGATGTAATTGGCCTGTGCTGGTGTCACTCTCATGTAAAATAGTGCCGATTTTACAGCCCTGCGTGACATTGATGTATTCTCGATGACGTGGTGGGTCCTTGCGTTGAGTGGTTTATTGAATGTCTGCTTGTTTAGAAGCAGAGTTACAGAGGGCGAATCTCTCCTTTACCAACAGGATGCACAGAGACACGGAATGTTAGAGAAGGACAAAGACGATACACAGAGAGAGACGTGGAGACATACAGAAGGTGACAGATACACAGACAGAATCTGAGAGGCAGGAGATAGGCAGGTGTACACAGAGAACGAGAGACTGTGGGAGACGTTGAGGTAGAGACTCGGATAAAGAGACATCCGCAGAGAGAAATACAGAGATTTCGCTAATAGTGGGATGGGGGAGGGGGAGAGAAAAAGAAACAGGTGATTTCACCTGCAAGGACAGTGACTCTACAGAGCTCAAAACTGAAGAAGAACTAGAGACAGCAGAAGGGCACCAGGACAGCGGTTACCCCGTGCCTCAATCAGTGCACAGAGGAATCCTATGGAAAACTGAACTACAGGAGCCTGCAGAGCGGTGAACACTTTAAAATCAACCACTGAGATCGGGTAATAGAAAGCGAGAGACGTACAAAGACGGGCACCGCGATGGAAAAAGAAACAACCAGAGGCAAACACACCCGGCCATGGAAACGGACAGATCAGAGTTGTAATGATGTAATGTTATGGAACTAGAACCTCAGGAATAGAAGGTTGGGAGGGTGACAGGCCGACACACAGAGACACCCAGCAACATGTACGCTTTCAGAACTTCGCACTCTGAGGTAAGGGCATTCTCGCCAGTACTTTTGATAAACAGATTGTCTCACTGATAAGAACACAGCCATCTTGGAAAGGGATACCTTTTGTGAAAAGGATGCCCTTTGCACTGTGGTGTGAAGTGCTAGCCAGTGACAGTATCAATGTAAACACTCTAAGCAGGAGAGATGCCACAAGTTAAAACAGACCGGCATAACATGTATACTAAAGTAGCGGCGTGGCTGCTCCCTATAGAAAAGCACAAAAACACTGACGAGAGTGCTAATAAGATATACAGCCAGCGGCGTAACGAAACGTGGGTACCCCCCATCCCCCTGCAATATATGTTCTGTTAAAATTTCTTGTAGCGCGCACTTACGCCAATTGGTTTCTTGGCGCCGATTCTAGGATATGCCGGGCCCTGTTGGTTTATCTTATGCTAGAGTTTCAGTCATAACCTTGGGTGAATAGCCATGTCTTGAGGAGCCTTCTGAATCTCAAAAGGTCCGTGCAGACCCTAATGTCAGATGGAAGGGAGTTCCAGAATATGGGTGCCAGCACGGCAAACCTGCATCCACCTTGCCGCTTCCGTTTGTAAGAGGGTGTGACCAAAAGATTCAGGTGGGATGAGCGTAGGTTGTGAGTGGGTATATGCCTTTGAATAAGGCTAGAGATGAATTTGGGGCTTGCACCATGCAAGGTCTTGAAGATAAGGCACCCAACGTTGAGAGCTGATCGTCGTGGGATGGGGCGCCAATGTAGCTTCCTCATGAGAGGGGAGCGTGTTGCCATCTGGGCTGCTGGAAGGTCAATCCATCTGCCTGCTTCTGCACCAAATGCAGTCTGTTAGTAAGATATATTGGAATGCCAAAATATAGAGAATTGGCATAGTCTGTATGTGATATGACAACCTGCATCAGTGCTTCCCTAGTGAGGAGCCCATTGATATCCCTTATCTTTCTTAACTGAAGAAAGCAGGTCGAGATCACTGATCCAATCTGGGTTTTCATGGTAAGGTCGCTGTTAATTATCACCCAGAGGCTCTTGGCGGAGGGGGGTGGAGTGGGGGGGAGCCCAACTCAGTTGGCCAAAAAGAGGAGCTCTGTGGGTTCCGAGTGCCCCTTATCAGAATACGTTTGGTCTTGTCCGGATTGAGTTTTATGCCCCTTTATAAAGCCAGCTCTGTTCTGCAGAGACACTTCCCCTAATGACCTTCAGTAGGTCTTAAACACATTATTTTAAATACAGTTTTCCTTAAATTTATTTTTAATGTGGATAATGTGTGAGAGTCTATTAGGGACATTTTGAAGAGAAATTACGTGTTTATGCTTCATGTAAAATCCATGTAAAATCCATAAAAAAAATAATTTTAGATCAAAACAGGACCTCACATATAAGAAATGAGAGGGCGTCACAGAGATTATTTGCAGTAATAGTGAGCTGCTGCTGTGTTAAATATTGAAAACAAGTCCCTACCCTTGAATATTAGTTGCAAATTTAGCATTTGGAGGAGTGTGCCTGTGCACTGTCAGTGGCCTGGCTAAAGAGGGCATGAAAAAAAGCAGAAATTGGATCATAAATTCAAAGCTGTTTTGAACAGGGGCTCCCAAAATCCGTTTGGCACAAAGCCCCCAAAATTTTTAAGAGGTCCCTGGCTATTATACTGCCCACTGCTGCCTGTACTACTATAGAGGACGACGCAGTATCACACTCACTGACAGTGAAGAGCTCACGGGGCACTGGAGAGGAGCTGGCCTCACCACTCCGCTTTGTAAGCATGTGTTCTATAACCGTGGCCACTGCTGCCTCTATGGAAGAGGTCGAGTGAAGGCGTCCTGCACTCTCGGCCCCTCGGACATTGCGAATATATCTTGCCATACACACCGCTTACTCTGTACCGCATCCAGCCCAACACACAACACAGGCCCTTTCATTTGAAGCAAGGTGTGAGCTGTGGGAGCGTTGTTGCTCACAATTAAACTATGCATGCCACAGTCGCCGGTATACATCACTAGCCCACGGTGTATACATCCGCAGTACCCACCGTGTACACTAGCTAGTCACGCGTCAAAACAAGCTGCCCATACTGTGTAAACGTCTGGAGCCACAAGGAGATGGACGGAGCGCTGAAACTTTTCAGACACACTCCCCCAGTCACAGATCTGAGTTGAATCCATCATCATTCTTTAGCTCACTTCGCCACCTCAGTTCAGACCCTGCCATATGCAAATCAGTCTTGACTGTTCCTCATGGGCACAGTCCAGATCGAACTGCCAAGCCAGGTCTTCCCGGGACCGGAAACAAGCATCCTGGGACCGGTTTCTGGGTAACATCTGGCTAGCCAGCCTAGCTTGAATCCAGTGGCAAAGTGAGCAAGGGACCCACGTCTGGGCATACCCTGCAAACTTAGGGCGAACAAAGAAACATAAGGAGATGATCGATGGAGCGCTGAAACTTTTTTGTTTTGGTGGCTGTGTCTGAACTGGGTTGGCGAAGTGAGCTAAAGAACGATGATAGATTCAATCCAGATCTGCGACTGGGGGTGAGTGTCAGAAAAGTTTCAGCGCTCCGTCCATCATCCTCTTGAGCTTGATTTAAACGTCTGCAGGGCCATTTGGCGGTGCCCACTCTTGGCCCAGACAGCATCTACGGTGTGCACGTTCGGCAAACACCGCGTGCCTGCCTGGCATACACTGAACGCACAGTGGTGAAACACAGCACACTACCGGCTGACACTGAAAGCGCTGCTGGCGTTCGCTGTGTGCATACCAGGCCACGTGGTATGCACTGTTGCTAAACACAGCGTACGCTCCCAGCGCACACTGAATTCATTGCAATCAGTTTGTGTACCCTCCTGATCCGCGCTGCTGAGAATCAATGTGTACACACGTGCGGTCGACACCCTATGCACCGTTGTTAAACACCGTGTAAGGTCCTGGCATGCACTGCTGGTGAAAACAGTAAACCCACTGCCGGCACTGTATCCCACTGGTAAACACTGCTGCGTACACTAAAGGCCACTAAACATTGTGTACACTCCTGGCTGGCACTGTGACAGGCGCTGCATACACGCCCTGTCCCTTCTAATTACCGCCTGTGACAAAGTAGGCCCAGAAATGACCCCAGGTGCAAACACAATCCTAAAAGAAAGCGACGAAAGACACCAGGAAGGGGAAACAAGGGAGGGGAGGGGGGGGGGGGGGGGTTGGGGCTGACTTGGGTCAATACGGAAGCCGGCTAGGCAGGGAGGCGCGGAGAAATATTCACTGAACTACATTAATATTTGAATACCCTGGGCCGAGAGAAGCCACGTCAGATGCAAATCCTTCAGATGACGGCTCATTTAACGCAGACGCTGGCCCTCACCTGTCAAACACCCCCTTGGGGCCCATGGGACATCTGGCGGGGCTGGGGTATCGGGGCTTTGCAGGATAACAGAGCAGGGTCGGGTGGGCAGTGGTCCGAGGGCACTGCAGGAAGAGCCTGGCAGCAGCGGGGCGTGCTAGGGCCTGGTGGTCTGCACCATACTATGGGAGAAATACCCGGGGCCGCCGGGCGGGGGGTGGGAAGGGGCTCACGGTGCAAAGCTGGTAGTGTTGGATCGGACTTGAGGCAGCGCAGCATGAGGCATCAGCGGGGAGAGGCGGTGCCCGTGACACGGGCCACGGGTTGGGCAAGCAGCTGAGTCAGCCTCCGCCAGCCTAGCCCCGGGCAGCCGAAGACTTCCTGAGTGCCGGGGACTCTCGCTGGCGCTTTCTCCCGAACCGGACTCACAACAAATGTAAAGAATTATAGCATTTGTTTCCATGAAATTGAAGCAGTTACACAGCATCTGTACAGCTGGGCAAAGTTGTAGCGAAGCCTCCAGAAGTAAATCAAACATCATCAATATGACATGTAATATCGTAGAAATGTGCCGAGTCCCACTGACCCAGGGTACCCCCGTCCTGCTTTTGGGGTACGTTTTGGTTCGACGGTAATTTTACAAGTGGAAACGTGGAAAGGGGGAGGTGCGCTGGCAACAGGTGAGAGATGCTCCGTCAAGGACGAACCCTCAAACATCACACACACACACACACAAATAGTCTTGTCAGCGTCTTGTGGAGGAAAGTCTATTGGGTAACGGTGACACGGACCAATGCGCCTCAAAGCACTCATGCGCGGCGCTGCAGCAGATTAAGGGAGTTTGAAGGAGAGAGCTGTCCAGAGGTAGAGGATTAAAAAACATCCTTGGAGTAACTAAGAAATTGACAAGGCGGACGAGAAGACGGCACCACAGGTCAATACAGCCACAGGGGGCAGGTACAAAGCGTAGCATAGGAATCTAGTAAGGACACGGTAATAGGTGAAGGTTTAAAGGGCACCATTCTGAAGAGGGTCACTGGGCCGGTCACGTCAGACTGCCTGGCAGGACTTCAACGATGTGTGTATGGGGGAGGGAGAGAGGCGTTTGGAAACACAATGAAGTACAAGCAACTGGAAACGTGGGCTCATAGTACACAAACCGCCCTTTCACTGCTACCGCAGTCAGCAACTCCCCCCCCCCCCCAACACACTTTCGCGACCACCACTCCACAAAACCTCTAAACATACTTATTTTACACCCACCCCGCATATTTCACAGGTATTCACTGAACTAGGGCGGAATGGGGCCTCTACACCGCAGGAGCTGCGTTACGCCCTCCGACAGGGGGTGGGACACAGCACAAGACCGCCAATCAGCAGGCGTTCGATACCGAGAGAACGCGCATGCCTGTCCCCTGCAGCGGTCGACAATGGCAGCACCTCTTATAAATAAAACACTTAGTTTAACATCGCATTAAAGACAATGAATGGAGAACAACAAGTTGTTTCGCTATATTCATTCCATGTACAGATCTGGAAGTCACATAGAAAAGATGTCAGTTCTGGAGGCCTCATCTGAAGCGCTATGACCAGCTCTGGAGACCACACCGCTTGATTTTGCAACTAAAACGGCGTGTCCCGTTCTGAAGCCCCCCCCCCCCCCCCCTTCCTTCCCAAGTGTCCAGCCCTGGAATACCTTATCCAATGCCAGCCCCGGAGTACTGAACCAACCTGCCTCCGGCTCATATCTGCCAGAGGGCGGCCAGCCACAACCCAGCGTTGCACACAGTTCCTGGAGGCCACGCCGCCAAAGAAGGTACAGACACCTGTTAGTAACAATTCAGGGAAAGGGCGGAAACTGCAACATGACTATTGCACCGACGAGAGGGTCAAAATAATAAACTCGTGTGCACCGAAGTGATGCCGAGACAAAAACATGCATCAAGTAGAGGGGGGGGCTGCTGTAGTAACATATAATATGACACTAAGAGGCATCGGGTGAAGAGCAACAAACGGGAAATAAGGACATGCTAAAAACTGTGGACGACAAACGTATCCAAACATGGAGCCGACTGTCTCGAGAGCGCAGTAACCATTACTTCCCCGTCCCAAGTTTCACAGCAGAGCCGCCCCTCCCCCACCCAGACAAATGAGTAGCTCACTAATGCGTTAATGATCGGCAAATTGCTGCTCTCCATGTACAATGTAGCCTGTGTCTCCCCGCGACCCCCGCCCCCAGCTCACATCCTGTCCCGGGACTGTCATCTGAAAGCAATTGTACTTCACTGTACTCTGCTCCTGAGGCCCGAGCGGGCTCGGACACAGCTGCGGCTGGCCCCGGTGCTGCATAATGGAATGCAGATGGACGAGGTGCATCGGCAGAGCTATACTTTGCACTCAAGACTGGAATATCCAGGGCATGGAACCCGGAAGTCACGGTTAAGGCTCACAGGCAGAGTGATGTACGTGGAATCTAGTAATGAAATAACCCCAGGGCCTCTGGGGCAGGGTGGAGGTGCACTGGAGGGTCTATGCTGGGACATTGGAATGACGCGGCAGAGCAGACAAGGGATGGGGTCACAGGCAGATCTGTGTATAGGCTCCAGTACTTAGAAAAGGATGCTTGGGGGCAAAGATTGGGGTGCACTGGAGCGCAATGTTTGGTCGCCAGTGGCAATTGAAAGGTGAAAGGAGTCTGCAAGCACCTTGTGTGCGGCCAGCACAGCATTAGAGGGGGTAGGGTCGGGAAGAGGCCAGCACAGCATTAGAGGGGGTAGGGTCGGGAAGAGGGACAGTGCAAACGTGACTGAGGTACACTCTTACCGGAGCCTAGTCTCCAGTGCTCTGTTAAGAAGGAGCGCTCTGATCTGGGATTGGTAGAGCTGTGTATGGATACAGTTCTGGATAAAGACGCTGCAGGCTACAAAAGAGGTGCACTGGCAGAGCTGTGCATGACATCCAGAAAACAAAATCGGGTGGTCGGGTGGGGATAGGAACACACTGGGTGCACTTATATGAAGAACATGGGGGCATATTATCAAGGACAGCGTTAAAATTATCGCCGGTTTAGCGGCAGAAAGCGGTGATAATGGGCTTGATAATATGCCCTGGAGAATTCCAATAGAAGCCCATGTTCACACCAGAATAATTTTAACACTTAACACCGTCCTTGATAATATCCCCCGGGTGCGAGTATCCAGAGCGGAATAGCACGCCAATCTCTTATGAATGAGGGCGAATTGTTGAACTATTCCATACATTGTCAAGAGTAGTGACATATGTGCCTAGAATGCAATATTGCACGTTTGGGGCAGCTTGAAGGCCTCCTGCAGGTGTTTGTTGTAACCCCCTTGGAGCTGCTGTATGTCACGCCACGTGCATGGACATCTCTGCACCATCATACCCTGCCCACATGAATAAGTTGTCTGAGTGCATGAGGGCTGTCGCAACCATGCCCCTGTAGCCCTGTCCGTGCTGGAGGGGCACACACTTAAACCGAAAGCCTATGGATAGCTGAGTTAGCAGGGTATCAAAAACCCCTCCCCATATTCTGCAGGACCCCCACTGCTCTGTGACAGGGCTCGTCGCCACTCTTGCCCTCCACCACCTGTGAAAAATATAACAAAAACTGAGGGGTCTTACCTGAGGAACTCCTGCAGGCAGGTGTCACAGAAGCGGTGCCCACAGGTGGACACCTGCACGGGCTCGCGCATGGCCTTGGTGCACAGTGGGCACAGAAGCCGCCGCTTCGGCTTCTCCAGGAACTTGTAGTCATAGCCGGGCATCTTCGGGTGCGAGGGATGTCAGGGTGTGAGTCTTAGTGTTTTACAGTCACTCCTCGGGGGCTCGGTCCTCCCGAGGTCGCGTCCAGTCCTTTTGTCCCTGGGCTCCCCCTGCCCGGGTCCTTGCCTCTCCCAGCCCACGGGTTGAGGGGCTCTTCCTTCTTCAAAGGTCTCTCGCTCAGTCCCCGGGGTTATCCTCGCCTAGACCTGCAGCTGCTCCCGATGCACTGCCCTTGTTTCGGGGGCTCTGCCCAGCCTTCTTGTAGAGGGACTCTCTCCACTGCTCGTGCACCGGTCTCCTTCACCCCTCCTTGTCCCGGAGAGACCCCCACGGCCACAGCCCGCCTGTTTCGGGGCTCTCTGGCGACCCTCTCCGTCACAGGGCTGAGTCCTGACCCCTATGGCTGCAGGGATTCTCTCCACCAGGGCTCTGTTCCCAGCCCTCTGCTTCGGGTGTGCGTCCTACGGATTGGGGCACCCTCCCGGCCCTGTGCACAGCAGCCCCCTCCTCTCTCGGGGTGTCACTGGCAGCCCTCAGTTCCCCTCCTCCCTGTCGGTGCTCTCCTGCTCCGACCCCCCTGCACACAGCATTCACCGGCTCCAGTTCTCAGACTGAGCTCCCTTCCCTGTTCGGCTGCTGGAGATCCAGGACAGGAGCTGGCCCCGCCCCCTGGCACCCCCCTGGAGGACACACGGGCAGAGCGCTGGGTCCTAGCGCCCGCCGCACCCTTTGTCTGAATGGAGGGAAGATGCTGGCAATGTCACTGCACAAACAGGTAGAGCGCCGATTTCCAAAGCACGAATTCACAGTAATGAATGATGTCATACCCATGAATTTATTTTTGCATAATTAGTAGGTATAAAGTATGAATTACTGATTTCACCCAATGAAAGACCTGCGTTATTTATTAATACATCTTATATAAACGTACATGACGTGTGCGGTTATGTCATCATGTGCTATTTAGAAACTATTCGGTTTAATAGCATAACATCGCACATGCGTGCAAGTATATATATAGAAACACATCAAATAGCGGACGAGTAACAAACGGTGCGTTAAATTACGCAATTGTGTCGTTTGGTAAATCCTATTGCTATTGTTAATTGAGTGTTCTTGATTTTCTCAATAACAGTACCTATATTTATTTGTTTATTTGTTGTTATATAATGCAGTTTTATATAGCGCGGACTTTACCCAAAGGTGTCGGAGCGCTTTACAATAGAGCCAAGTACGTTCTATTAGGAGAATTACACACCAAGTACCAAATAAAATCAGGTTAATTAAAAAGGTAAAGAGAAAATAAGAGGTACAAGAAATAGGTTGATAAAATAGGTTAAAATGTATTAGGTTACTAATTATTTGCATTGCAAATGCTCACAGAAAGTTCTCGGTAGGCGCTATAATAAGGCGATATCACCTATTTTCAATGGTGTCACTTGAAGCGTTTGGCGTATACTCACTGCGCAGTGAAGCAGAGCGCCGACGCGGTAATAACACTAAGAGGCATATTTATAATAACTGGCGCATCCCTGCATATCAGCAGGGTTGCGCCACTGATTTTGCGCCCCAGCTCCGCCACCATGGATGCGCCGCATTTATAATGCGGCGCACCATGGGGCAAAAACGGCACAGATGCGTCACGCATCTGTGCCGTAAAAGTGGCGCATTGCTGGAGTTGCATCGCAAGCGCGACGCAGCTCCAGCAAGGCTCGGGTGTGCCCTATCCCTTACATGCTGCGTCAATCCTTATGCCTGTTTCAAGCAGGCGCAGGGTTTTGACGCAGCATGGGCTCAAAAGTGACTGAGTGAAATCTTGTAGATTTCACTCAGCCACTTTTAGGAGACGTTCCTGCGTCGGAACGCCCCCACCTGCCCGGGAACGCCTACATGTGGCGCAGGGCTTTACAACGTGACGCATCCCCCAGATGCGTCACGTTGTAAATACCCCGCACCATGGCGCAGGATTTGCGCCGCTGCTGCGTCACAAAAGTGACGCAACGGCGGCGTAAATGAGGCGCAAGTCAAACATAAATCTGCCCCTAAGTCCTCAGGAGGGTTGGGGAGGTCAAGGGTTCTGACTCACATCTTTCGTAAACGCATTTCACTTTATGTACATATACGACCTTTAAAGTGTGGCGCTGTAAATAAGATTTTGCGTTATATTTTAGTGCTAGGAAGGAGGGGTGGTGAGCAAAAACGTTGCTATTAATGGTGCAGGGGGTCCAGGGGGCGGCCACCAGAGGGGTGAGAAAGCCTCTGTGTCTGATTGTGACTGTCTTTCAAAACTTTACAGGAAGCTGATGTGGCCATTCAACTTTGTTTGCATAAAGCCCATGGTACCATTGCTACGCCTTTGAGATTGAGAAATGGGTGGCTGGGGGCACGGGACGATCAATGCAGTGTACCCCAACGTCAGCCCGGCTTGTCCCCCAAAGACCCCCCCCCCCTTCCACGTCTTATACCGGAAAGTAACAGCGACACCTTGAACAGCAGATGGAATCATGCAAGGGGTTTCAGCTCTATGGCCTGGGATGCACCTATGCATACGTTTTCAGCCCACAGAGCCTTCCGCTTGACTTCGATGGCTGCCCCCTGATAATTCAGACATACCTTGGATTTCAGTCTCGTGGCCTGTGATGCGTTTATGGGTAGAATTTCAGGCTCTGTTACTTGACACACGACTGGTATTGCAGCCACCATGGCTCAAAATATACTACACCTGTCATTTTAGCTTCCATGATCCGAGGCAGACTTTGGATTTCAGCCTCCAGGTCCTCTGACATGACCCAGGACCTGATGGCCCGAGACAAGTCAAAGTACCAGTCCCACATCACCTGCAACATCTGGATTTGAGCCACATGGTCTGAGACTTTCTGGGCATCCAGCCACCAAGATCTGTGCCAACATACCAGGGATGTCAGACCCTTATTCTGAGACATGTCTCGATTTCCAACCCCTTTACCACCATAACCTTCAGCATCATGTATCAGTCCACCTTTGCTGACCTAATCATGTCAGGTTTTTCACTCCCATGGCCTGCAGCATCATGGCTGACGTACCAGGACCCCGGGGTACTTGGAGTTTCCAGCTCAGTGGTCTAAGACTTGCTTGGGGTTTAGTCCCCCATACACTGCTATTACTTTGTACAACTCTTCGGGGTGGCCGCCGGCCCACGATGATGCATTTCTATGTGAGAGCGGCTCCCTCCATCTCCACCTCTCCTGCTCACCACATTGAGTTATGTTTCATTTTAAACATGCGGCTCAACGTAAAATGCTCTTTGTGCCATACTGGGCTAGAAGCTTCACCTGGCACAAGTCGAGCCATGGAAACTGGGCAACACATCAGTATCAACGCTCTTTTTTATGGATTGCACTGTGTGGGGGCAGTGTTGGAGGTGGTAATCTTAAATTACAGATAGGTCATTTCCAAATATATTAAACTTAGTTTTCTCAATACCTGCATCCACGTATGGGGGCTCTGATGAAATTTCATATGTATTTCACACCATTATGTCGATTTCTGGAGGTGGATGTCATTACCGCTACCCATTTCAGAGCGAAAGCATGTCTAAGTACCAGCGCCAAGAGAGCGTTTGGTGGATGTGCGCTCCATAAACTCCAGTAACATAACATAACATAACAAGCACACCATTGCATAGATTTGTAGGTGAACTAAGCTCAAATCACAGATGTTTGTTGTAACCATATCCTTTTAAGCGAGGTTTGAAGAAATTACTTTCAACAAGAAGATTTGATGTAATTGCATCTATTAGAAGAATGTGTGATGTAATTGTTCCCATAACTGGGACTTTTGTTGTCTCTTTATCAGTTTCAGAGAGACTGCATACTGATGTGTCCATTTCAGAGAGGTTTTCATTGGTCAAGTGCCAGTAAGATTGCTTACCTGTCACAAGTACCCCTCAGATCAGGGAGTCCCTGCCTATCTGGAATCTGCTTTTTTGAGATTTTTCTCTGAAGATATTTGATGCCAGGGGATTCTTAGGCCTCCTAGATGGGGATGGGTAAACTGGGTTCCCATGTTCGAGAGCCACCTATGCTATATACTGGAAAAAGACACCGCAGCACACTCAGTCACAAAACATACAAACGAGTACACACAAAAGGTACTATAATGCCATGATTGGTGACATGATACATCTCCGAAGACCTTTTCTTCGTGCACTTCACTAGTCCCCGAGGTGGTATTGTAGAAGCTTTGCACAAGCTACATACACCGTCTGCAGCAGTGATCCTATGTTAGAGGGAAAGTGATGACCTATAACTTTGACCACTTTAACCAATCGGCACCAAACGTCACTAAAATAATGTTTGGCTCACTCAGAAATCTATCCATTGTATTGTATTGTAATTGCACTTATATAGCGCTTACTACCCCTGACGAGGCGTCAAAGTGCTTTTTCGGCAAGTAGCCAGCTACTCCGGAAACCCATAAAGGATTAGTGGTGAATTAGTATAGTGAAATATGAAAGTGATTTGAGTGGTGGATATTACTCAGTTATTTGGAGTGAGAAGGATAGCAGAGGGATAGAAGAGCAAAAAAATCTTTGCATTTATATAGCGCTTGATACCCCTGATGTGGTGTTGAAGTGCTTTTTTGGCGAGTAGCACGCTACTCCGAAACCCATAAAGGATTAGTGTTGAGATTTGGCCTGTATGGCGGAGGATACATTAAATTCACAGATCTATTTATATAGCAAGCAGGGATGCCTGACTCCTGCCTCACCTTGGGGAAAGGAGTACCGGAAGGGGCTAGAGGCATTGGAAAGCGTGGCCACGACGGTTCCGCCCGCCCATCTGCGGTCACCTTAGACATAGCTACTACGCATGGCTAATTCCTAATTATTGAACACCTCTGATCCTAAGCCATTTCTTCTGAACCCAAGCCGGCACACCCAGATTGCTAGAAGATTGGTTACACGGCTGACGGCTCATGAACATCGATCACGTGGAGGAACGCGCGACCGCCATCTTTGTCCATGCTTGGATGGAGCTCGCTGCTATCTTTTTCCACGCCTGTCACTTTAACATTGTCCGCACTGTCATTTTTTGAGAGTTAGTACTGGCAAGGTGCAATTTCTTTTTAGCAGAGTTTTATATAGCGTGAACTTGACCCAAATCCAATCAGGTATCAGAGCGCTTTACATAGCACCAGTTACGTTACATGAGGACACACATTCATTTTTTGTTAGGCACGGGGAGATTAAATGATTTGCCCAGAATCACAGGAGGTTTGCGTTGTTACCGAGACTCGAACCCAGTTCCCAGGTCCAGCGCCCTAACCGTTAGGCCAACTCCTCTCCCCTAATTTCATTGGCAAGCTATCAACCCTGTACTGAGGCACCATGAAAACTTTGATCCACTGTAACATGAGCTAGTATAAAAAAAAACAACAGCCACCACGGAAAAACATGAACCCCAATTATCAGTAACAACATGAACAACAGTGAAAAATGCTTAAATCTCCATAAGAAATCATAAGCCATTCTGAAAACCACGAGCCTCGTTGGAAACTAAGGTCCACATTGAAAACCACGAGCCACCCGAGACCATAATCCGCAGTGAAAAACATGAGCCACTTTAAAAATCATAAACTTTAGTAAAAAAAAAAAAAAGCTACGTCGAAAACAGTAAGCCAACTTCAAAATCAAAAGTCTCCTTTCCAAACCAACCACGAGGCGCCTTGAAAACCACAAGCCTTTTTGAAAACCAATAGCCACAGTGAAAAACAACGAACCTGCCAGCGCCACGAAAAAAAAGCCAAACCAAGTATGCAAATCGCGAGCTACTTCTAAAACCCAAGTTACTGTAAAAAAGATAAGCCATTGTGAAAATCATAAGCCACAGTTAAAAACCACGAACCACCATGACAATCTACACCGCTGGGGAAACCACGAGCCACTGTGAAACCCATAAGCCACAGTGAAAATCATAAATCACTTTCATTATTATGAAGACGTCGAAAGGCCATTACGCCTAAAAAATGAACTCATTTGTGCAGTGACACTTTCGCTTCTAATTCATTATCGTGGGTGCTTTTATATCTCTCAGGTAGGTTTATTCTTTTGAGTTCCTCAACTGAGTACCATTAAATTGGGCGACAGTAAAATCCATTATAATGCCCATGTGCTGTTTGTGAATACAGTCACATCGGCGATAACTTAGTCCGTGGCTGGGCTAAGGGCACCCTCTGCTGGACCACTTTAGTAAGTACACTATGATAAACTCACATGAATTGATTGGGTACCAGCTGCTCTGTTAGATTATGGCACCGTGATAATAATATAGGACCAATTTAAGTAAAACACTGATAATGTAAATAAACATGACCTTTCGGGGCAACACGCATCTCTTCTTCAGACATAGGTATCATGAACTGTACAACAAAAAATAATAAACATTTCCATATTCACAAAGAAAATAGACACCTAGAGTAAACGGTAGAGAGTAAACTACTGGCTCTAGACAGTATACCCCTTTCCTTCCTTCAGTAGCATGGGATAGGTCGGAAGGGAAACAAAATGACCACAATGCACTGGGTTCCCCCAGAGTCAAGGAAGACCCACGCCCTCATCACAAGCAGATTGGACTACGGAAACGCTCTCTACGCCGGCATCAACAAGTATCTACTCCGCAAACTACAGACTATATAGAACACCGCGATTAATAATATAACAAACAAACACTCTCTGCCCAAAACGTATTTCGTTTCGTGCTAACAAGTCACCATAGTACAAAACATAGTCCTAAAAGCCAGAGAACCCTCCATATCATGATACATAAAGTTTCGTAGAAAAATATTTTATATTTATTTTCATTTTTCAATTAACCGGATGCAAAAAGGTAAAAAAGTGAACATCACAATAATCAGTAAACATCATCAGTCTCACACACACACATACCTTCAAACAACCAAACACCCACATACTTAGACAAACTCAGACAATCAAATCGTAGTTCATTGGGTCACAATAAGTGTATTCAAGATACTAACAGATACTAACAGGGTTCTTCCCCCGGTACATAAGCAATACAAATTTTAACATAGCAAAAATGATAAGCATTCAGGGAAAAAACTGACTCCTCAGATGTTCATATAATACAATATGCAAGTTCTTCTCTAGGAGGGAGATAGAAGTACAGGAGACACGGGGGTTCCAATGCTGGCGCGCGTTTCGGTGTCAAACCCGGATCTTGGTCACACCTTCATCAGGACGACAACAGGGCAGTGCGGGACTCATGAACAATGATATCTGAGAGTCACGGCCAGGACAGAATAGCCAATGGCAGAAGAGGCATGGAGAGAGCGGGAGATTAAGTGATTTGTCCAGAATCACAGGATGTTGAGCGTCCCTGCTGAGCCTCAAACCGGGTTCCCCAACTTCGAGGTCCACCACTCCAGCCGTTAGGCCACATTCTCTATGTCCTGGAGAAGCCCCCGCAACTGGCTACAAAACTCCAGCTGAGGCTTCCAGAAATAAATGTGAACAATGCAGGTATATGCGGCTACCAGTTCATTTCTAAGACTCACTAAACCTAATATTTCACAAGGGATTTAGAATACCAGCACAATACGATAAAGACTCACCTCTTCACCCTGGCATTTCGATAATCATATCCTCTCCACGACAGCCTCTCGTTTGACTTTTAGTCATGCTCGATCAGATGCCTAGGACCTCTTTGCTCCTCCGACCAGGCTCTCCTGGCTCCTACTCTTCCAGTTTTTGTCTTTGATCCAGAGTGGCTTTGAATTTCATGCTGCAATAGGACAGCAATTATGAATTTAGCAGAGTTTCCCTCTATTGGTACCAGGTGTGATAAAGCCTGCATCCTATGGAAACATTTTAGAGGGACAAAATTGCCAGAATTGATCTTGTGTAACAGGCCGGTAAATACAGGGACCTGCAGATTTTGGTGTGGCAATCACCAAAACCATCAGGCTATACTCCATTTTTGGGCCACACTCCGAATATGTCCTGTTTATCACATCCAATGATTTCGGAAGCTTGAGGTTTCAGATTTTATCTGGTATGAACATTTTTGGATGCCGCTCAGGCCTTTACCATGCAGGCATTGTCTTCATGTTGGGTAGATATGTCAGAGTGGATTATCTCTGGGCTCTATCACTTACAGCTGGTTGACCCATGGTTGCCATCACTGGTTTTCGCATGTGTACTCTAACATTAGTCACCACTCCCTCCTATCATCTCCATATTCCAAACATTCTGAGGCCTTTGCACGATGCTTAGTAGCACTTTACAAAACTCCAAAATAAAGTAAGGTCAAAATAAAAGTGCATTTCATGAGCTGGGTATAAGAACATGAATTGATACGGTTCTATGGGAAAGGGGAAACCTCACTCTATTGATTATTTGTTTCTGTAACACAAACTGCTCCAAATCTCCAAATCATGCTCCTAGAACAGGGCACAGTGAGGTCTCCAGAACTGGGCACAACACTCCAGATATGATGTCTAGGAGAGCTTACAATACTCCAAATGAAACCTCTGGATCTGGCCCAAATATTGCAAACGACATTCAAAGAACATGAGACAATACTAGTCTCCAAATCAAGTCATCAAAACTTGACATGTCGCTCTTCAGGACATTTTCCGAAATTGCTATAATACTCCAAAGGAAGCCTCCAGAACAAGACAAAGTAGTCCTGATGGGGTCCCAAGAACTGGGCACAATAGTTTGGGTGGGACCTGAAGAACCAGTGTGGCTTCACTGGCCATTTCTCAGGGTGAGGATGAATACTGGACACAATACTCCAAATTAAGCATCCAGAAATAGTCACCATACTCTAGATGGGGCCCAAGCACTAGACACACTACTCAGAGATGAACATTTAAATAATGGGTTCAGATTGCTCTATGAAGACTCCAGAACGGGAGCACATTTCTCCAAATAAAGCCTCCTTATAGGGCCACAGTACTCCCAAGGATGCCTCCAGAATAGGACGCAGTACTTGTCTCCAGATTAGGTCTTCAAGCCTGGCCATAAATCTCCTGATGATGGTTTTAGAAATGGCCACAATACTCCAAATTAAACCCGTAGAAGTAGACACAGTGCTCCGATGTGACCTTTGAACTGGACTAACTACTCCAAGTGTGGTCCCCAGATTTGGACACAGTGCCGCAGGTGTGGTCCCAGTGACCCTTTCTCAAGGCTTCCAGTGCTGCACACAGTATTCCAAGTGAACTTTCTGGAAATAAACACAATATGTAAATGATACCTGAAGAACCGGACACTTTTACAGATAAAACCTTCTGAAGTGGACAGAACTCCAGAAGAGGCCTTACTAATGATGGGCACATGGATGAGGCAACCTCGTTTAGTCAGGCGTGTGCACCCCATCAGATCTCCCGATCATACGTACCTCACCATGTTTCACCACTTGGGGTCAAGTGGGCCGAAGAAGGGCCACCCAGTTAGTTATGAGTTGAGTCCGATGGTGCGAGCAAGCCACAACCCTAGAGCTCAGGCCTGAAGGTTCCAAGGGCAGCGGGATGCAAAGAGCTGTTGGAGCAGAGCTGGACCGACCTGACTACACAGGTGTGGGGTGATTACCCTCAGATCAGCCCCTCCTCCCAAAAAAACATCAGGCGACAAGGCTAGGGCGCTCAGTCCCAGACTGGGCCCAACCTGGATCGGCGACTCGATCAAGGCAGAGTCCGTTGCATGCCAGGCTCGACATTAAGAGGACGTTAGGGTTGGGGCAGACTCAGTTACCTACCGAACCAAACTACAATAGGTTGTTAGGGTTGGGACGGAGCCAAGACCTTGCAGGCGCTGACAGGGAAACCCTGGAAGATGAGAAAGATTGGAAATAAGAAGTCTATGTAAGTGTACCACCAAAGTCACGAGGGGATGGACGGAGTCAGCACGTGCTGCTGACTTGCTTCTGAAAACCTATCAGAGCAGGGCCAGTCGCCTGTCAAGCACGGGTATTTGACAACCTTTTGGGACGGAATGAGCCAATCACATGCCAGGTTACAGAGAATGGGGGGGATGTCCTGGCAGCCCTGCAGATGTAAACACCAGCTATGCCTGGGCCAGAAACATGCTTATGCCAGGCACGAAGTCAGTCACTTGTCAAACTTCCTTCTGACAGCTGACTGACTGTGACCCAAAACCTGCCTGTCCTTTGAAGGCCCAGACCACCCAACAACACCTCCCATATTATCAACCATCCAGTGCCCCCGCCCAACACGCCGTCCCTCCCTGTGCACTGAAGTGTGAATCCACCCGTACGCTTTGCCAAGGTCACACCCACCGGGCCTTGTACAAACCTCAACTTTTCCCAGGGTCTGTCTTTGTTCTCAGTCCCTTCTGCTGGGCTCCCAGCTGTTCCAATAACAACAAGGCATTCTGGGTGTCAGCTCGTGTTAGCACAACACTGCTGTCTCAGCGGGGAGGGGAATTCACACCGTTAACAAGGCCTGTCAGGGCACCCCATGGGGTTACGTGTTCCCTCCAACACCACCTTTTGCTTCCACACATTTTAATTTAGTTTGAAATCTTGACACATTTTCACTACTGTGTTTAAAATAACACGTTAGACACAATAGACGTTATTTAGGACCATCTTGTGAACCAAAGCAACTTCATAAACATATAAAAAAAATGCATACACAAAAAAAGCGCAGCAATGATAATTATTCACAGAAAATAGAATTGATTTTTCTTCCGAAAGATGTTCTGCTCTTGTTCACACAGGTATGTGGCTGGTCACTTTGGTGCAGACTGGAAAGCTGACCCGGGGCACTTCCTTTTCAGACAACAGCGGTAGGGTGACCAGATTTTGAGAACCAAAACATGTGAGAAATAAAAATAGGACTAAAGCCTTTGGTCTCACTTTTAAATCTGATTTGTCCCGGTTATTGCATAGTCTTGTAAATATGTACCTATATGAAAATATATACAGTAGACTTTTAAACGTGTTTGCGCACACACAATATATATGTGTGTGTGTGTGTGTGTGTGTATGTATATATATATATATTCACTGAAAAAACCATAGGTTTCACACATGTTATAGTTAGCTGTAGATTTTACTGATAAAAAGCCAATGAAATTCCCCCGTTATAGTTACTGTAGGCAACTATAACTCACGCGACCGTAATCCTCTGCTGATGCTAATACTGTATTTAGACACTTATTTGCCCATGTCTTCTTCCATTAAATTTTAGCTATACATATATTACAAATATCTTTTTTCATAAAGACACATATGTCATCAGCAGAGGATTACGGTCGCGTGAGTTATAGTTGCCTACAGTAACTATAACGGGGGAATTTCATTGGTTTTTTATCAGTAAAATCTACAGCTAACTATAACATGTGTGAAACCTATGGTTTTTTCAGTGAATTTGCAAGGTTTTTTAAATGCTAATTCCTAACTATAACGTGTGTGAAACCTATGGTTTTTTCAGTGAATTTAAACGGTTTTTAAAATGCTAACTTACTTTACGCCATTCGTGGCGTGCGCGCCCAGTTAACGCAGTTCGTTCCGTGCGCGCACGGTGCGCGAAGTGAGCACGCGGTGCGCTTCGGGCACCATTTGCACATGGGGTGGGGAGAGTATGGATACTTTTTAAAAAAAAAAAAAATTTTACCGTACGCGTACGGTAAGCGTAATCGGCGATTTTTCGAAAAAAAAAAAAATTTTTTTTGGCCTTGTGGGTTGTTTGGGGGCCCGTATATCATTGCTGGGTGATTATTATCTCAATATACTGCCCCTTTACACATTTTCAATTATGCTGCCACACTCTGAGTGCGAGAGAGAAAATGGCGGCCACCGCTTCCTGGTTTCGGCCGATTCGAATGTTTACTAAGATCTAAGAGCCAATCAGAATCGCGCTCGCGCACGTCACCGTACGCGTACGGTAAGCGCACCGTAAGCGCACCGTAAGCTGGCTCAGATATATATATTGATTTAAAGGCTATTTTCTCAGAATCTACTGAACAGATTTACACCAAACCTACGAAAGGCACTTCCTTGACCTGAGGACTACCTCTCTGCCAAATTTCAAGTAATTCTGTTCAGCCGTTCGGGCTGTAGCTGTGTCTAAAGGTCCTATGGAAAAATGCATGGGAAAAACGCGTTTTGGGACCCCCCTTTTATCTCAGCCCCCGCTTGACGAATCCCCCCGAGACTTTCAGGGTAGGAGCGGAGCGTAGCGCCCCACCTATTTTGAAAAATTCACGAGGATTCGTTGACCGGCGCAAAAGTTATTCAAAATAGAATGTTGCGGATTTCCTATGGAAACGTGGTCCTAACTATAACTACCTACTGGCGACCGCCAGTAGGTAATATACATACATTTACAATACTACATTTACTTAACATTATCTATGGCAGGACCCCCAACCTTTGCTCTTCTCCCCACCCTTTCTCCACTCTGTTGGGAGCATGTAGCCAAACTCCACCTGTGCTGCCTGAGGGAAACTGAATAAATAGCTTAATTTTGCATTCTTCTGAAGCGCCAGTGTAAGGAGATCATGCCCTCCGATTCTCCTTAAAACTGCAATTACCTTACCTTTGTCGCAAAAACCAGGACTTTTATTCAAAATAAAGAAATCTGTCGGGACACCCCACTGAAAACCGACGTCTGTTCACCCTAAACAGCGGGCCCCTACTTGCCTGGATCTGGACAACGCTCCTGAAGAGTTGCCTGTAATCGTCGCGATATATCGTGGCTGCCTGTCCTCCATTTTGTACCTTGTGTTACGATTCACTCATGTTTTGGCTCTGGGAGAGCGCCCCCTTCCTTTGCTAAGTCAGCACCTCTGCATCATACATGTATTAGATAATGGCAACTCTTGGGCGCCTTGAATACAGTGGCGAGAATCTTTCGAATGCCTGGTCTGCCTGGTCTCTGAGGGTTAATGGGGTTTGAAGGGGGTTGAGGGGAGAGGGTTTGCATTGCGGCCAGGATAGGACCAGATCCAGCGAATAAAGATTACGTTTTCTTATTGTTTTGATGTGGCAGAAACTCTCTTTCTTTCAGCGCAGGACGTGACAAGGTGCACTCCCTTCTTCCGGTTGTCTCCCTTGATGGGTTTCGCGCAATAACCACTCCACACCGACTAGCTAGCGTAAAAGGCCATTTATTAGGACAGGGTTGACACCAAATATAACAATAACATCAACAACTCCAAACAATCCCCCCCAACCTCATGTCTTCCATTCCTCCATTCACTCCCACACTCCAACTACTCAGTCCCACATCACCCATCGACCTCTTCACTTATTCCATTCGCTTCGTCACTTCTCTTTCCAACCTCTTCCAGCATCTCCAGCCATCGCACTCCTGCATGACTTACCCCCACCTTGCACCTGTGTCCCCCTCCCCGGAAGGGTGAGTATGCCCGTCATGGACTTCCCCCCTCTCAAATACCGCCAACATGCCACTTCAACCCGTCCTAAACTGGCACGCTGTAACAAATACCCCCGCTTTACCACTCCCGAAGCAAGTAGGGTGGGCGGGTGGTCAAACTTTCTAACTCCCTATCCTGACGGCGCTGGGAGGCAGGAAGAGGAAGAGCTTCCTCCCCTGCCCCCTTTTATACCTGCCTAGCTCCCACCCCCTCCCACTATCTAACCCCACCCTGTCCCGTGGTATCGCGCGAATACCCAGGGGGAAGACTGGTCTGCCGACCTTGCTTCCCCCGGAGCCGGCACTGTTCACATCGTGTAGATTTGAAATTGGAGCTCTGGGCCTGTATGGGATTGCTTCTGCCAACAGTGCTCGGAATGGAAATCTAGAAGCACGAGTGTACACTGTTCCCTACATGGAAAAAGAATGCAAAACCCATATTCCTTTTATTCCAGCATAGTTTATAATATACCCAGGTTGGAATAAAAAACAATCCATAAAGTCATGTACTTCTTTTACTCATTAGATAGCATCGTTCATATACAATAATATACCCAAATAATTTAACAACACATTTACAATTTATAACAAGCATTGGCATAGTCAGTGGGTCTCGCCTTTGAGGCGTTATAAGTGTTTAGACAGAGCTATTGGCTTTGTTAGCGTTTTTAATATGTGTTGTAGAGCATTGTGAATGTTGTGCAGCATGTTGAAAATGTATAAGTTATAATAAACACAGTGTTATAACTATTTCTGTCAGTGGGAGGGAGAGAGGGGAAGAGTGAAGGGGCGGGTGAGGAGCCAGTGAAGGGAGATAAATTGCAGCAATAAGAAACAATACACAGCCTGTTTCCTGTAGAGCCGTCTGTTGGAAGTGTGGGAGGGGTGGTGGGTCTGCCTCCTGTTACAGTGGCGGTACAGGTGTGCTTCCTGTCTGGGCAGCATAGGGGCACAAATGTTGCTGCTGATGATTTAAAAACTAACAAATAGTATAATAAAGGGCAATAATGTCAATGCCAAAGTTGGTAGGAATAATAATAATTAATAATATTGTTATACTATCACAGCAGCTTGTGGCAGAGGAGTTTGTCCCTCGGTGGACAGGACACGCCTTGTAAGGAAAGCTGCAAGGTCTAGCACCTTGGTGCTTCTGTCAGGGCGCTTTATAATCCAGCTTATGGCGGTGGGGTCTGTCCCTCGGCTGGGGTGGAGGGGATGCACCTTGTAAGAAAAGCTGCGAGGTCCAGTGAGTTCACAACTGCTAACATCGGACACCTGGGCATCTGTGTGTGAAATTTGTTTATTAAACAGAAAACAAGAGAACCATGTGGGTGTGATGGAGGGGGCACGTGCAGTGGGGTGAAGGAAGCACTCTCCACAGCTGTGCACTGTGCAGTGGGGTGAAAGGAGGCACACACCACAGCTGTGCAATGTGCAGTAAGGTGAAAGGAAGCATGCACTACAGCTGTGCAATGGGGTGAAAGGAAGCACACACCACATATGTGCACTGTGCAGTGTTGTGAAAGGAAGCACGCGCCACTACTGTGCAGAGGGGTGAAAGGAAGCACTCGCCACAGCTGTGCACTGTGCAGAGATGTCAAAGGTAGCACGCACCACATGTGCGCAGAGGTGTGAAAAGAAGCCCGCACCACGGTGATGAAAAAAACGCGAATGTTAATAGGTGTGGTCAATTTTTAAGCTGTGTTCGGGGCAATGGGGGAAAGGATGCATGCACCACAGCTGTGCACTGTGCAGAGATGTGAAAGGTAGCACGCACCACAGCTGCGCAGAGGCATTATTTAGCATCCGGTGCCAGCAAGCGCGCACCAAAAGCAAGTGATAATAATTAAGTGCCCATGTGCGCACCGGCAGACACCGGCTCAAATTAAGCCCCCAGTAAGGGCCTGCGTTACGCCCCTGGATCGAGCGAGCACCAAAAGCAATGTGGGGAAAGGAGACACACAGACCACAGCTGTGCCCTATGCTGAGATGTCAAAGGTAGCACGCACCACAGCTGCGTAGAGGTGTAAAAGGAAGCACGCACCACGGTGGTGAAAAAACGCTAATGTTAAAAGGTGCGGTCAATTTTTAAGATGGTACCGAAAAAGAGGCAACTAAAGAGGCCAACTATAGAGTACAGCAACTGTTTTGACGATAACATACTAATGCAAAGATAACAGTGCAGGAGGAGAGTGTTGACATAGATGAAATGCGAGTGCTGGAAAAAGAAGCGCACACTCTTGTGACGGTGGTGTCTGTCCCTTGGCCGGGATGGAGGGGACGCATCTTGTTAGTATCTTATTGTCATGAATGCGGGTGCTGGAAAAGAAGCACGCACTCTTGTGGTGGTGGGGTCTGTCCCTTGGCCGGGGTGGAGGGGACGCGCCTTGTAAGGAAAGCTGCACGGTCTTGAAATGAAGCATGATCCACAACAGATGGCACGCTGCGTGCCGCTGCTCCCTCCCGACAGCTAAACGCTGTGGGAGTAAACATTTTCAGAAAAGGTGGGACATGCACCCGCCTTTGGCCAATTGCGTGCTTTCATTTTTGAAAGCCACACGCAAAGGCCAATAGCATGTGTGGAAAATCGAACATCACACGCACGAGTTTGCAGAAAGTCTGAAGTGATTCCAAGAGGCCTTCTCCTAGGGGAGCGCATGCGCGCTGCGCTAGGCTCGACCTAAAAACACATATTGATTACAGAAAGCCCACCCCATATGTCCAAATATTTTCAATTTAATTAATTTCAATAGAAGAAAATGTTTTCTTGTTTTTCTTTTTGATTTCCTTAAACCATTTTCTATTCTTTCGTAAATTTGCGATACCCAGAGCCCTCCTTTGCTAAGAAAGTGCCCTGGGCAAACACAATTTGGGGCCATTCCTTGTCCTTTTCCCCCCTGATGTCTTCAATCGCTCCTTTAAGCCCTACAAATATAAGGAGTTACTTAGGAAGGAGCTACATCTTTCATTTATGCAGTGCATGGATGCAAAGATCAGGCACCGGCATCCCAGAACAAAAATAAGTTACTAAAATAAGTTTTGTATGTAAGCTCAGTTGCCCCTCTGAGATTAGGCGCCTTAGGCCTTTGCCCCAGCTAGCCCATGCCTAAAGCAGGGCCTGCCCACACCCTCATTCTTGTACCTATCATTCATCCATCCCATTTATACATATACACTATCCCTTCTTCTTAAAAAAACATGTCAACAACAGTAAAGTGCATGATTATAGTCTTGAATCCCGTCTCTTCTTACTTTCGACGTGACCACTATAATCGTCGATTCCCTGGGCACATTAGGGTTATCTGTCATCGATGCGTGTTTCGGTGCACGATGCCAAAAGGCATCTACCTTCATCAGGACTCACAACCACTCATCTTTTAGCCAGAGTGAGGGGAACCCTAAAACATAATTACACATGGGGAAATCATACATATACACCCTATCTTGTGTACCTAAAATTAATCTCTACGTGTAAAGAAATATACATTCTAAGATATATCCCTTGAGTATGTTTATATGGAAGACACTGTTAACTGATACCTATCCAGGTACATTTCACTGCAGCCCCATTGTGAGTTACCCAAGATGCAACCATTTTACAAAACCACCAAATCTAGTAGATTTCCACCTTTTTGATCCCAGAGAATGTAAAGGATAGGGGACCTAGTATCACCACCATCTACCATCACCAGTGCTTAATGCAGTGTTAGAATTAACTATGTAGAGGACACATAATTATATTCATCTACATTTTCATAAGGCCAACATAATAGCTGCAACTTTACATAATCTTATTTCACAGTTTTTTTCATATATTTTTTAATCAGAAAAGGCTACTTGACCCAAGATCATCGCTGTTTGAGGCAGACAGCCATGCAACCTACATGTATGAGAACAATAAGTTATATCTAAATATGTAAAATACTTCAACCCAACCAATTGGCTTAAAAAAATAGTAAAGGTTTTTCAGATACCGTCTTTTATATTGACATAACATCAAGTGTCAGCAAGCACTTTCTTGTCATTTATCTGCATGTAAAATTAAAGTGTTTTTTTTGGTCGAAAGCTACCAGACAGAGCAGCTGTCTGGTTTTCTAGAGACATTTTGGAGACATTCAGAAAGCTTCCCTAGGAATGCTTTCCGCCCGGGGCTTACAATTAGCTTTGCGGTTAGTAACTCACTTTTCCTGGCTTTCTATTTGCTGGCTTTATTTGTTTTAGACTGTTCAGTGGGAGTTTGTCCCTCCAAATGAGCAAAGCCTTCTCACACTACCCCTCCTTGTACTCTTCAATGAGTTCTCCTTTCTGTAAACAGACCTGTAAATCGTGTTCTTACCTTGTCACATTTTCTGTGCAATCAAAGACAGAAATTAAATGGCAGACTCTGTCTTCAAAAGGAGCTTGGTGTTTACTTTTCTTTCTCTGACTTCAAAGTGAGAGGATTTATGTGACAATCTTGCTGGAGATGGAGGGTAGGAAAGGGCTTTTGTAGCACACAACAACATTTATATGAACTGTGCAAGTATTTCAAAATATGTCAGAATTTGGAATCCCCAATTGAAGCACATTGTTTGTTAATTCTGAAGTGTGTTCACGCCTTTATACCCAGTTGGTCTTTTGTGCATGCTTCATTTGTTGCTCATCCAGAATTGAATCATAACCACAAGCGTGCCTTATTTGCCTTCCCTTTATATTTTTTCATATACGTACTCAATTCAGATTTATACCCATGCGTTGGTAGTACCATATTAGTATTCCCACTATGTGTTGTATAGAACCAAATCTCTCTTATTTGCAGATTACTGACCTCAATTACTTCCATGTAATCATTACTAGTTTATAAGCTTCCCATAATGGTTACATAATGAGTCTGCAGCGCTTTTACAGGAAATGACACTACACATGCAGTTTGTATGTCATATGGGAGCACATTCCAAGCTTTTTCACCTCCCAGCACAAAGCTTCTACCTCCCCATGAAACACGGTGGAACCTAGGGTACTAGTTCAGCAGCCGTTGATCGAAGGGATCTGCCTGGTGTATACCAGTTGAAACTTTTTCTGAGAAACTGTCGCCCTTGTCCATGAAGTGCTTTGTAAGTGATACAGAGCGCTTTGAAAATAATTCTATGTCTGACTGGTAGCCAGTGTAAGTTCCTGACAAATTTGGAAATGGGCTGATATTTCGGAATTTTAAACAAGAGCCGACCTGCTGAATTATTCAGTCCTTGCAGCCTACTTATGACATGCTGATGAGCATTGAGGTATAGCCCATTACAGTAGAAGATCTTCACCATCACTAATGCGGGAACAGCTAGCTTCTGCAGCTTGGCAGGAATGAATGGCAGAATCTTTTTCAACAGTCTGAGGGTCTGAAATGCAGCTGAGGTGACTGCCTTTGCTTGGTCCAAGAAAGTAAGAGTGTTGTTGTTTTTTTCCCCAAGTTCCTTACGGTCCCAACAGGAGTGGGAAGGGTGGCAAGTTCAGATGGCCACCAAGATGGGGACCAAAACGAGGAATTGGCTCCGAAGATCAAAACCTCAGGCTCAGCTGAGTAATAGAAGGTAGTTTCTGGCCATCCACTGACTAACTGCCGGCATGCAGGTGTTACATTTCAAATCACTTCCTGACTTTGTGTGTCATCTGCATATGATGTTCTGTGCTCTCACGCCCACTGCAACAATAAAGACCACCCCAAGGTGGTCTTTCTGACACCCCTTTATGCCTATAACCCCTTCTACCGGTGTTCCAACACTCTATTACATTTTTTATGAAAATTCTATTCCCAAAAAAGTAATAAACACACTCTTAGATGCTGGCATAGTGCGGAGAGCTTCTACCTGATACTCACATCTCACCCCACAACCGTCCCAAGCCTTACAAAAAGCAGGCATCTCCAGGTTCACCTCTTTGCAAGTCCTTTGAATGGCTGCTGGTTTCCTTGTACTCCTCCAAATCCTTCTAGGAAGGAACTAGGTTCAACAAGCATTTCCATTTTCTTAACTGTCTATTATCAGTTCCAGGTCTCTTTCCATCATCCTAATAATCTCCAGGCACATCAATTGCACTAAGTCATTTTCCTACTAATGCAACAATATTGCATCTGGACTTTGATCTGAACTTGGTATCTTTTCTTCCACGGCGTGGTTAAAATCAGCCCCCATTGCAGCCTCCCCATTCCCATGCTAACGTAGTGTTACCATGTCGTCCTCCAGGCCCAGCTGCTGCATATAGCATTGTCTCGCGCATGCACCCCATTCCATTTTACAGCCGCATAGCCACACCTCTTTCTTCAGTGTTCTCCAATATTTTACTCCTACCAATAAATAATGCCCAGTATCACAGTCCATGCATCACCTTCTCCTTATGGCAAACATGCACTTTGACCCCTAATGAACCAATCGTTTCAGCCTCTAAGTCGATACTATCCTAATGGTGAAATGCCCCCCAACCCTATTACCCATCAAAGTCACATAAGACATGAATGCTGAGATCGGACATTTCTTCCTGTCCCCTGACCAAGCAAACTCACCCAAGTACTTCCTCCTTCTGGTCCATCATGCACTTGTGCACCCTAATGTACCCTCACCCCCTTTCAAGACAGAGTCATCACTTTTCGACCTTATATACTCCTGCGCGCGTCCACTTTAGACACCCTGAACCTCAAAACACATCACTGTCAATATAGTTCTAAACAACATATACTTTCATACGGATGCACATGTGAATCTTGCCTGGACAACCACTCTCAAAATGTTCAGCATGAAAGCTCTTCTCTCATCCCATTTTCTGCCTTTATTTCCTAGCTCATACATCCAGTATTCTCACAGACTCATCACCATCATATTCACACACACACTTCCCACAGAATGCTATACCAGCAAGGTTCATCAAAATTGCTGCAGGCACCAGACTTTTCTTAATCATTACCATAACAATGGTGACTGCAACCCTCCTCCTACCCTCCATCCCAACCCCATCCCATTTCCATTGCCGGACCTCTTTGTAGCCCACTCTATAGGAATTTTCCCCATGCTTGGCGAAATGACACTTTTGTGGTAGGGCCAGCAAGAATTACGCCTTCCTCTGCCCTAGGTTCACATGTCTTCCAACACTGGTGCCCCTTGTATTGCTGCATCCGGGGACAACCCATGGATTCTCGACCACTGCGAGTGGAAGAGTGCATCAGCAACCCCTTCATCCAAACCTTAGGTTATATTTCATGTGTATCTTCTTTTAGAGGAATCTCAACATTAGCTCTTTCAGCAAGCGCAACAGCCATGGGTCATGAGCAGACATTCTGTTTATCACTCTAACCTCTGCCTCATTGTCCACCACAAATGTCACCTTCTTGTTAGACATCTCCCTTCCAGAGAACCTCACAAAAAAGGCTTTACTGCATGTTTTTGTCAATCTAGTCCTCGAATCAGTCCTGGGTTCACCATCAGCCCTTACAGTACACGCCAAACCTCCATGCCCACGATCCATCAGAAAAAATCCGTCTTTCGATTCATCGGGTCCCTCTCCAGCCACATTGTTTTCACTCCATTTTATTTGTCCATGAAGTAAAGTCAAGCCAGCATGTTTTGTACCAATCATTAAATTATCCTTTTCGTGTGGTGTAGGTTTGAAGTACCCATCAGTTGTCTGCAAAATGTTGGGCTTAGTGTCTCAACTGTGGATAAGAAACGGAGGTGCCCAAGTAGCCGCTGCATAATTTCTCAACTCACATTTCACTCTGCCTCTTACACAGGATGTGATCTGTAGGATGTTGGCTGGACTCAAGTGGAGGAAAGGAAATATATACCTGTGAAGTTTTTGGGGTGGAGTTGAGGCCATGAGGGTCATGGGAAACAATGGCATGCCTGGCAATTCAAATATCTAGGGCACAAGTCCTGTAAAAAGAAGTGGGGGGACTGACCAAGTTAGGCAGAATGCAAGTGACATCATGACGCGTGCCATCACAGCCCATGATGTCATGACACGTGGCATTCCATGTGACATCACAGGAATTGACCTCACTGGAAGTTAAATCAAAATATGTGACATCAGATACCAATATCTCACACATATGTTTATCAGGTGTATTATGAGTACATTTAAGAGAATATATGACGATACAACCCGTTCCATTACAACACAGTATGTTACATCGCGGTTTTTACTTCGCAAGTCGTTACAGCGACTTGCTCTGGGGGCGCTGGACTTTGGAATAGTATGATTTACTATTCCAACTCCAGTCTGTGCACACAGTAGGGAAGGTGTTGGAATAATATATCATACTATTCCTTAGTGTACAGCGCCATCCAGCGCAAGTCGTTGTAACGACTTGCGTTGTGAAAACCGCGATGTAAAAGTATCGCGTTGTAAAGGTTGCGTAGTAAAGGATGTCTCCTCATTTAAGAGTATTATGATAATTAACATATGAGATTTGGAGTTAGGCTTGTGCCAAATTTTGGGCAATCCTGGCGCAAAATCTGGGCCTCAACTAATAATTTTTTTTAAAACCCTGCCACAAAGAAATTGGCAACAAGGAAAAGCATGTAAGTAGATCTGAAGCCATATTACAGATGGTGCCCCTGGGACGCAAAGGGCGTTTGCGCATGATTTGCATGCCCCGTGGCACTTTGGTATTATAGAAGGGGACGCAGACGCTTGTGCGTCCCCTTCCATAAGACTGATATCGCTGGCGCACTTAAAGTGCCAGTGCTTTCAACAGAGGATGTTCCCTTATTTGCGTAGGGGCGTGCCCTATGCAAATAAGGAAACTCCTTTGACTCTGCACCCGCACCACATTACAGAGTCAAAGAAGCCCTCAGGAGGTGCACTGACAGTGCACCATTTAAAAGGTGGCGCACTGTCAGCGCACCTCCTGACAGCGCCTCCTGACAGAAACCCTCTGCAGGGGGCAAAGGGGGGTCCCAGACATCCCTTTGCAGGCGGGTGCAGTCACCACCTGCAAGGGGATCTTTAAACCCCTTTGAAAGTGCAGACGGGTGCCACCTGCACTGTGAAGACACGGAGCGACTGCTCCGTGGCTGCTTCCTGTTTTCACATGAATGCGCTGCCCTGGGGGCAGCGCGAGTTCGCGGCTGCCCTGGGGGCAGCTCATACACCATAATGGGGCACATTACTCGAGCAAAAGGAGGCCTATTGGCCCCTTAACTTCTGCCGTGCTAAAGGTGAAAAAAGCCCCCCACCCCGCCCGCCTCCACGTTGCTGCTGGGAATGGAAAGCCGACAACGTGCAGGAGCTGTTGAATGTGTCCTGGCGTCTTAAAAATCACCCTGGGACAAGTTCAACATATTTCTGTGGGTCCCAACATTTTGGCAGGGTGGACGGCGTCCACCCTGTAAAAATAGTGGGTGGATGCCGGGCACCCATGTGTACCCCCACTTGTGCCCTGCAAATATCCAGTGAGGCTTCGTATATCAAAGACGGACATCCCTCACCGAACTGCAAGTGCCACAGGCATGTTTCGCCCTGTCTTGGGCAGATTATTCGATGTTGTTGAAAAACTGCAGGAGTTAAGAAGATTGGGTTGATGGAGTGTGTGGGCTGACCTCAAACAATCTCGCTGATGGGGAAAATAAACACGTGGGAGAACATCGACACTGTTCTGAAGAAAAAAAAGGTAAAGGTGCTTTTCCTAGGATTCCGCAATATGCACTTCCCAGGAGTGTATGAATACTTCTGAGTGAGGCTCCTGGCAGCATGCACATGGTGCTGAGTGTACCTCATGCCACCACTCGGAGGGAGGGGGGGGGCGGGGGGTGTAGGGGGAGCTGCAGCCTGCGTGTGTCCTGCCTGGTCTTAGGTGTGGAGATGAAATGAAGCAATTGGGACCTTCACACTCCCTGATACATGCTCCCCTCCCTTAACGCACAACCCCCCCCCCCTCTTGACTGTATATTTTATGCAATTTGACAGCTGACCACCTCTGCTGTTAATCTCCTCGCCAAGGCCTCCTCAGAGTCGTACCCGAAACAGCTTGCGAGCCTCACATTGTACTTGTTATCATAGGCTGAGAGCTGGCAAGACCAGGACCCCCTCTGATCCCCAGAAAACACACAGACCCAAATTGTGTGTATCATTTTTATTACACAATAAGAACAAGTACTTTGAAACGTAACATTTTGTAGAATTCTCCTTATGCTGAGCTAGATTTCAGCCTGACAAAGAAATCTAAAACTATAAGCAGAGAAACATTACAACTTGAATATTTACGTCAGATATATATAGCACAAGCAGAAAAAAACGTTTTTCAAGGCTGGCATTGCTGCAGCCCAAACCCCAAGCCAAGAATTGCCTGTCAGTTTTAACCCACGTGCATGACCGCTGCCAAGGCTTTTCCAAGCTGCAAATAAACGTCCAGGTGCTCGAGTGCCCTTCACACAGCCATCCTCCGGAGCCAGCCCCTGGCTACCGTCCCTAGATGCGCCCCTCCGATGCCCCGTCGACGCTCTGTGGGACCTCACGGTTCAGTAGTATTGGCATGTGGGCGCCAGCTATTGGCATGTGGGCGCCAGCTATTGGCATGCGCGCGCCAGCTATTGGCATGTGGGCGCCAGCTATTGGCATGCGGGCGCCGGGTCCACACAAGGGGTAGAACTGTTGCTGCAAGGCCTTACCTGCAAGGCCTTACCGTGCTAAACTGCAAGACGTAAATCCCCTCAACACAGGCGTTCAAGCATAATCATCCGACCTAACCAGCCCCCCATGTATTTTTTAGACGATGCTTACAGGAATCCATTATATACATCACACAGCGCACACGTCCCATCGCGTGGCCTCCACGTTGCCACAGAGAGTTTGACAGAGGGTCAGGACTGAGGGGGATTGGCTGAGCAGTACGTGGGTCTCTGTCAGAATTAAATAACAGCGACCGCTGCAAGTCAAGAATGTGGGGAGTTGCCAGAGCTGTGTAGTCTCTCATATTAAAATAGCTGCAGGCGATGGAGGTCAGGATGGAAGTGCACTGGCAGAGCTGTGTCTGGATCCCACTCCCATGAGTTAGAGGGGATGCTGCAAGTCAGGATTGAGTACATCAGTGGCGGCTGGTGGCATTCGAAAGTGGTAAGGCGTAAAAGTATTGCCATACTGCACTGCGGCGTAGCGAGCGAGCCCGAACATCCTACGGGGGTAATGATGCATTTTCAAGCTAATTTGAGGAAGCAGGAAGGTTATTAAAGCAATATGATTGAATTATTTATCTTTTAAGAAGTTGCCAATTTTTATGAGCTATAGAGGACAATCTTTGACTATGCTGATGTTATCATTTGCCCAGATTAACCTTTGCACACACTGATACACTTGTAATGGTTTTAACTGTACAATAAATACATTAATTGACTGTGCAGTGCTGTACATCAATATGATAGCAAAAGACACACAATAGTTCTTTTTGCATTTGTCACCCCGAGTGGGACGGGTATGCTCAGACGTGACTCCCGTGCTCTCCATGCCACTGGAATCAAGCTATCCTGGCTGAAGATGGGTGAAACCCCGAAACCGGTCCTAGGATGCTTGTTTCCAGTCCAGGGAGGACCTGGCCTGGCAGTTCAGGCTGGACTGTTCCCATTGGGCACAGGGTCAAGACTGATTTGCATATGTCTGGGTCCAAACTGGAATGGCATGGTGAGCAAAAAACTGATGGATGTAGGCCCAGATCTCTGTACTGGGTGAATGTATGACATTGTTCTGCATTCTGTCCATCAATAGTTCTTTTTGCATTCGTACATCAATATGATGACACTATTTCCTTAAATTAATTTTCAGTTTTCATGCAAGAAACGCCATTACAAAAATAAGTGCAACAGTGACTCCACTACAACATTTTGAATGAGGGAGGGGAGTTGTGTGAGGGAGTGAAACCTAGAGGAGATGTGTGAAGGAGAGAAACCAAGGGGAGTTGTGTGAGGGAGAGGAACAACATATATTTTTTGAACAGATTGCCTTCTAAACAACCAGGAATGCTGTAAGTAAATAAACAAATGCAAGACATGGCAGGTTAATGCAGTTTGTCCCATTGGCATGAACCCAAGAATAATATTTTCACTGGTTTCTCTACGGAATTCACAGGTTTGTCTCTGCAGATTTTGCCCTTTTAAAGCAAAAAAAGTGAAACATTTCCTTTTAGTTTCTGATATTTTCATGAGGATTTAGACTTTCTACTCATCATGAAGGTATAGCAAGCATAAGGCGCTACGTGATACATTTTGGTGACCGTGCAAGCCAACTTTAGCAGTGTGAGCCCCTATGGCAGAACTCTTATGTTTTTCTTCAAGTTACGCACCGCCAGAGACCAAACGTATGGTGCTTAGTGAGAACATTTCCAAAGCACCAGATGATTACGTGAAAGCTCAAGGAATGTGAATTTTGACAGCACTGCAGGCAGTTGTACCAAACTACATTTAGCAGTAACATGCACCGTTAATGAACAAAAAGCAAGTTGACACCGCTGTGACGACCCAGCAAAAATTATGTTTCATTTACTTTGGCTCGATCGCTGTATTTCTGTAGTCATTTCTCCTCCGACGTGTTCACAATGCCATCTCGGTATAAATTGGTCCTGTATTTTGCTATTGCATTGCTGCAAAGTTCGCCCAAACCTGGCTTTGTTCCCAATTCATATCTCGGACCGTCATTCACTCAAGATAATATATGTTGATGTGGGTGCATATGAATAAACAGTGTCTAGGGTAAAACAGTGCAATTTTAGCAAGGCAAAGAACATGCAAACCTGTTTGTGGTAGAAGGATAGCAGGCTACCCCCACTTCCAACAAATAAGAGTTCCATAGGGTTTCTGTCAAGTGAATATCTATGCAAATTCAAGTGGCTTATTCAAGTGTTAGGACTTAAACACATGGACGGTTGTGTTTGTAATTTATCTATCTTATCTTTAATTTGAGTTACCCTGGAGCCGAAGTCAGCCATTTTGGGGTGATGTAAGATTTCAATCCAATGTAGTTTGTACTAGGTACTGAATGGGTGGCACAACGCTGGCCGGCATGGTGGGTTCAAAATGGATTAACAGGCAACATTGGGTTTTTAGAACTGTTCCCCATCTTTGTGGCACTGACGGTGTGGCCAGAGCGTCTGAGGAATCAATCAGTCGATTTTTGGTCAGACAACATGTCGGTGGTAGAATGCATCAATCAGCAAGCATCAACGTGTAAGATGATCCTACGTCTGTTGAAGGAAATAATTCTCTTGGGCATGAAACGGCTCCAACGCATCCAGAACGCCTCTGCACGCCTGATCCTCGACATCCCTCGCCGCAGCCACATCACACCCCACCTGAGAGACCTGCACTGGCTCCCCATCAACAAGAGGATAATCTTCAAACTCCTCACCCACGCACACAAGGCACTCCACAACACCGGACCAGCGTACCTCAACAGCCGACTCAGCCTCTACACCCCCACCCGCCAGCTCCACAGACTACGCCCTCGCCACCGTCCCCTGCATCCGAAGAGTGACCACCGGCAGCAGATCATTCTCCCACCTCGCCGCCAAGACATGGAACACCTTCCCCATCCGACTGCGGCAGACCGGAGACCTCCTAACCTTTAGGAGACTCCTCAAGACCTGGCTCTTTGAACAGTAGCAGCGTCCCCCCCAGCACCTTGAGACCCTCACGGGTATGTAGTGCGCTTTATAAATGCTATGATTGATTGATTGATTGAACTGGATATGCAATTTAGGTCTAAGCATGTCCCGGGGGTGTTAAATCACGCTGCTGATGCACTCTCTCGCTTTAAGATGCAGGTATTCAGGTTGCATCTCCAAGGGGGGGCGGAGAACCCGATGCCTTTCCCAGAATGACTTTGGCAGCTTGGTGCCCCCAACTACCGGACCTCGTGGCAGCTAGCTAGGTGTTAATACCTTGGCCACAATACTGGAGGTTCTGGGCCAGGTTTGCAACACGGTGGCAGAAACTTGCTTGTTCGGAGCAGCTTTTTCCCTGGCATTTTACGGCGCCTTTAGGATTGGGGAACTAGTGGTAAAGAATAAGTAGGATTGGCAGGGGAGACTACAGTTCAGCCATGTCAGGATACAGGGAGACTCATTGTTAATATCAATACGGAGATCCAAGACCGATCAGAAGGCCCGTGAGGAAGGGGTGGTGCTGCGACGGGCACAAGAGAGTCCTTGCTGCCCTATCACCAACTTAGAGGCCTTCTTGGTGCGCAGGCTCAAGGGAGCAGGGGGGCATTGTTAATTCACACGGATGTTACCCCACTCATCAGATTTCAATTTAAAAGGGTCATGGATATGGCAGTGCAGAAGGCAGGTTTGGACCCCAGCAGTTTTGGAACACACTCTTTCAGGATAGGGGCTGCCACTGAAGCAGCGGCAAGGGGTTTCACTAGGAGCGAAGTGCAGAGGATTGGCAGGTGGTCCTCTAATTGCTACAAGCGCTATGTGCGGCTGCATATGCTATAAGATTGCACAGTTTTTTCTGTTCATTCTGCAGTTTCTCAAGCCTGTGACGCAGGGGGGGAACTGGCGACAGCGCAGCAACAGTCTAGATCTACGCTGGAACGGGTGCACGCCTGGGACCATTACGCGCACAATGTATGGGTCATTGGCCATTCGTATGTGAAGCGTTTGCACAAATTTTTGTTTCAGGCAATTACAAAAGGAGAGCGAGGCAGGCTGGTTTTAGTGTATCCTTCCATGGGCAGGGTGGACTGCGCTTTGACCAATTCAGGGGTCTGGTGTTGGATCTGCTAGGCAGGGAGGGGGCTCGCCCTAAGATTTTTATCCTGCATTTGGATGGGAATGACTTGGTACATTTGGGTAAACGAGAATTGGTTGAGACATTGATCACTGAAGTGGGTTGGTTGGCAAGGTTCTGTCCAGGGTCTATCCTGGCATGGTCACATATGATCCCGAGATTTCAATGGCGGGGGGGAGGGAATCTGTGAGGGCTTTGAACCACTCTGTGAAAAGGATCAATAACAAAATGGATAGGTTATTCCGAGCGCCTCATTTACAGACGATCGCCCATGGGTGCATCAGGGGGGAGCCGTTATTTTTAAAAGATGGCATCCACTTGTCCAAACTGTGTAATGAACTCTTCATGGAGAACCTTCTTGCTTGGTTAGTTAGGTCGAGAGACAGGGCATGACCTTCAGTCGAGTGATGGGGAGGCCTGATAGTCGAACAACTAAGCAGGCCTGTGGCGGTAAGGTCATGATTGGTGAGATTAAATTTAAGGTCCTTAGCGGGCGGCGCCATTCTTTAATGGGGACGCCCAAGGGAGGAGGGACAAGTGCTCTCTCATGGAACTCCAGGGACAGTTACAGCCGGTTGGCTGGAAGGGTGCGGGGGGAGGGGAGCTACACTTTCCAGTAGGCTGGTTGGCCACCCCACAAGGGCACAAGTAAAACTGCGCATAACTGCAAGGGCCCCTTATGGAGATAATCTGCAGGTCGTAGGGGGTGCTCGGAGGGGAAGTACCCTCTGGGTGAACGGGCCCCCCTTGCGCATGGGCACTCCGGTTGGGGTGCGGGCATAGTGTGATCAGGATCTGGGGCCAGTCATTGACCTTGCCGTAGGCTCAAATAGGGATACGCAGAAAGATAATGTTATTTGATTACTGAATGTTTAGATGAGGATAGGAATGTCTATGTACTAGAATTATGTTAAGGATAGCAAACTAGACATGTGTACCTAGCAATGTAATGGACGTACTTTCTACGTATTGTGTACATAATGTATATATTAATGTTTTGAATATTAAATTGTTATAAATACGGCCGGGATTATCGATCCCTAATCCAAAACCTCTTGTGGTAATTGAGTTGTCGCCTTAGGGGTAAACGGTGGCGGGCAACTGTGGGCACCGGAAAGGGGGCCATCACCTAGGGGTGTAAGTCGAAGGAAGAGGGGGTCTAGGCAGCACCTGGCCATAGAGTAAGGCAGGGGCCGGCATCGGACATGCCGCATGTATGGCGGTCGTACCGGCCCCCGATGATGTCACAGGGAGGCGAGCTGCTGCCGCGCACAAGGGCGACGCGGCGGCCTCGCCTTCCTTCCACATTGGTCGAGCTGCACGTGACCCGTAAGTAATTAGAATCACTTTCGGGGCACGCGTAGGTGCAACGCCGGTGAGCTGGTTAGAACCGGCTCCCGGCTCACAATTGGCATAAAAGGCTGGGGAGCGGCGAGAACGGCCTCTTTGCTCGCCGCTCCCACAGCTAGCTGACACGGAGCATTGCTCCTCCGGCCTCGCTCGGAGGCCTCATCAATTTCTCCCACCCACCATCCCCTAAAGCAGAGGTTTTAGAATGTTTGTTTTGTAATGTTTTTTCTCGTTTATCTGGGTAAATTTTCTTTATTTTGCAGGCTCATCACGTATTGCGTTAAAAAATGTTTATTGTCTTATTTATAGTGCCATTCCTTGGTCAGCGGTAAGGTCATGATTGGTGAGATTAAATTTAAGGTCCTTAGCGAGCGGCGCCATTCTTTAATGGGGACGCCCAAGGGGGAGGGACAAGAGGTCTCTCATGGAACTCCAGGGGCAGTTACAGCCGGTTGGCTGGAAGGGTGCGGGGGGAGGGGAGCTACGCTTCCAGTAGGCTAGTTGGCCACCCCACACGCTAACAAGGATGCAAGTAAAACTGTACATAAATGCAAGGGCACTTTATGGAGATAATCTGCGGAGCGTAGGGGGTCCTCGGGGGGGGAAGTACCCTCCCAGTGAACGGGCCCCCCTTGCGCATGGGCACTCCTTTTGAGGTGCGGGCATAGTTTGATCAGGATCTGGGGCCAGTCATTGACCTTACCGTATGCTCAAATAGGGATACATAGAAAGATAATGTTATTTGATTACTGAATGTTTAGATTAGGATAGGAATGTATATGTATTAGAATTATTTTAAGGATAGCAAACTAGACATGTGTACCTATCAATGTAATGGACGTACTTTCTGCGTATTGTGTACATAATGTATATATTAATGTTTTGAATATTAAATTGTAACAAATACGGCCGGGATTAATGATCCCTAATATAATACCTCCTATGGTAATTGAGTTGTCATCTTAGAGGTAAACGGGGGCGGGTAACTGTGGGCACCGGAAAGGGGGCCATCACCTAGAGGTGTAAGTCGAAGGAAGAGGGGGTCTAGGCAGTACCTGGCCATATAAATCAGTGCAGTTCGCAGCACTATCTTGACTGATGTGCTTCAGTGCCTTCTGTGTGCTAATGGTTGCCCTGACAATGAGCGGTCAAAAAGTATCAATAAGCAACTAGTGAAGATTGTGCTACAAAGGCAGCTATTATTCAGAAACTTCCTTTATTGTCTTAAATCTCCGCCAGTATTGGAGGCAGAGCTTGATATCCTTCAAAAGTACAGTATCACGCTACATATTTTTACATAATTCGTAATCTCTCTCACTCTCTTTATCTCTGTCTCTCCCTATTTCTTTCTCTCTCGCTCTCTCTCTTACTCTCTATCCCTTTCTCTCTCTTTCTCTACCTCTTTTGAATACACTCACTCTCTCTCTTTCTCTCCCCCTCTTGCTCTCTCTCCCTCTTTCTCTTCCCTTTTTCTCTCTCTCGCTCTCTCTCACTTTCTCTCTCACTCCTTCACTTCCCCCTTTCTCTCTCTTGCTCTTTCTGTCTCTCTTTCTCTATCACTCTTGCTCTCTTTATTTCTCTCTCTCTCTTTCCCTCTCTCGCTCTCTTTCTCTATTTATCTCTCTTTCTCTCTCACTCTCTCGCTCCCGCTCTCCCTTTCTCTCTCTCTCCCTCTTACTCTTTGGAAGCCATCAGCCATGTACAGTTTCGTGAATGGTCCCTTCCTGCTTCAGGGAGTGTGGAATGATTCCATGCCTTGCCACCCAGGAGAAGTTGCTAAGCGTTTGTCCATTTCTTGAGGAGAGGCAAGGAAGGTGGAACGCCCCTGCAATGTCAACTGTTGATGCAAGTGCAGGTCAGTGCATTGCAAAGTTCCACTTTTCAGCCGGCTTAGCGAATGCAGCCGGGTCAGAAAATGCAGAGACTTTTGTGACTCAGGCACAACACATACTTAATGCAATGAGTACATTGAAATGTTTACATATACGCAGGTTACTACTTTTTGCTAATTTCCCTACGTTGCGGTGCAAGCTGTCCTCAATATGCACATGAACCCAAGTAGACACGAAGCTGAAAGGAATCAAGTCAAGCTGCACCTACATTCAAGGAATAAACTTCACACACTACAGGTTTATGGTTAGGAATATACTTTCCAAACTTTTTAAAAGTAAACTATTTTTTTCCCTTCAGGACCACATAGCTACCTCATCCTAGGCACATCTTGTAAACACTGCTTAGCAGACACTTACTGAGTTCACTTGGGTGTTAATTAAGTGGTGAAATGAGTGTACAAAGCAGTCGCGGCCAGCATGACGGGTGCAGGGTTTGGGGGGTGGGGATCACACAGGTTCGTGGGGGGGAGTAGTGGCCCAGGTTGGTAATTAAAATAAAATTTAAAAAACGTACCTTTCCCTGGGTCACGTGTCGCCACCTCAGCTCCTGCCGCTCCTGGCCTGGTCCCGCATCAGGAAGCAGGCTTCCTATCTCTTGTCTGCAAACCAATCACAACGCTGCAGTGGCAGCGTTGTGATTGGTGTGGACGGTGCCCAGCTGGACGCCTGAAGGGATCCCATTTTCTTTATGTAGGCTGCATGCAGCCTACATAGAGAACAAGCATTTACAATGCAATGGTCTCGGCATTGGTAAAGTTAGAGCTATTGGCATTGCTCATGACATTATTTTTGTTTATGTTTTTTTTTAAAAAACATTTAAAGAAACGGCATTGTCATGAGCAATGCCAATAGCTCTAACTTTAACAATGCCGAAACCGTTGCATTGTAAATGCTTGTTGCGATTCCCAATGGGTCGCAAACCGAGACCTACTTTGTGAATATCAATGAGGTAGGTCTATTTGCGTCCCACTGGGAATCGCAAAATCTGTTAAACAGACATTTGCACATTGCTGTTTGCGATTACCAAATAGCGGATCACAAAAATTTGCTATTTGGTAATCACAAACACTTATCTTCATACATCTGGCCCTTTGTCACACAGATATTCCATTTGGGGGTTCTGGTGGGTCTGTGAGCTGTTCAGTGGAGGCACTGAGCACTGCATATACAGCAAACCCCTATCCTTGCATTCACAACTGACCTTGTGATATGACTCTTGTACGGTAATGTGATGAGGAGGGATCAGCTCGTATCTTCCTATCTTGGAAAGGCGTTAACCCTTTGCTGCAACTGCAGACACAACCTTACAGTGCTGTGTATTATTGTGATCTAGTAGAACACTGAAATGTTGAAAGGTCCCCTGAAGCCAATCAAGTGCCCAGAGCTAATCGTTAAAGATTGTAGCCTACTGCCAGGGGCTATAACGGTTGTTAGAGGCCCTCTTCTGGAGTTCGGGGCCCTTTAACTGCTAACACCGGAAGTAGAATTGCTACAGGGCTATTAGGGCATTCCATCCGCCGAGGGTGGCATGCTAAAAATGAACAAGGAGAAAAGGAAAACACTGACATGCTGCAGCAGGAGGTCTATAGGGCCCACTGGCATGAGCACTGTGCTGACAATTGCTGCAAAAGCAATGGATCATGAGAGCCCACAGTTGAGAAACGGTATCCTTATCTGCAGAGGGCTTTGGTGAGGGTCCTGCTATACATTCTGCAAGCACAGGGATGATCAACTCGGTTGCCATTTCCTAAACTTCATCTTGGAGGTGCAAAGGTCGTCTGTGTGACCACAACAGTGGAATTGTGAGTATGGGTGCCGTGGGTGCTGCTGCACCTCCACAAAACTTTAAAGAAGGTCATATTGAAGCTCTGCAATAAAAAGGCCTGGAATGCTATTTGTGCAACGGGAGAGCTGTAAGTGTTTTGTTAACTTTGAGATCTGTTTACTTTCTCTTGACTGGCTGCCATTTTGTAGCTGATCTTAGTAAGTGGAAGCAGCTACCGTACACAAGACACCTCGGAATAAAAAAGTATGCACGCTTTCAAAAATAATCTTTACATGTATTTCAAATATAGATGTACTGTGGGGACTTGAAAGTAAACACGAAGAGTGGGGAGAGTAAATATGTTAGTAGGGTCAAAAAAAAAAATATTCGTTTTCATTCGTTTGATGCAAAAAAATAAACATATTCCTGTTTTTTCTCTTTCGAATATGGCCTATTTTCATTTAAAATTGATAGAACTGCAAACCCAAAATCATAGTACTTTCTAACATAATGGAGAAGCCCAATGTATTATATTTAAGTGATGTAATTTACGAGTTATTCTTATATATTCACACATACTTGGATATTTAATTTAGCTGTGAAACTGCTTAGGTGTTGCAGTTTTACAGCATCAGTGACAGAAAACCGTTTCCATTACCACAAGAAAATCATTTTTGATAAATGCAGAGAAAAAATATCGTCTCATTTTTACCACCAATAATTTCCTCAGTTACCAGCAGTAAATCTAAAAGTAGCGGAAACAGCGGTTTCCACCAGATTTACTGAGTCATATTTTATTTGGAGCCATAGTTCTATGATGATGTCGGTGTGCTTCTTTTGTGATCTTGGGCACTTAACAGGTTTTCATCGTACTGTATGCTATGGTTTCTACCCATGGTATTGGTATCCCCTGTACTAATATAAAAGCTTATTATTTCCAGTCAAAACGTTGTGGCACCGCAGTAGGATGGGCACACTTCAAGCGCGCCAGACACTTTGGGGATCTTCGTGTCAAAACACGCACTTTTCATCACATGTGTTATGTCCAGGGCAGTTTATAATCACATATAATATCAATCTCATTGGCAACACTTGTAACATGAATTGGAAAGACTTGCCTTGTGGAGGACTCACTGTATGCCCCACAAGCAACAAATACAGAGATGTGCATGAACATAAATAAATGCTGTTGCAGGTGTGAGAGTGGCTTTTGTGTCAGTAATGAAAGCAAGTTAAACAGAAATTGCACATTCCGGAAGGATCCGATGTGGGCCACAGAGCCCAGTCACTCATGAGAAGTGCAGCAATACTGCTCCTGCCCCCAACCAGAGGTGCAGAAACTGTGCTTGACCCGAGCTTGCGCAGCGCCACTGAACCAACACGGCTACATATGTGCACGTTTTGCGTGAACATAGTGCACTCTCGCATATTGGAAGTTTACAATCTTGATAGCTCAATTATTGATCACCACCACCGATAACATGTATTAGTCAAATAAGCAAGACCGTGGGCTAGCCAAGCGCAAGAAAATGCACCAATATAAACTCAAAAACGTGTCTATCCACACCTCATTAAATGATCGGTGCCGAGGAAGACACAATATAAGCGTGCTAAATAGCAAGGCCCACTGCCATGTAATGCATAACAGGGCATTTTAAAGCTGGGAACCCTACTGGCATCGGTGTTGCAAGCGCCGATAGTACCTGGTATAGTGGATTCTGCTTCAACGCACTAGACTAGAACATTCGGCCCTCTAAGGGTGGATGTGCTGATAGCATGGAACCCTCCTGGCTCCGGATATGCCACGTCAAGGCTTTTAAGTTACCGGCCTCATGTTCGGTGGTTGTACGTGCTGGCAGCAGTTTGTTTGTTCGGTAGTCAATTCTCAGAATTCACATAGGGAAGGAGGGCGGTTCTTGGGATAACACAAACAAGGCAGAGCAAAAGGCACACCACCGCCTTTCTCCGAGGCAGAGCAGAAATGCCTCGGAGAAACGCAGCGTCCTTTTCGGATTCGGGGGCGTGTTTTGCTGTTGTCTCCTCCTTGAGACTTCTTGCAAAAAACACGCCCCCGATCCGAAAAGGACGGGGCCTGTTTGGAATGACTGACCTCTTCTCCAATGGCTGGCCAGCATTCAAGAGGCCAGCCAATGGAGAACAGGGGAGAAGAGGGGTGGGTTCAAGCCCCTCTTCTCCAAGTCATTAAATCTCGGAGCGAGACTGCGCAAGCGCAGCCTTCGCAGCCGAGACCTAAAAAGGGAAAGTGCGGCAAAAGAACAAACGGCACTTCTTATTTGAGTTTGATTGCGTCTTTGGAGGTTCACACCTACCCACCATACAACCAATATTGGTTACTTAGTTGGACATTGAAGAGGTGACAATAGCTTATATTCTTATATCCCAGTATATAGTTGTCCCCTCAATTTTAAGTCTGTAAAGAGTCAGGTTGATTCATTTTGGATTTCTCCTGCGCTAATTGGGCGAGGGCCCAACCTTATACAATCGATTCATTAATGAGGTTATCACACTACATAGGTTGTGTTTTTATTCATTTCAGTCACTTGATTTGGGTTGATTTTTGTTTCTGATTTGTGTGTTTTTTTTTCTTATAAATAATGTTGGTGTCGTCTTCGTGGTTTACAAGATATATGTATATTTAATGTGAAATTGTGTATTTTATTGTTATGTTATACATTTGTCATATAATGTGGGTCGTCTCTAACTACTGATATCTTTTCGATGTAATGTTGATGTGTTATTCATGTCACGTTTTGTTTATAATTGTTACAGCCCTGACGAAGTTCCCTGTGACAAATTGGGAACGAAACGCATTGGCTGTGTGCCAGTTTTAAGATTAACTTAATAAAAGAAGTACTTTGGACAAACATGGCCTGATTGATTGACTCCGCAACGAGTGCACCTTCCATTTTTTCTGAACAAAAAGGGAAAGTGCGCATGACTGATTTGGTCGGCCCCAGAGGGCCGATCAAACAGTCAGGGTCCACAACAGTGGGCAAGCCACTCCCTCCCTGCCCTCGAGCAGGACCACCCAATTGCCCGCCCCCAGCCAGGCGCTTCTGCTTTCTCGCAGTGCGAGAAACAGAAATAAAAAATTGTACTTTTACCATTTTATTTTTCTGCTTCACGCACTGAGAGAAAGCACACCCAATGGAGGAGCCACCACGGGAGTACATGAAGACTCAGACTGGCCTATTGTTCAATCTGGCAGTGCCAGAGGGGTGGTCTCAGAGGTCTATGTATGGAGAAGTTTGTGGGCTGTTTGTGGGCATGTTTTCTGGTCTGCTGGGCCGTATGTATGTTATGTTATTTTATGTAATGTTATACATTCTCCTCACCATGAAGGGCGTTTTAGCGTGGAAGCAGGAGCTACATGGTCAGAGCCAGGGGCGGGGCTAGGTGAAGAGTCAGTTCTCATCGTGTAAGATACAAGAACTGAGGCGGCACTAATGTGCAGGGGCAGGCCATTCCAGGCTTTATGAGCGAGGTAGGAGAAGGCAGGACTGCTGGATCTGGTTCTGCGTATGCAGAGGTGTGTGCGAGTAGGAGTCCATACGAGCGGAGGGGTCTGGCGATTAGGTTTGTGGAAGTTTATGCATTTGTTGAGGTACACAGAGCCAATGATGTGTAAGCCTTTGTCTGTGTAAGGAGTTTGAGTGTGTTTGTTTATAGACTGGGACCCAGCTGAGTTCTTTGAGGTGCGGGGTGGGAGGTTGAGGAGGATCCTTGCTACGGAATTTTGTATGGTCGGGAGTCTTCTGGACAGTTGTGTGTTGATTTCTGCAAAGAGTGCATTGCTGTGGACTAGCTTGCTGGTGATGAGAGTTTGGGTGAAAGTTCTGCGGGGAGCCATTTGAAGATCTTCTTGAACATCCCAAGTGTGTGGGAGCAGAAGATGGACACTGTGTTCACTTGGCAGGTCATGGTGAGTTGGATATTTATTGCTATTCTGAGGTTCTTTTTGTGAGTTGACATTAGGGAATGGGTCTGAGTTCAGCAGACCACTTAGTGGAGACCCAGAGCAAGGTGTAGTTGCCATAGATTACTACTTCCGTCTTGTCTGTGTTGAGCTTGAGGCAGTTAGTTTTCGTCCATCTGGTGACTTCGGTCGTGCAGGCAGAGAAATTGCTCTGGTTGTTCGTGCCTTGTCGGAGAGGGAGGGTATGAGCTGGGTGTCATCAGCATAGGATATGATGTTGATTCCATGGGCGCTGATGATGCTGCCGAGTGAGGTCATGTAGACATTGAACAGGGGGGCACTGAGTGAGGATCCTTTGGAAACTCCACAGATGAGGTTGATGACATCCGAGGTGAAGGGAGCCAAACTGACTGACTGGGAGCGGCGTGTCAGAAAGGAGCAAATCCAATGAAGTGCGGGTCCTTGGATGCTGGTTTTGTGCAGCCGCTGGATAAGGATGGAGTGGGAGATGGTGTTGCAGACTGCAGAAAGGTCCAGCAGGGTGAGAGCCACTGTATCACAAATGCATAGTCTCCAATACCTCGCAAAACATCTATACAGCGGTCAAGTTCAAAACCATTCTGACCCTTGTTACATTGCACTGTTGGCAATGGGCCTCATCACTGAAAGAAGAGAAGCTATGCAGGGTGGAGTTTGGGTCTGAGGTGTACTGGAGCAGGTGTCCATGGGTCTTAGTTATTAATTCAATTTTTCATATTTCCAGAAACATTAGGGATTTTCTATGAATGTCAAAGGTTTCAAAATCTCTTGTAGGTTTTCTAGTCCAACCATCTAGTCTGTTTTCTGGGATCAACCGCTCAGAAGCTACCAGCCATTAGCCAAGGCAGATAAGGTAGATACAGTGGAAGGTACCTACACATTACGAAGCTGGGACACCCTACCAGCACATTGCAGACCCACAAGAGAGACCTAAATTGTCAGGGATCTAAATGCACTCATACACTCCACATATGACTAGGAGACAGACCTGTTCATCTCCCTTACACCACTTAGTATCCACCCAGGACGCTGCTCACATTGGAAGCGATTTGAAACTTATTTATCCACCACCATCTGAACCTGCTGGTTTTATGCCTGGGTCCAGCCTATCCCCTGCTGGACAGTTGGTATCAGAGGGTTTCCAATGGCCGCTACTGTCAAGTCTTTGCCACCTGCTGTAATAATTGGCAGATCCTATGTACTTCTCTCCAGATGTTCTAAAGCCCTGCATTGCTGTAAATCCATCCTGGACTGCTAATGGGTTTGGGGGCAAGCATGCTCCATGTGTTCCCTACACATGGAACATGTTAGCCCACCATTCCCACAAGCACTCCAAGCCGGCTTAACAGGAGTGTGCAGTGCTTTAGAAGAAACACAGAGAAGTAAATATATAGATATGCATAGGAAGATCCCTGCAAACTGACCTTGGGATGGAGGTGTATGGCAGGGTTCTGGGCAAAGAAAAGGAGTAAGAGAAGAACCGGCGAGAGGGGGAGAGGGAGAGTAGAGGTGTCATTCCAGAGATGGTGCGTCCAGCTGTGACATTAGTCTGGGAACTTGCCTTTGAACCGTGATATTGCAGCAGGAACTGGACGTCAGGCTGTAACATCATTCCAAGAAACTGACATCAGACTATGATATCACGACAGGACCCTGACATCAGCCTATGACATCACTCCAGGAACCTGGCATCTAACTGTGGCATCCCTCTGTGACTCGGAAACATTACATGCCGCGACATCACAGCAGGAACCTAACCTCACGCTGTGGCTTGGATTCAGGAACCTGACATTAAATTAGGACATGAATCCAGAAACCTGAAACCAAACTTTGCCATATACTCTGGGGACTTGAGGTCAGCACACCAAGAATCTGTATCTTGCTTTTGAAAATATTATAGGCACAGAATGCGCTTTCATATTTATAGCAGAACTTAAATTTTTTTATTTTATTTTATTGAACATAAACCCAGCACAGCGTGTACATCACTTGGGTAGATACATGCTTACACAATGGATATGACAATGTGCAAATACATTGCAGCGTCCGAAATCACATCAAAAGCATCAAAAAATGTAACATTAGTCTTGTATAATAATCTTGCAATCACAATCAGATAACGTCCGGTTGATCTGAAATTACAACCTCTGACTCACTGTACGTGAAGTGTAGGCAGCAGGTAATGCTGGGGCAGGGCATGCCGTCTAAGCATCAGGGTGCGTGTGAAGTGCAAGTGGCATCAAAGGGGTGCGCGAGTAAGTATGCTTGAAGGGAGTCCCATATATCCCTAGGGCGCGAGGTTAAGGGGAGGAGCTCCGCATGTGGGAATGTTTGTTCCTGACAACATATCATATCACTGATCCATTCCTTAAACGCGGGTGCCCTGCCCCGGCCCCATCTACATGTTATTCTCCTTTTGGCCAACAAGCAAAACTTAATTATTTACAAAAACTAAGGAAACAGAAAAACATGCAGTTTTGACGCAAGAAGAGAGGAGTCGGGGAGAGGGTTCCTTTAAACGGGATGGCCGGGTTAAGCGGCCGTTTATCCTTGGATCTCGCCGTGGCGAGGCTCCGGCCTCAGAACCAGGGAGTGACTCACTCAGCACGGAGCGGGGTCGGGTAAGGGGAACCACCAGCCCGGAAATAAGCGTTCAAGCCTTAGGGGAAGCTGAGCCATTCCTGTGGGGGAGGAGGCGTCCTGAACCTCTGCTGTCTGTTACTTGTTGGGCTTTACATGAGTGCAACCCATACAGAGCAGCTGCATTTCCTGATCCGAGAAGAGCCTCTCTGATTGGCTCCCACGTCCTGAGACGGAGCCTAGAAAATCTGGAATTTGATGACTTCTCCTATATGCCGGAAAGGGGTGCAATTAACACCAGCCCTAAGGGCCGTATACAAACAAATTAGTAATGCATCTTTCAAATCTCATCAAAACACCGTTTTCCCAGGACTGTATCTTATTACACCAATCAGAGTGTCCACACCCAGGACTGCTTCGTGTCATCATACTGAGCATAGCATGTCAAAGCCTGAAGAGTATCCCATGATGCCTTTCAAAACACATCTAGGCCAGAGCTATGTACCAATAGAATATGGGAATTATACCAAGCCGGGGAGCGTATCTTGAACCCGGTTAGAGCAGAGGACCAGTACTTCATTCCATGGGGTCAATCAGACACCCTAATCCCAGGCCTGCATCTTAGGATACCAATCAGAGGTAGAACATCAAATCCAGAGCTGCACCTATGAGAGCACAATCATACCAAAAAGGATGTAGCAAAGACTGGTTTTAAGCCAGAAGACTAAAAGGAGATTCAGATGCTCAAACAAGGTAGAAAAAAGTTTATTCCTAAACAGGAAGTGATAAAAGCAATACAGGAGAGACCTCCCAAAAGTTACACCCTTCCAACTCTTTCCATCCCATTACTACTTTATGACCTCCTCTTCACAGCATTCCTCATTCCACACTCTCATTGAACATTCTCTCGTTCCACACGCAACATGAGACGCCTGAATACAGTCAAGGAAACCGCAAGTCCCATGAAGCCACAGAGTGGCAGTGGCCATTTTGAAGTTACAGAGAAAATCCTCCTCGTGGTCCAAAGCATAGTTGCCAGGCAGTTGAGATCTATTGTTGCTGTGGCCAGGAACTGTATTCCAGAGTTATGATAAATGATGGCAACTGTGATAAAGTTTGGAATTGGAAGAAGTTTGAACAAAATACAGAAAAGTATTTTTAGGAATCCATTTATTTTTGTGGAAAGATACTCTGTTTGCTGTTTCAGAACAATCTTTTAATGATTATAAACCAGCACTTTCTTCCACACTCTGTTTGCCTATGTGTTCAATGGAAAGGATCATTATCAATTCAGAGACTTTGATATATTTTATTCTTGAGCACGTATTGTACAACGAGAGTGACTGAGGTTGGAAAAGAAATTGTTATTTTAAGGAATCTTTGTTGCATTGCAATTTTAAGAACAAAACAACCTTGAATGTCATTTCAAATCCAGGAATGTTTCCATGAAAAATGAAGATAGTTGTTATCTCGTGTGAAAGAAGTACACTTTAAAAAAAATCTGTTTCACAGCTAATATTTGTGTTTTAGTTTCTGGCAAATTCAGAGTCCCATCAGAACTCAAAGAGTCAGAAATACCGAGTTATTACGAAGGTATACCACGTACATGAGAAAGTGTTAGACGCGGTAGGTCTATGTTTCTTATCCACATAGTTTTTAGGTCTCGCCTGACCCAGCGCATGCGCTGGTCTGGCGAAACTTATTGAGAGGGCTCCAAAAAGTGCTACCAGGCCAGCCTAGAGCTACAGTGCATGTGCGCGGGCGCGCACGCCGCGCTTTACCGCAATTACTTTCACTTTCGCGGCTGCACGGCCGCTTTGCATAGCCAATAGGTCTCGCATTTGGGACCTTATAAGTATTTAGTTATGCAACTGTTGCATGGCTAAACACTTATAAGGTCCCAAAGGCGAGACCTATTGGCTATTCCAATGCTTGTTTATATTCTATCTGTTAGAAATGGGAGTAATTAGTTGGCTGAGGTAGGTACCTTTGTCCAAGCAGGGACCCTTCTTCCTAGTCAGGCTAAGGGAGTTACACTCCTAAAATAACCCCGCTCATCCACTTGGTAGCTTGGCACTCGCAGTCAGGCTTATCTCTGTGGAAATATGGATTTTTATGGTCAGTTATGTCCCCTATCTTGGACCCCAACGGTATCATGTATAAATCACAAGTACATGTATGTTTCCTCCAGTTCCAGTTATGAAGACGCAAACACATGTACGTCCACCGTCAACATGTCCTCTTTCAGATCCGCCATGAATGGGCCGGATATTCCATTCCTAAGTATGAAAGGCCACCGGCTTTATATGGTTCATTTATCCCATTTTTCAGTCCAGGCGAGTAGGCCCTGATTCTGCCATTAAGCCTTTCCCTGCCTTCTGCCTCTGAAAGCTCCAGTCTGAGCTCGCATCTGTATCCATGAACTTTGTCCTACTCCCTGCGCGGCTAACGGTGCCTGACTCCAGCCTGTTGCCTGCCAAAACTGTATTTCACCTCGAGATTATCTGCTCCGCTCCCTATCCAATGCATTCCTGTCTAGTAGTTTAAGTAAACATTCTTCCAGCTACCGAGCAAAGGGCCCGGCTTCTCTGTCTTTATGCAAGTAATTCATAGCCCTGTTACTATGGAAGATTTCTGCCCTCGCATCTAGTGTAGACACTTAGACGCTTGTACACGCGCTCACAGTCAGTATAGAATAGATTTTGTTCGAAAGACCTTTCTTTTTGGATAACATAGTTCTTTAAACATAGGATGTTAGATATGATTTGGGATTAGGTTGACTTGACCCCCCAGACTTCTGTCTCCACATGTAGAGCTAAATGTCAAGTCCCCTTCACCCCCTAGTTGCACGTCAATTGCACGTCATGCTGCTGCGCGCGCATCTCTGCCAAGTATTTCTGCTGACATTGCGAAATTCTTTCATGAAACCACCCATTTATGACATCATACCTGATGACGTTCTTTAGTTACGCCCAGTTAAACCCACTTTAGTTACGCATGTATGTTTTAATCTTTGTTATCAATTGTTACGCCTCCTGCATCTGTTTCACTGTAATGCCTATTGTATAAAAATGATTACTTGTCAATAAAGTATGGTCCTTCACTTCCTGAACCTTCGTGGTGATGGAATATGGAGTCCATCAATTCGAATTGATTTTGGAATAAAGCCCGTTCCGAACCTCTAATACCACGGATTCTGCCTCTTATTTTACTGAGCTATTATTATATATTTTCCGCATCAAATTAAGTACCGGTAATTAAATTATTTACCACATATATGGCGCCCGAACAGGGACACTTTCTCATCTCACGCGCCGGAGGTGCGTTGCAGGCCCGGTCTCCTGCCACAGCTGGACGGACAACAACGCGTACCCACAGGATTTCCTGTATCTCCCTCCTGCCGAGCGGGGGTAACTGAGGCTGCGATCAACACCCAGACGAGGCGGTGAGAAGTGCGAAGTATCCCGACCAGAGCCTAGCTGAGAGAGCAAGATCCGAGGTATACAGAGGCCCACGAGTTTCCGAAGTTTCCGAAGTTTCGAGTCGAGTCCAGTCCGGTCCAAGTCCAGTTCAGTTCAGTTCCGAGGCCTTCCGTTCCGAGCTACCCGGTGAGTACCATTGTCGGGGAGGCGTTCTGACGTGCACATAGTTTGTGCCGGTCAAGACGGGTTTGGGTACACAAATCCGGTCTGCACTGTTTTAGCAGTGTATCTGTACTGTTTAGCAGTATATCAAGTATGTCTAGTATATAAATTCAGAATTATCTAGTTAAGTACCGAGTATTATGCTTAGTGACTAGTTCCCTAAATGGCCATCATTGTTTGTTCATTCAATGTTAAATGTTAAAAATGTTTTAAATACGTTCTGTATATTGTGGTGTGAATGACTGTTCATCATTGTGTTTTGTGGTATTAAACGTGTTCAAAAATAGGTATCAGATCAGTTCTCAATATGCCGCTCTTTTCGAAATTAAGACAGATCAAAACTAGAAAAGGGGTACTCGAAGAAGCTGTTCCCATTCCTCCTAGGGACACTCCAGGGTACTTCATGTATCATAAACATGGCCTAGACGCCATATTATTTCTTGATTTATGGGTGGACTATACCAAGGAATTACCAGAAAGTCAGAGGTGGCCCGCAGCTGGGACCTGGGATGCAGATTGCATCATGAAAGTAGAAGAAGAATTATGGAAAAAGAAAGCTAGACAGTCACAGAAAGATGCCATTGAATTATGGCGTAAAGAATCACATAGACGTACAGAAAAAGCGCTCAGACAGGAAGAGAAAAGTAAGGAGAATTCAAATAAAGTTCGAGAAAATCTATTAACTGAAGAAGGTACTCGAGTAAAGTCAGAACAAATAGACAGACAAAGAAATGCCCTTATGAATGGTATGTATCCTCTTCTGGCCGAAGGGTTACCTAAGGCTACTCCGGAGATACCAAAAGACCTGCCACCCCCATTGTTTCCGATAAAAGTACATCCCAAAGGGCATCCCAGAACCGCAGAAGATGTTTTTCTTTCCTCTTATTTAGACGACGCAGCTCCCGAGTATGCTAATGCTGCGCCACATAGACCGCCTGCCGAGGGGGTTCAACGCCAAGACCCTCCTCCGTCTGTACCTCCGCAACAGCAAACTCCGATACAAATTCCGGCAAGCACATCTGTTTCTACATCTGTATCCACACCTATGGTTGCTATATCAACGAATCCTTTCACATCCAGCACCCCAGGTGGTGCTACCGGAGGTACATCAAACGTTTTTTCCACGCCACCCAGAGTAAATAAACTTTCCTTTCAAGAATTATCCCACCAACGTACGCCCAAACTAGTAACTCCCAACACGCTCAAGGAACTTCTAATAGATTGTAGATATGACCCTGTGCCCGGAAAAGGGGACGAAATGATGCTGGCATCATTACGTATCCAACGAGCTGCAATATATTTAGGGAAGCTACCAGGAATGACTACACATTTAGAAAATATATATCACTTTGTCCAGTCAGGGCGAGATTCTGAGAGTATTAACAGAGCCATGGAGTACCAAAAAGTGGAAATACAGGGGGAACTGTTACGTTTCCTCATAAACTGTGTGATCAGAAATCAAGACCGATCAGGGGTAAATCCGGAAGAAATGCAAATTCTTACCACATGGAGTCAGAATATATCAGAGGGGAGACATGATAAACGATCATGTATAGTAGCTATGTGCCGAAAGATCCGCAAAGAAATAGAACGAATACACGAAGAAAGATTAGCAGTAGACGAACCTGAACAAACCGAGGACGAGGAAGAATTAGAACTGCCCACAGGACAGTTAGAAACCATGGCCTATGTAGGTAGAGGAAGATCTTGCAATAATACTAGATGCTTTACTGATCCGATACGTCCGATACGTCCAGATAATAGCAGAATTTTCCAGACTCCTATAATAAATATAAGGTCCCCCGAACATTCGTTCCAAGCCGCTGACAAATTACTCCGAGAACGAAGGGGTTATCATATACTCGATTCTATGGACGAACAAGAATTAGCTAGGTCAGCCGTTCATTGGGTTGATAGTCCCGGAAAATATAGTGATGATACATTAGCGCACACGTTTTTGAACCTCGCCCCAGATGAACAGCGTTTAGCTGGTATCTATATGATTCAACAACTCCTTATATTATATAAAAGCCAACACTCCGATCCTGGCCCCTTACCTGATATATTGACTGAATTACTCACGAATAAATGGAGAGGTTCAGGTACTGAGTTAATTAGAGAAATACTAGAATCCAGAAAGCAGTACATTCTTTTTGTATGTCCCGAACATGTCTCACTGCCCATCAAGGAAAGAACGACGTATTACATGGATAGACAGAATCCCTTACGCGAAGTCCACCCGATAAAAGGTGAGGACAATCAGTTTAAACGTGTGTTTGTATACACACCCATATCCAAAATAGAACTATTAGAAATGAAGAAAGTGGTACCCAGTCATGACAAAGACCCAGCGGGTTTCCACCGTGAAATTAAAGACATGTTGCTCATGGGAGAGTATACCTACCCCGACATTATGACAATATTGAAGGTATTAATGCCTGCGGGTATTTACGAAAAACTCAAGGAATAGGATTGGGAGGTGGGAGACCAGAAGATAGATTGGACAGCATTAGAAAACGAAGAAAAAGCTCGAGGTCCAGGTTCAGGGCTTGGGGAAAAGACCAAAACACTACCAGGTCTACTAGTACAGGTACTGCCACGTTTATTAACTACGAAAAAGGAAGACTGGGGTGCAATATCAGCCTGTAAACAAAAACCAGATGAAGACACTAGTGATTTCTATTCCCGATTTGAAAAATGTTTTGGTATAAATAGTGGAATAAAAGCAAGTAGCGAGTCGTATCCACATCTGTTTGTGACAAAATTGGTTGAAAATGCCTTGCCCCAAGTTAAGAATAGAGTATTGAAATTCGAGAGTACCTGGCAAGGTAACACTCCGTCACAAATGTTACAAATGCTACAGTACCATCACAATAGAATTAGAGAGGAACAAGAACATGAACAAAGACGCATGAAAGACACGAAAATGAAAATGCTAGTTTCCCAGACAGTTCCAACTGACGGTCATAAAAAGGGTATGACACAGTCCAGTGTTTCAGCAGGTCCTGTAAAAGGGACGTGCAACTATTGTAAACAGCCAGGTCATTATGTACACGATTGTCCAGTCTTAAAACATAATATCGCCATAGGTAATACAAAAGAAAGACCACGACCACTTAGACAGGATCAGAACCAACAAGGAGCCCCGCAGCATGCGCAGTCCATGCCAGCTCCGCAACAGTCTATGCCAGCTCCACCACCGCAGCCTATTGCTGCCACACAAACAACGACACGACAGATGTACCAGACCGCACAGTATGACTATCCTGATTATCAACGATACTCATGAAACAGCCTAGAGAGGGAAGTTGGCTTACCCCTTATTGAGGTCCCTGTAGATCAAGAAGGACCTTATGTACACAGTGAACTATTAGGCCAAGATAGAAAATTTTTACTTGATACAGGGGCAAGCCGAACAACAATAAAACGTAGTGAAGTTCCAGGGGCACCCCTCTCAGGCTCACAGAATATTTCCCTTGGCTTTTCAGGAAAACCTATCGTTAACGAAGTATCCCAGCCTCTACCACTTACGATTGGTCCCTTGACACGAACTACAGATTTATTACTTACTAAATCATGTCCAGAAAACTTGTTAGGTATAAAAACATTAAAAGCTCTAGGAGCTATAATATGTTGTTCTCCGGAAGGAGTAAGATTGTTTTTACGTGATTTCAAAGGGCACTATGTGTCCCGAGACATGGATGACCGACTGCAGACTTTACCCACACATTTATGGGCACAAGGCCCTACAGATGTTGGTTGCATGAACATTACACCATATCGAGTCACACTAAAGGCAGGAGTGGTACTACCACGAATGCGACAATACAAGTTACCCCCAGATGCTGTAGTGGCTTTACTGCAAATCATTGACGAGCTTATTACCCAAGGAGTGGTTGTGGAAACAGACTCCAATGTATGTAATTCACCGATAATTCCGATTCTTAAACGAACTGATCCAAAAGCCCCGCCAGTATATCGATTGGTTATTGATCTGCGCGAATTAAATAAATGTATTGTACCACAATACCCCGTAGTCCCAGACATTTCTTCATTACTGACAGCAATTGATTCCGAAGCAACATTCTTTACTGTAATTGATCTCAAGAATGCCTTTTTCAGCGTCCCAATAGATCCGGAAAGCCAATACTTGTTCGGATTTAGTTTAAATGGACGAAGCTTTAAATTCACACGCGCACCTCAAGGATTCACAGAAAGCCCCAGCATCTATAGCCAAGCACTGAAACGAGAACTTGACAGTATCCACATGCCAGTCAACACTGCCCTGCTTCAATATGTCGATGATCTGCTGATCACCGCTAGAAGCGAACCTGAATGTGAAAAAGCCTCACTGACGGTTTTACAATTTTTGGCCGAAAAGGGGCACAAGGTGTCCCCTTCTAAGCTGCAATTCTGTGTCCAGCGAGTTGTTTACCTTGGTCACTCGCTGTCCAAGGAGGGAAGGCAGCTCACGCCAGATCGCATCCAGTTAATTGCTAACATGCCAACACCCAAGACACAAAAGGAGGTGCGGGCCTTTATAGGCCTCACCTCATATTGTAGGCAGTGGATCCCGCAGTATGCATTTCTAGCAAAACCACTCATTCAGTTGACAACACAGGAGGCAGCCACATCGACTGTTCTCCCTTGGACTCAGGAACATACACAAGCTTTTGAAAGCCTAAAGAAAGCTTTATGTCAAGCACCTGTTTTAGCAACACCATGTTACAATAAACAGTTTACACTCTTTGTTACAGAACGCGAAGGTACTGCCTTGTCAGTACTCACACAGGAACAAGCAGGATCACACAAACCATGTGCTTATTTTTCTAGTACATTAGATCCCGTAGCTCAGGCTCTGCCTGCGTGTCTGAAATCAGTGGCGGCGACAGCTTTAGCAATCAGACAAAGCGATGCCATAGTGTTAGGACACCCATTGACAGTACAGGTACCACATGCAGTAGAGGTTCTCTTGAACCGCACACAAACACAACACTTGACTATAGCACGACTCACTGGTTACGAATTAACATTATTTCAGCCACACATAGAAATCAGACGTTGTAGTACATTGAATCCTGCCACACTGTTACCAGTAAACGGAACAGACCCACTAGCACATGATTGTATTGAAGTTATCACTATCACGACGAAACCTAGACAAGACTTGACAGACGTCCCATTGTCAGACCCAGACCTGACGTTGTATGTAGATGGTTCATGTATGAGAACTAGTACAGGAGAGTTAGTGGCCGCTTACGCAGTCACAACAGACACTGAAATCATTGAAACAAATTGCATAAATACCTTGTCAGCTCAAGCCGCAGAGCTCATCGCTCTGACACAAGCCTGTATTCAAGCTACGAATAAAAAAGTCAACATATACACAGATTCACGTTATGCATTCGGAGTTGTACATGACTTCGGCGTGCTGTGGCGAGAGAGAGGTTATTTAACTTCTCACGGTGCCCACATTCAGCACGGACCCCTCATTCATGCCTTATTAGATGCAATACATCTACCCATTGCAATATCAATTATGAAATGTAAAGCTCATACGAAAGTTACTGATATCATTTCTCAAGGCAATGATCTAGCTGACAGAACAGCTAAACAGACTGCTCAAACTCAAACATCTGACATGACAAAGACAATAGTCCCGACACCAACACATTGCATGATGGTTAAGGATCCCGCTCTTGACGTAATTGACATACAGACACATGCTACACCAGAAGAAATAAAGAAATGGACTGAATTAGGAGGGATCCAAACGGATCAAGGATGGATGACGAAGGAAAAATCTGTATGGTTCCTTCCTGATTCAATGGTCCAAGTTATCATTAATACTGTACATAGTCCAGCGCACCTAGGAGAAAAAGCTATGCTAGACAGCATTCAACACATTTGGTTCAACAAACATTTACGAGCAGCAGCTAAACAAAAAGTTCGTACCTGTATGATTTGTTGTCAGTTTAACCCAGGTAAAAGCATTCCCGTAGAACAAGGTGGATTTCAGCCTCCTGATCACCCTTTTGAAGTCCTCCAGATGGATTATATCCAGATGGAACGATGTCGAGGATTCAAATATGTTCTCGTAGTTTTCTGTGCTCTTTCCCGTTGGACAGAGGCATACCCGGTTTCAGATTACACTGCCCCGACTACTGCCAAACAGTTGGTTCGAGAATTCTTCCCACGATACGGTTTACCACGTGTTGTCTACTCAGATAACGGCCAGCCGTTCTCATCCGAACTAATGAAACACGTTTCACTTTTGTTAGGCTATCAGTGGAAATTTCACTGTGTCCGACACCCCGAGGCAGCAGGTCTCGTGGAACGACATAATCAAACTCTGAAAATTAGATTGTCCAAAATATGTAGAGAGAAAGGTGTCGACTGGGTAGTAGCCTTACCAGTTGCACTGTTTTACATGAGAATGGTAGCGCACTCTCGAACAGGGCTATCCCCTTATGAGGTGATCTTCGGTAGACCACCAAATATGTGGGGGACGCCTATACCACGCAAAATAACTGATGTTGACTGTAATATGCTGACAGATTACCTGGCTTCCTTGATGTCTGCACTACAATCTTGTCGTTTACAGGTAGCTGCAGCCTTTCCCGACAACACCGAGGTGAAACCCCATGACGTAATTCCCGGGGACTTGGTGTTAGTGAGGAACTTTGACCGGAAGTCTCAGCTGGATCCTAGGTGGAAATCGCCTCAACTCGTACTGTTAACCACGAGGACAGCCGTGAAGATCGAAGGTCGAAAAGGCTGGATACATTCAAGTCATATCAAGAAATTTCATGGACTACCGTCCGATGTAAACGACACACCTCGCGTGTCTTCACCGATTGACTCAAAGCTTCCTTTGGTTGAACTGAATGACAAGGAACAATATAAACTAAAACTAAGGTCTAATAAGTCAGACAATTTGATTGTTTAAGTCCTCTCCAAGGTGAATCGGTCGAATCTGTCTCTGACATGTATCCCCTAGACCTGAATAGAGAAAGAAACCGAAAAATGCGATTGAAACAACATGCGTACTGTAAATCACTGCGTAGTCATTGCACAGTGACGTTATTTATTTTGTTTTTCTTAAGTCTTTTAATAATCGCTGCAAGTATATTGTTGCACATATATTATCCTATTTCTAAACATATTTACAATGTTACTGCTGAACATTCTTTTAGTGAATTACCCCCGCATGAGTTGTCCTATAGATTTGCGCTGCGCAATAACACTTTTATTAGTATGTTACATCATTCCCATCAGGCTAGCAATGCTACGAATTGTTGGATATGTGGCCGACTCCCTCCCTATCAGAACTATAAGGGAATTCTGCCTCTCTTTCCATACCCGTTCACACACAATGGCTCCTGTGGAGCATGGTTTAGTTTAATTAATTCCCTAGATTCGAATTCTGCAGTTTATCAAGACAACTGGGTATGGGGAAACCTGAACTTAGTTTTACTCAAAGTCTGCTACCCTGACAAGAAGGGACTTCCCAAAAGAACAGGAACTGATCTAGAAAATGAAGTATATGGATTAGGGAATTTCACGCTTAATCTCATGATCCTGAATGTTGAATCCGAAGCTGCACCAATTTTGCCCGCTATGTCAGTATTTCCAGTTAAAGGTGAATTATGTGTAAGAAAGAATGGTTCCATACACATGGGCCATAGTAAATGCACCACTGTAATAGAATTCAGTGATCAAGGCAAGTCTACATTTAGAGCTTCTCGCCATTCCTACTTCATATGTGGTCAGACTGCATATATACGTTTGCCTCTAGATTGGGATGGTACCTGCTACATCGGATTCCTTTTGCCACCTGTTTTCCTAGCTCCTCCTGATTATCATAGAAATACTCATTTAGTACACAATAGAGAACGGAGAGATCTCCCAATAGTCGACTACACTGAGACAGCATGGGAAAAATACACAGATTTCAATAAAGGTCTCTTTCCCTATATAGGTACAGTTACCAATAGTAAGCTGATACGTAGATTAACCAGAACCCTTGAAGCAGTAGTGAATGAAACTATTTCCGCCTTAGGCAATTTAACAGAAGAGCAGTCTGCTATGCGGATTGTTGTGCTTCAAAATCGTCTTGTCCTTGACGTCATCCTGGCCGATAGGGGCGGAGCTTGTAGGGTCATCGGATCAAGCTGTTGCATTTTCATACCAGAAAATTCGCCATCTGTATATAAAGCCATAACTCGCCTTCATAAGATTGTAAGCCAGATACACCAGAATCCAGGCACCTGGACTTGGTCCGGTTGGTTTTGGAGTGTATTGTCTACCTTTGGATGGAGGGTCCTATCCTTCCTAGGTATTGGCTTTCTCATATTATTCAGTTGCTGCCTATGCCTACAATGTGGACCAGCGATTTGTGGTCTGTGTGCCACATCGTGTATTCCACCACCAAGATTTCATTCATCCCGGAAGAAGAAAGAAGAACAAATGATGCTATATGAACAGATCAACGGATTGATGAAGATTGATATCTCTTAAGGGCAAGTAGGGGACAAGGAGGGAATGTGGAAATATGGATTTTTATGGTCAGTTATGTCCCCTATCTTGGACCCCAACGGTATCATGTATAAATCACAAGTACATGTATGTTTCCTCCAGTTCCAGTTATGAAGACGCAAACACATGTGCGTCCACCGTCAACATGTCCTCTTTCAGATCCGCCATGAATGGGCCGGATATTCCATTCCTAAGTATGAAAGGCCACCGGCTTTATATGGTTCATTTATCCCATTTTTCAGTCCAGGCGAGTAGGCCCTGATTCTGCCATTAAGCCTTTCCCTGCCTTCTGCCTCTGAAAGCTCCAGTCTGAGCTCGCATCTGTATCCATGAACTTTGTCCTACTCCCTGCGCGGCTAACGGTGCCTGACTCCAGCCTGTTGCCTGCCAAAACTGTATTTCACCTCGAGATTATCTGCTCCGCTCCCTATCCAATGCATTCCTGTCTAGTAGTTTAAGTAAACATTCTTCCAGCTACCGAGCAAAGGGCCCGGCTTCTCTGTCTTTATGCAAGTAATTCATAGCCCTGTTACTATGGAAGATTTCTGCCCTCGCATCTAGTGTAGACACTTAGACGCTTGTACACGCGCTCACAGTCAGTATAGAATAGATTTTGTTCGAAAGACCTTTCTTTTTGGATAACATAGTTCTTTAAACATAGGATGTTAGATATGATTTGGGATTAGGTTGACTTGACCCCCCAGACTTCTGTCTCCACATGTAGAGCTAAATGTCAAGTCCCCTTCACCCCCTAGTTGCACGTCAATTGCACGTCATGCTGCTGCGCGCGCATCTCTGCCAAGTATTTCTGCTGACATTGCGAAATTCTTTCATGAAACCACCCATTTATGACATCATACCTGATGACGTTCTTTAGTTACGCCCAGTTAAACCCACTTTAGTTACGCATGTATGTTTTAATCTTTGTTATCAATTGTTACGCCTCCTGCATCTGTTTCACTGTAATGCCTATTGTATAAAAATGATTACTTGTCAATAAAGTATGGTCCTTCACTTCCTGAACCTTCGTGGTGATGGAATATGGAGTCCATCAATTCGAATTGATTTTGGAATAAAGCCCGTTCCGAACCTCTAATACCACGGATTCTGCCTCTTATTTTACTGAGCTATTATTATATATTTTCCGCATCAAATTAAGTACCGGTAATTAAATTATTTACCACATCTCAGAGACAGTGTGTAAAGCCCTGTGTTTTACTCACCTGCCTGACTCCTGACTCCCAGACAGCCGATCTCGACGCTGTCACGGGGAATCCTCCCTCGCTGCCGCCATCAACAGCGAGCGACCTCGCTCTGCCCACTTCGCAGGCCACGCCCCCTTCTTCCAGGCTAAAAGGGCGCGCTGATTACTAGCGCGTCCATTCTAACCTCCTCCTGAGGCGGAAAGCCGGGAGCGCTGCTAATTGTATTTTAAGATTTGTGTAACCCTGTGTTTTACTCACCTGCCTGACTCCTGACTCCCAGACAGCCGATCTCGACGCTGTCACAGGGAATCCTCCCTCGCTGCCGCCATCAACAGCGAGCGACCTAGCTCCGCCCACTTCGCCGGCCACGCCCCCTTCTTCCAGGCTAAAAGGGCACGCTGATTACTAGCGCGTCCATTCTAACATCCTCCTGAGGCGGAAAGCCGGGAGCGCTGCTAATTGTATTTTAAGATTTGTGTAACCCTGTGTTTTACTCACCTGCCTGACTCCTGACTCCCAGACAGCCGATCTCGACGCTGTCACGGGGAATCCTCCCTCGCTGCCGCCATCAACAGCGAGCGACCTAGCTCCGCCCACTTCGCCAGCCACGCCCCCTTCTTCCAGGCTAAAAGGGCGCGCTGATTACTAGCGCGTCCATTCTAACATCCTCCTGAGGCGGAAAGCCGGGAGCGCTGCTAATTGTATTTTAAGATTTGTGTAACCCTGTGTTTTACTCACCTGCCTGACTCCTGACTCCCAGACAGCCGATCTCGACGCTGTCACGGGGAATCCTCCCTCGCTGCCGCCATCAACAGCGAGCGACCTAGCTCCGCCCACTTCGCCGGCCACGCCCCCTTCTTCCAGGCTAAAAGGGCGCGCTGATTACTAGCGCGTCCATTCTAACATCCTCCTGAGGCGGAAAGCCGGGAGCGCTGCTAATTGTATTTTAAGATTTGTGTAACCCTGTGTTTTACTCACCTGCCTGACTCCTGACTCCCAGACAGCCGATCTCGACGCTGTCACGGGGAATCCTCCCTCGCTGCCGCCATCAACAGCGAGCGACCTAGCTCCGCCCACTTCGCCGGCCACACCCCCTTTCTGCTTTTCCGCTCCCCCTAAAACACCCCTATAAAACAATGTGTTTGGGCCAGAAGCGCAGCGGACGGGCGCAGCGGTCGCGACGATGGCGCGCCTAAGGCAAGCCCGTCTGCGCCCGTCCGCGGCTGTCCGGGGCTAGGGGCACGTCACTCTGCCCATTCTATCATCTATTCCCCCGCCCAACTCTACAGCTTCCAGGGCCCATGGTTTTTACCAGACACTACCTGTCTCCTCATTTCTTCTCTCGGCCTGTCTCCGGCCTCTTCTCCCGCTATTCTCCCCCTTCAACACATTCCCTCTCACCCCTCCGTGAGTGATGTTAACCCTAGATTCTCCAAAACCCTTTCGGTATATTACTTAAACACCCGGTCTGCAGTAGCCCACTCGCATGAACTATCGGTGCTGTTAGATCTTTATGCACCAGATCTTCTCTTTTTAACAGAGACATGGTTTTGCAATGACTCCTTCCCCGTTCTATTGGCCACTCTCCCAGCCCCATATTACGCCCTCCGTGCGGACCGCCAGAATGGCAGAGTTGGGGGCGGTGTTGCGGTCATCGCCCGTACTGACCTCCCCTTTCTAACACTTTCCCTGCCAGATATTGCCACTACGGAGTACCTGGCTATCCGTACCACCTCTATTACACCTCCCCTCACTTGCATACTTACTTATCGCCCCCCTCAATCCCCTTTATTGTTTCTCCCTGATTTCCTGGAAGTCTTAGCCACGATCACAGTTAACAATTCCTCCATCTTGCTCCTGGGGGATTTTAATTTTTGGCCTTCAGATCCCGCAGAATGCCCTTCCTCAAAAGAATTTTCAGATACTCTTCAATCTCTTAACTTCACATCTCACATTCATTCTCCTACCCATGTCAAGGGTCACATCCTAGACCAGATTTGGTCCTTGAACTGTCCTGTAGAGTCCCTGTCCATCTCACCCTGTACGTGGTCAGACCATCACTTGATCTCATTTGCCCTTCCTATTCATCCTCCGGCCAAGCCCCCTCTTCCCAAAAACGTCTGGATCCGCGCCTGGGGACGAATAGACCCTGGAAACTTATCCACCCTACTCGCCACCTCCTACCCCTCCTTACAAGGTTTACCCACCCTTTCCCAGTTCATGGCCATTGAACAGTGGCTTTCCTCAGGCTGCGACTCCATTGCCCCTTTGAAACGGGTCACCTCAAAGCGGGAGAAGGATGCCAACCTGTGGTTTAATGAAGATCTTAAGGCCACCAAACTAGCGGTACGCCGAGCGGAGCGGGCCTGGAGGAGAAATTACTGCCCCTCACTGCGATTGGAGTTTATTAACATTCTGACTCAATATAAAAAGGCTATCTTGGCGGCCAAAACAACCTATTTTTCTTCAAAAATTCTCGCAGCTGAGAACCAATCGAGGGAAATCTTCTCGATTGTGCACAACCTGGCATTCTCCGACAGAACCACTCTGAAGCCTACCCCTTCCCAGGAACTCTGTCACTCCCTAAACGATTTTTTCATTCAGAAAATAGCCACTATTAAAGCCAATATCCCTCTCCCCTCTCCTACCTTTTCGGACCCTCAGTGCCCACCCCCCAAGGGACAACTCACCACCTTCCCTTCCTTGACCAAGAAATCCCTGATCTCCATAATTTCCCTTGTCAAATCCGGCTCTCCGTCAGATCCCTGCCCAGCCCACATCCTTCGTCACATCTTTACTACTTGTCCAGACCCTCCCCTTCACCTCCTCAATTGTTCTCTCTCCCAGGGCGTGGTTCCCAATCCACTTAAAACAGCAGTCATTGTTCCCATCTTGAAGAAGCCGGGCGCAGACCCCTCTGTCCCTGCCAACTTTCGCCCCATCTCCCTCCTGCCTTTTTTGGCGAAAGCACTCGAGCGCCATGTCACCTGCGCTCTGAGCTCTTTTGTGGAGAAGTATGGGGTTCTTGCCCCCTGCCAGGCTGGATTCCGCCCCGCACACTCTACTGAGTCCGTAGTCCTTTCGGTCCTGGACAACCTCTGGGAGGGAATGGATACTAACCAGACCCAGGCCTTGGTCCTCCTCGATCTCTCAGCCGCTTTTGACACGGTTGATCACACCATCTTGCTTTCCCGTGCCAGGGCGGCGGGGATCGGGGGCACCGCGCTGGTATGGTTATCCTCCTTCCTGAGCGACCGCACCCAGGCAGTTCGCCTGGGTGACTTTTCTGCGGACTTTCGGAAAGTTCAGTGCGGGGTTCCCCAAGGCTCCTCCCTTTCACCTCTCTTGTTCAATCTTTACATTGCCCCTCTTATCTTCTCACTGCAGCAAATGGAGGTCACCGTATTTAATTATGCGGATGACCTCCAACTTGTCTTTAATCTGTCTTCTTCCCCCGCCTCTGTTCTCAACTTCCAATCCATCATGATTCGTATCCGAGACTGGATGAACCACAACCATCTGAAACTCAACCCAGATAAGACCGAACTGGTGTTGACGGGTGGCGCATCCAGCCCCTGGTCTTCTCTGTTTTGGCCCCCTTCTCTTGGCTCTCCACCTGTCCCCTCTACCTCAGTAAAAACATTAGGCATTAATCTCAATTCTCAACTCACCCTTCACTCCCAGATTAGTTCTGTGGTTTCCTCTTCTTTTCTTTCACTGCGCACTATACGCAAGGTGTTCCGGTTTTTTTCTTTTGACGCCCTGAAACTGATCACCTTGGCAATGGTCATCTCCCGCCTGGATTACGGTAACGCCTTATATGCAAGTATACCTGCATATAGTTTAAGGCGTCTACAGCAGATCCAAAACCAGGCGGCGCGCCTGGTGTTTAAATTACCAAAGTTTCACCACGTCACTCCCCTCCTTAAGTCCCTACATTGGCTCCCTGTCCGCGCGCGGGTCCAGTTTAAGCTGGCTTCCATCATCTTCCAAGCACGTCTGGGCACGGCCCCGGCTTTTATTTCATCTGAGATCATTCCCTATGTTCCCTCCAGGGACCTGCGTTCATCCACTCAATCCCTTCTCACAGTCCCGCGGTTCCGGAGGAAGAAATGGGAAGGATCGAAATTTGCGACCCTTGCTCCACTCTTCTGGAATTCCCTGCCTCTCGAGCTCAGAGCCTTAACTCTTTATCCGCAATTCCGGAAACAGCTCAAAGCTCACTTGTTTACTAAATTTTTTAACTAGTTCATTAGCAGTCTGTTCCCTTTAACTGAGCTTCGGCTTTCTTCGCCCAGACACCTGTTAGTTGCAGCGCCATGAAACCGCTGGTGAACGTGCGCTCTATAAATAATTTTAAATTCAAATTCAAATTTAAATTCAAATTCAAAGCATTTGCACATAACCAACAGTAATACAGCAGAAACAATACAAAAGGACACCACACCACAATCAACAAATATTCCAGTTGCCCATGAATCAATCAGAGCGTGTAGTATGTAATGATTATCATTCTGTTAAAGAGAGATGCTGATCCTTGTACTGTTTCTTTTCCTTATTCACATATTGTGGAGTCTCTGATAGGTCCCCCGATGCTGGGATGACTATCAACATTGGGTTGAGGCATTTCTTGCCAAGTTCTTTGCGGGTCGTTTTGGGCAATATCTGACAAAATGACTAGAAGAACCACAATACAGACTCTGATTACTTTTCCTTCGATTTTCTTTCTTTTTCTGCATTGGTTCTGGGGAATTATATTTTTGGCTGATAATTGATTCTGCTGGCCTATAAAAACTCTTATACTCTTCTTTCCATCTGCCTCCTTTACTCTCACTTGATAATCTAATTGCACAACTAATTCAACTAACTCATCAAAATCTGTAGGTCTATTAGGAACAGGAGCTAACAGTTCTTTTAGTTCTTCGTATAATCCTCTATACAAAATAGCTCCTTGATTTCATCTAGCCATTAAGCTTGTAAGCTACCCTAGCAAGTCTTTCTTCCCCTGTCTTAGATTTAATAACTAAGGGCCTCATTTATAAGGCCTCTTTCGCCGCCAGAACGTTACTTTTTGTGATGTTCTGTGGCGCAGGAGCCTGCCCCATATTTACGAGGCAGCACTAAGCCACTTTGTTTGGCTTAATGCTGCCTCATAAATATGGTTCTCTTTAATGCAGTTTCCATGTTAAAGGGGCGTTCCATGGGTGTTGAAGGGGGCGTTCCCAGCAACTTCAATGGCTTTTTTGACACTGCCCCAGATTTATGAGAAATCGTAAATCTGAGGCCGCGCCAAAAACGTACGCCTCCCCAGGGGAGACGTAAGAGATGTTAGTGTGGCACATCGAGGAGAAATATCTTTATTTCTCCTCGATTTTCCTTTTTCTATGTGTGCTGCATTGTGCAAGGATTCCCTTCCTGCACAAAAAGAATCATCCCCACAATGCAGGCACCCTTGCACCATGGTGCAAAGGTGCCTGCATTGGCGCATGGCAGTCCATTGTGCGCCGCTGCAGGACAAAAGGACAGGAATGCTCTGTATCTGATAGATACGGCGCATTCCTGCCCTTTTCTTTTACCGTATGGCAGCGCAGAAGGAAGGCCTGCGACGCTGTCCTTTGGTAAAACCTCATAAATGAGGCCCTCTGTATTCACCGATTGAGTGAGTGTCCTTCTATTATAAATTTTGCACATATTTCCAAAAACCTCAAAACCATATTATAAGGGGCAATTTTGGGTACCTAAAGTCATAGACCATGCTGTTGGATCTCCAGTTAAATAAAACAACACAAATGTTACCTTTGATTCAGGATTATGGAATACAGAAGGTTTGCAAGAAATGTAAACCACACTGTGTCAGAGAAATATTTGATTTCTTTGGATCCTCTGCATACATTTATGGAAGAACTAAAGGTAGTGGTGCTGGTATGAGCATGATAGTTAAGGCAGGAGCTACTGATGCCCTTGGACTAGGAAACATATTTGGAGAAGTCAGAGCTGCACTGGGACCTGGAATAGCTCCTATACAAGTTGCACATTGATCTAATCTAAATGAAAGAAGCAAGGCCACCTGTTGTAGTAAAGATCAGTTCTCCTTCCTGGACTCTGATATTTGTTTTTCTATCCCTAGTAGTAGTTTACCTAGATCAGAAAAGGACATAGTTCCATGATCTATCATACTCAGGCACTAGGTAATTTTTTGTGTGCTTCCCAATCCCTCACTGACCTCACATTATTGCAAGATTTGGACCTCTCATCCTTAGATTCACTGTTCTTAGCGTACAGAGTCTCACAGCAAGAAACAAAAGGGAAGGGGAAGTGGAAGAGAAGATAGTAGTCAGTTTCACAGCAAGGATTCCTTCTCTATAATGTCTGGGATTCCCAAGGAAAAGAAACAGTAGGCGAATGGTAATGTTCAATACATTTGATCTAAGAACTTGTAACCTCCTCAGTTTCAATTTTACCTCCTTTCATCTTGATCTCAGCCCGACAGTCTCCTTGTACCTATAACTAAGACAGTAGAAACATTAAAACATTACTAATCATTTCAATCGTTTTCTAATACAAATACTACGACCCCCTTTATCTGCACTCATGTCATGAACCTCATGCTTTTGGAGGGGGTGGGGAGTTCCCCTTTGCACCACGAGAAAATATATATAGTGTACCCTCTTCGGAGAAAAGACGAACTTGCAGCTGTCTCTCATTCTTCTCTCGAGCTGTCCTCCTTTTGACAGGGTGTGTTAGGAGTCAGACAACCCTGTCAGAGTATCTCTCATTTGCATGGGATATTTATAAATCCCAACCCTGGTTCCATAAACCAGTAGGCACACACATAGTGATTGGTATTTTATAATGATGTGTTAGTTATTGTGCATAAAGCATCTATCAAACATGTGTGTCATATTTATGGTAACTATTACAAAGATCACAGCATTCGTAACTAATAGCTATTCCAATGGAAGCCCCAAACATGTCTCCTTACACATCCCTGTTTCTATCAGTCTAAAATCCCTATCTGATATTCAAATAAACCTTGAGACATATAATGGCTTGGGTGTATCTCCTAACCAATGTATAGCATGCCAAGTTATATTAGTTTCCCAGCATACATTACTTTGCTGCTGGGCCTGCAGGCGGAATACTATATTTTCAGCAAGTCCCCCTCAGCATCTAGCCCCTCCCTCTTCTGACTTCTCTTCATACTTTGACTTCCTTGCAATATTTTCCTTGAAGAGGGAGGAGGCACTACTGCTGCACATGTGTAGCTAATTCTTAATGCAAACAATGCTCTCTTGCAGGAGAGTGCACGGAATGAATCAATATAACAATGTTTCTTCATTGCAAGCTAATTCTGGACAAGGTGAGATGGTCTTGTGGCTGTAAGCACCATGTATAGCTCACAGAGATGGAAAATTCCCTCACTATCTTTTTTACATGGACACTGTCAAAATGGAGTTATAATAAAATTATGGTAATCATGCACAGATCTGTTAGAATTATTATTCAAACAATTAGGTATTTTCTGGGCCCTACACTTAAAACACAAATACCCTTATAATGTATAATTTATCCCTGTTGGTATACAATCAGGCCTGGCTTGCATGTAACAAATATGTATTACCGGGAAAGCCCTGCCACACACAACACCAACATCACATGAATGTCAAGAGATATTGTTCTGTACACAAATGAGACTTGAAAAAGTTCATCATCATTATTTTCCTGGTCGGATCCTCAAACACTCCATGCGCTCTGTGTTCTCTTATTGAATAAGCGCTTAATTTGAGCCAGTGGTTTCTGGTGCCTGGTACCAGAACTTAATTGTCAGCGCCGGCTCTAGTGACTGTCCACCACATGATGGTGCTGTCTGAGATGTGCACAACAACTGTGTTTATTAAGTCAAATGGCATTGAAAATGGAGAGTACCAGCCTCTCACGCCATTATTATAGCTTTGTGTGGCCCGAAATAGTCTTAATTGTCACATTTGTAGGAGTGCAAAAGTTAAGTGTTATGTTGGTGCTGTCATTGCCCGTGCTGGCAGGCGCAACGCGTGATGCAGGCTGCAGTGGGCTTCTGAGAAGGGCGCTGGCATTTAATTTTTTACAAATTATCATCGAATCTACAGTTCAGAGCATCAATATTCCCAATGAAAACAAGTTTCTAAATGTAAGGAATTTCTTTTCCCCATTGTCACTTCAATGCAATATGTTTTTGGTTTGAATCCAAACCAGCACTCCGTACTCAAAACAGTCTTTTTCCTCTCAGCATGAATTCCAATCTGAACTCAGAAATATTTGATATCATGAAATGCAGTCTCAAAAAAACTCTCCAGCACACTTATATCTCGGATTTACAAAAGGAATATGTGCTCAGTAATCCCTATAAATGTGCACATAACTGCAGTCGTTTATTGACGATATATATCGGACACGATGCAACAGTCTTACTTGACAGCACCATACCAAGCTGAAGGTTTCATCTATTCCACAAGTCCATACTAGAAGGCGCCAGTTTCATTCAAACTCTTCTCTGATGCAGGCTCCAACTCCATATGAGACTGAGAAGCACAGTCTCAAACTTCCATTCCTTGATAGTGGTCCAGTTCTCAAAAGCTCTGAAGCGCCTTTACACTGTCTTGTTTCATCCACTTGGATGGTGACTCCTCACAAACAGATGCGCTTTGGCGCAGTTCGCCCTGTGTCTTCTCTGCGGGCTGTGTTTCTTGCTGTGTATACTGTATCTGCTTGTGAAAGTTATTTCTACATTTGTAAAACGAACTTTTCAACCTGCAATTAGAGTCTTTACTTCTCCAGTCTTTTTACCAAAGCCTTTGGAGTGGTTCCTGACGGCTCCCTCAAAACGCGACCATTGTTTGACATAGAAACTAAAACAGGGAATCATGCTTGCAGTTTGAAGTGGCTTTTCTTGAGTGTCTGCTTTAATGGGATGATCCTGCACATTTTAGCATTTTAAATCCAGACCTATTGGCTTTGCACAAATGAAGAAGGTCACATCTGGTAGTTAATGTCTCATGAAAAAAACATCCCCAGATGTATGTACGATACTGCAAGTCTTTCATCCTTGCACTGATGGCGGAAAAAAACTATGAACAGCTCAGGTGCTTCAACAGAAACTGGAATAATCCGAACTGTCTGGGGAAATCCAGCTGTTAAAAATACTGCACACAATCTGGACGGTCAAGGTCACTTTTTTCAGTGAGATTCAGAGGGCTGTAATTCTGTTTATATACAAGTAAAAATGGATCAGAGTAAATTGTGGTAATTTTAAATGAATTGGCTCATGATAATTGTAGTGTAGGAGGAAACTGGGCCTTCCCTCTCCATATTGATTAAGTGCATCGACTCACTCTACGTGGCCGCTTTTGTCTCCAATCACACGGCTTGCACAGATGAAGCTTCCGAAGCTGTTTGCGATTCACATTAACAAGCGATAGGGAACATGGGTACTCACAAACATTTGCCCAGGGGCCGCAAAGTACGTTCTGCGGTGTGACGAGGGCCGCACTGAGGCAAGAAGGGTGGCGTAGGGGGTCTGGATGGGTCAGAGATTGTGTAACGAGATGTAAAAACATGTTAAATAAGCAGGCATGTATTTATTTGCAGGTTAATAAATGCTTCCCCGTTTATTTAACATTTTTTTCTAAATATTATTGCTCAGCGACTAAACAGCAGCTTGTGCTGCTGTTCACCAAGGGGGCCGCATGTAAAGGTCAAGAGAGCCACAAGCGGGCCCCGGGCCGTACTTTGAGCATCACTGGTTTAGAACGTCATGTACACCCTCGCCAGGAGCCCATGGCCCCTGTGCCCGTCCACTCTTTAATGCTGAGCCCTGGTATTGCGCTTTTCAACAGCTCCTTTCAGTCAGCAGCTGACACTGACTCAGAATGCGGATCCGTTTGGGCGGAATTGTTTCTTGCGTGGCTCTGTAGAGCATGCACCTCTGCCCAAATACCACCGGGCAGTGAGTGAGTGTCTTGATCTTCTTCATTTTTGTCCCCAGTGCACACAACCATCACTTGACTTGAGTACGGCGAGGGCCTGCCTGGACATGGATTGAGACACAGAGGAGGCCACCGTGGTCTGGTGGCCTCACCATGTGTGCTCCTCACGTGTATGCTTGCATGGCAAATGTTTGGATAAAATGAAAAAATCCTAGGGAACAGAAGTTAGGACAGTAAAGGCACCACCCTTTTCAGTCACTTGTGATTTAAACTGTAACATTATGTTCAACAGCCTGAATCTACAGCACTTCTGTGAAGAACCACCGTGTATGTGTCTTTTTGCATGTTGAGTAGTTCATTGTGCAACCGTGTTAGCACCAAGATCAGCACATATTCTCATGCCTCATTCATGCGTGAATTAAACTTTACTTTTAGAATAAAAATCTTTTTGCTTCAATCTGATTTCAGTACAGCTCTCTCTTAAAAATTACAAACATTTCGGGGGCGCTAGAGAGATGGCAGCTGACATGGGCGTGTTATAGTTAGGTTCCAGCAGTCGGGCATACATTCTGCAGCTTGATCCACATTTCGGGGTGGCAACTCCAAGACACCCAACTCACAGGTTTAAGAAGCTCGCACAGCACCCACGACAAGCACCTCAGTGAAGGCCCGCCAGGAAAAACATTGATGGCAGAGGGGAGGCCTGGTTTGTGACAGAGCCGTCCAGGACCCACCTAGAGTGCATGGTGGGGCCATGTAGGCTGTGCTCGTCCGTGGTGCCGGGAGCTGAGATACTGGGGGGTGCTGACATGAGCTTCTGATACAGGCCACATTCGGAACAAGGTGTGGCTGATAGACTTGCAGCTGCCATATCTGGTGGGTGAAACTGAACTTCAAAGACACAGTTGGAGCCGAGGCTTGAATGCCGAGACCTGTGCAGTGGGTGAGGCCTGTGGAATGCGTTAAGGAGAGGCGGGGAATAGTTCAGGCACGGTCGGCTTTTGACCCACAATATTCGACCCTGTTTTTATTCAATGTGACTCCCTTAATATTGCTGCCCCCCCGGCACACCACAGATGAAGGCAAAGTGTACCCATACCATAACAGAAATATGCGTAATCTCCTCCAGACACCCTACAACTATAAGAAATATTTGATCTTGAAATTCTTCACTTGCCACATGTCTTGGGTCTACCTGTGCCCCTTTGATCAGACAGTTGATAAAAAAAGGTGGGGCCCACTTTGCCATATTGCCAAGGGCCTTGGCAATGTTGTGGTTATGCTATAATGCCCAAGCTGACAAACGTAGCTCACAGACTCTTGCGATACTCATCCTTCTTACACAACTTTTCCTCCATAAAGTGGTGCTGCCACTGATCTATGAAGAGTAAGCGAATATAGCTTAGATCTGATAGACACTTTTCACACGGTTTTGTGTAGGGCACTAGGCCACATCACCATCCACAAGTCACAAACATATACAGCGCTATAGGTAAAACCGACTACCGAAAATAGCCAAGGCTGACCTTTGACGCAAAGCACAAGCACAAAACAACCAAACAGGGGAAACCAGAACGTGATGTGGCTGCAACTTCATATCAACCGCAAAGCATCCCCCCAGACCTTGAAGCTCTGCTACGAATCATGCAACATGGCCTACTTCCTATAGACACAATAAATAACACCCTGACCGCAGAATGTGTCATATGGTAACAAGAATGGATAAACAAGGTCACTGTGCCAATGCCACAGAGAAACACATTTCAGACATAGAAGACAATATGTAAGAGAAAACACAAAATAAATTACATCGAGAAAATATCATCAGTTCTTAAAGTGAAATTAGAGGACTTGGAAGCACAATCCTGAAGAAATAACCTGTATATAGTGGGAATACCAGAAACTACAAACATGGGCAAAATAGAAAATTATGTGGAGGATCTATTGCAATCAATCTTTGGAGCTGAACATTTTTCCTGACTATTCGCTGTAGAGTGGGCCAATCATTTGCTAAGTCAGCGGTTCCCTCTTGAGGCTTCTGCCTGGCCAATAATAGCCCACCTCATTAACTTTTGAATTAGGGATACAACCCTCCAGCTGGCAAGGAAAAAAAGAAACATTATTCATGATGGCTGCACCATAAAATGATTTCCAGACTTTATGCTTGTGATGCAAAAGGAGCGGTGCCAATTCTTGCCAGTATATAAAAGCTACTATAAGCTGGGATATAGTATGCTACACCCTACATTGCAAGGCTAAAATTCATGATAGATGGCAAACAGCATATGTTTCAAAACCCTAAGGTGACTGTAATATTTTTGCAGAAGGATCGCAATTATGGGAAACACCACGCACACAGGACTCTCCTGCAGTGACAGGATCAGTGCAACACAGTGACTCAGAGTGAATTGATCAACTCCCTTTCTGGAGGTCTGTCAAAAACTCTGATTGCACACCACAAATCATAATACCTCCTGTACAAACAGAGAAGTAGAACTCTACAGCACAGGCGATAAACACTTTGCAATGTTATACCGCAACGGTTTCCACAACAAAGTCGAATAAACAATGAACTATCAGACTATACCAGGGCCGCAAAGTCATATTTTGCATTGGCTTACCCATCGCTGCACTATGTCTTGACCATCTCTGCCACTGACGAGGATTTCCCCAGTTTGCCTGGTCACTCACTTTATAGACGTTATAGAATCCACACTAGTAGGGATCTCTCTGTTTTTTCTTTCTTTTTGAATTTGTTAGCTGATGCTAGTGTTGCTAAGACAGGATGTTAATTTGTGAACAAGAGAATTCTGATGTGGGAGACGGGAGGGAAGGTTAAGGGCTGTTTTACAGTTTATAGCATCAACAAGACAAGAAATGCTTTCTGTAGAGACGGTGCATCCTAGGAAAATAGAATGTTATAATGTAGCAGAAATACAGAAAGAGTGATTTCCACACCCCTTTACCATCCTGTAGATGGGTATGAGGGCAGGTGCATGTAACCGTGGGTTATCATTAATATCCTGGAACATCAGAGTCCTAAATAATCTGTAAAAATATAGACAAGTGCTAGAATACCTATATAGGCATCACGCTAACATCATCTACATGCAGGAGACTCCCTTAACTAAGGACACTGAGGGGAAAATTGGTAGGAAGTGGGCAGCACATAGATTTGTGTCAACATACTCCTACTCATGGGGAATAATGATCCTAATTAAAATGGGTACCCCAGTCCAGCATTTGCTCACACGTCAAGATGCGCAGGGACCTTATGTAATAGTGCAAAGCATATTACTTGACACCCACAGCTATAGTCCAAATACCTACGATCACTCCTTCTGTGTAGAAATCTGTAATACGTTTTTGACATTGGCCACATGGATCATAATATGGGAAGAGGACCTCAACACTTATCAGAACCCTGAACTATACAGATCATCTCCAACAGGATGGCACGGTAAACAACGTGCCAGAGTCATACTGGCCAGTATGGAGGAGAGCAGGATAGTTGGCATATGGAGAAGGAAGCACCACACCAGACATGTAGTTTCATGTACATAATCAGGACACAACTCCAGGTCCGGCCTCGATTACTGGCTGACAACTAAAGATGTAAATGATGGGATGCATGATGTTACACATCTACCTAAGATGCTATGAGACTACTCACCAGTCCTACTCATGATCACAATTCCCACACGCACCCCTACAGGATTCATGTGTAGATTCCTGGACTTTGCCTTTACTAATCAAGTGTTTCGAGAGTAAATACGTTGCAGCATAATGCAATGTTGTGAGAAAAGCATCAGTTCAGTGGATAGTGTGGTACTCTCTGGGAGGTGTTTAAAGTCCCAAACAGGGGAGTATATATTATCAAGCAAGTGGGCATCCTGAAAATGCTATGCACACATTTAAAGAACACTGAACGTAAGATAAAGGGCATGTAACACTAGTATGCAGCCCACCCAGACCTCAAAATATTAGCTGCAGTAAGAGAATAGATGACAGAACATAAAGAAATGACAGACAAGGAGATACAACACCTAGCTGGGCACTCAGGTGCCAGGGCCCATGTAAAGGGTGGTAGACTCCGGGTCTGGACAGATTAACAAGGGAACTCTGTGAGGAGTTTGCTATCTTTTTAGCACCCCACTGACGAGCAATGTTTGAGTAGGCAAGCGACAGACATATTCTGCCCCCCTCAGTTAGAGATGCACAAAACAGACACATTCTGCCCCCATCACTTAGAGACACACTTATAATCACTTTCCTCAAAACAAATAAATCTCTAGAACACTGTGAGTCGTACAGGCTACTGTCCCTTATAAATATAGATGTCAAAAGGCTCTCCAAAATAACAGCAAACAGACTGATGCCGGCCCTGCCCAATCTTGTGTTTCCTGACCATTGGGGGGTGGGGGGGGGGGGGGGATTTGTAGTGATCTGCTCCACAACACATAACTTACATACTTTATTTGCATTCCTCCATCTACCCAGCCATCACCTAGACACAGCGGTGCTGTTGCTAGATGCCGCCAAAGCGCTCAACTCACTGGAACAGCAATATATGTTTATGGTGCTGCACAGAATGAGAATGCCCTCTGGCTTCAAGGAACGGATCAGACTACTGTACACATATCTATCAGCCTGTGTGTGGGTAAATGGGCCCACTTCTGATCCTATTACTATGTATACGCAGAGGAACCAGACAAGGATGCCCCTTCTTGCTGCTGTTTCGATCTAGATCTGGAGCTGTTAGCCTGCATGATCTGTCAAAATTACACCGCCTCTGCTCTAAACTTTACACAACAGCAACTGGCCGGATCTATGTATGCAGATGACATGGTTTTGTATGTCAAAAACTGCAGCAAAAATCTCCCACCAATAATACATAAATATATACTATTTGGATGGAATTTAGGCTTTCTTCTAAAGTGGGACAAGTCTCTGATAGGTCTACTAACTTCTGCAACCAAACACAATGATTTAGAGTTTTTATCTTGACATGGAGTGAGAGTTCTGTGAAATATCTAGGGATCTGAACACACAAAGACTCGGAAATATTCCTTAAAGAAAACTAGCCTTGACTAAACTTGAGGAACAAGTGTGGAGATGGTCGAAGTTACTGTTATCTACGGAAAATAGAAGTAAATATGAAAATGATAAGATTGGCCAAATTGAATGTACCTCTTCACTAACATTCCCATCATCCTAACGCAATGATTTTTCAAGACATTAAAAACAATGCTCATTGCATTAGCATTGGCGAGCAAACGGCCAAGGGTGAAGTAGGAGATACTTACCCTACCTTGGCTTACACACAAGGATCTAGAAGCTAATAGTCCACGAGAAGGAGTTTTACACTATTCATTGCACAACAGTAGCATGGCAGCGACTGAGCATGCAAGCATGGATGAAAATGATGCACTCGCCAGAGCTCCTGCAGCAATATCGCATTTGGCGATGCAGCGTGCGCAATGAAATTCCTTTTTTTTTTTTTCGTTACTATCCTGAAATCGGCCGTATGCCGCATTTTACAACCCCCCACCCTGCTCCTCCCCCGCCCCACGTCACCGCCCCGGTAGCACGTCCTAAACGGGCCGTGGCTGCTAGGAATGTATCCCACATTAACAAGTCTTTCTTGACCTCTGCCCCGACCCTGACGTGACGATGCTTCTGGGTGAGCCCGCGTGTTAATTGGGTCAATCGTCTGGCGAATACCCTACCTGCTGGGATTACCCTGGTTGCAAAGTTAAGCTTGCCTATGAGCCTCTGGAGGTCCCTCAGAGTCGCCTTGTCACGCCCGCAGAGGCTCCTAATGTCCTGCCTGAAATCCTCTACCTTCTCCGGAGGGAGCCTGGATGTCCCAGCGACGGAATCTAGATCTATTCCTAGGAATGTGATTTTTGTCACCGGACCCACTGGTTTTTCTGCCGAAAGGGGGATTCCCAGTTCCTCTGCCAGTCTCATGATCACTGTCAGAGTGTCGCCACACTCTGCTGACGCTGTTGGGCCTGTGAAAAGGAAGTCGTCCAAGTAATGGCGCTTCCCACCCGCTGGATGCCTATCGTGCAGTGCCCATTCAATAAAGGTGCTAAACATTTCAAAGTAGGCGCATGATACTGAGCACCCCATCGGCATTGCTTTATCGAAATAGAGTTTACCCTCCCACTGGAAACCCAACAGGTGAAAGCTTGAGGGGTGGACTGGGAGTAAGCGAAAAGTGGACTCGATGTCTGCCTTTGCCATGAGGGTCCCTCAGCCTGTCGCTCTAACCAGGTCTATGGCATCATCTATCATGGTGTAACTCGCTGAACAGACTGATGTCAACAGCATTCTAAATATGGCGAGTGGGACATCCATTACTTTCTGGCAGATGCCTGTGTGACCAAACTCTAAGGCTTTAAGTGGGCTGCATCAGAGACCATGGCTCATGGAAGCTAATGCGAAATTCTCCATCTCCATATTTCCCACATCGCACATTTTTTACTCTCTCCCGCATGAACTTCCTTGCTTCCCATCCACTTCACCACTCCCAAACACACAACGCACACAATCACATGGTGACATCACATTTTCTTTTAATTTTCGCCTTGTCAGTATTTTGACAACTATTTTCAAAAAATTTCAGAGTCACAAGTGCAACTGGAATACGTGACCATTGGTCGATGCACTCTGCAGAGAGTCCAAAGACTGGATGACCATATTTCAGAGGTCTTCAAACTGGGAGGCGGCTCTAAGTGATCCAAGGGGGGAGCCAGGCTCTGGCCAAGAAAAGCATCATGCTTTGTTTTAAGTGCTAAACAATGAGCAGCAGTAAGACACTTTGTAATGGGCCATCACTAACATCTTTACTCATTTATATCCGGACTGGGAGCATGTGTAAAAGGTGTAACAGAACTTAACTGCAATGTTTAAATATGTTTAGACATATTTAAACACTGCTAATTCAACAGAATAATTGAGAAAAATTGAAGGGGGGAGCAATGATTTTTTTTTTACATGGTGGTACAGCATTAAGATGTTTAAATGCCACTGTCGTACATTATGAACACATTTTTGACCCACTGAGAGACATTCCAGAGCTCTTATAAACGTTATAAACACCTCGAGGTGACTCAGTCAAAGTAAGCACTTTACAAGAGTAATATGCAGCCCCAAAAAATTACTGTAACAACATCCTGGAAAAAGAAAACACTAATAGGGAATGCAGATTAGGTAAAGTTTTAGAAATATAAACAGGAACGACTTGGATCACCTTAACGTTTTTTACATTCAATCTTCAGAAATCGATCAGAGTCTTCGGCTGGATAGTTAAGGACGTGAATGAAGGGCCTGAAAGGGACTCATTTCCATGTCCGCTCTTAATTGCTAGCGGGTCTGAGACTCGGAGCGACCGGGCCCACTTAAAGCCCTGATGTTGTCTGTCATTTTCCAAGACTGGTTGGTGGCGAATGAGAAGTCACCCGCAAGTTATTAAGGACAGAACCTACTCAAAAGTGTACTTTGTGATACCCAGGTGTATCCCACGATGCCCAGAACAGTGTCCCATTGTACAATACCCACAATGGCACAGCTTGCTGAAGGAGAATGAACCCTCCAATACCAATCAGTGAACAACTAGATCAGTGCTGTATCACACGATACAGACAAATACACCACCAGCCCTGAACTTCACGCTAAGATGCCAAACAGGGTACCTGCGCAAGCTCAAACATGTAATCTGCTATGCACAGCTTGGCAGAGTCAGGGCTATACCCTACTGCAATGCCTACCAGGGCACAACCAGATCAGGCCTGTATACTGAAATGCTCAATGCTTAATTTGAGCCAGTGGTTGCATGTGGAGCCCATCAGCACTTATGTTTCCTCATCAGATTGTGTCCCAGAACAAGAAAGAGAACAAGCATTGGCATATCCAATAGGTCTCGCCTTTGGGACCTTATAAGTGTTTAGCCATGCAACAGTTGCATAACTAAACACTTATAAGGTCCCAAAAGCGAGACCTATTGGCTATGCCAATGCTTATTTTAACTGCTTCAATCTATTGAAGCCTCACGAGATCGCAATCAAACATCAAAGCGGGCGTGCGGCCGTGAAAGTGAAAGTAATCGCGGTAAAGCGCGACGCGCGTGCCCGCGCACATGCATTGTAGCTCTAGGCTGGCCTGGTAGCACTTTTTGGAGCCCTCACAAAATGTCTCGCCAGACCAGCACATGCGCTGGGTCAGGCGAGACCTAAAAACAAAAAAAGGGAGAACGAAGCACGAAGAGAAAACAAGAAAAACAGTGGCAAATTGAGAAACAGGGCCAAAAAAGAATGTACACGATATAGTTTGAGGGGCAGGGATGTAGTGACCTGCTGGTCATTAGCCTAGTGTTTAGACACTAGGTGTTTCTTCCACACTCACCCCACAACCATTCATCACAGGTGTCACGGTCATGTGACCCTGCTAATAAAAGGGGCCGGGCGCACCTGCCGTGGGCCAGTTCCAGACCGTAACACTATGTGTCTGTGTGATTGTTATCTCGGCACGAGAGCCTCGGGGCCTAAGGGAGTGTCTGGTGATGGATTAAAGATGCATGAGGGGGACTTAAGACAGGGCAACATTGGGATTCGACACCACGGACTTTTTCAGCGCCACTGGCAGCTGAGCCCAATGTGGGTCCAGGCACTGATTATTGTACAAATTAAGCTCTGACTGATGTCCGATAGGTCACACCCGGCAACGACTGTCTTAAAATTCACACTAGGCAGTGGCTATCGGTGCATTACATACTCGGTAAGGATTGTACCGTGTCCAAGAGCGCTGGACCAGCCTTGAGGGGCGAGGGTCTGAAGTACCTCAACATTCCTAGAAAGATGCTGGTGTGTTAAGATGGCGCGAACGACGCATGAACACTCCGTTATCTCTCTCTACAGTGACTTCCTGCGGGGATTTCCTGAGATCCGCTAGACCCATTCCATTTCCTCGCAGCCATGACCCAATGCCTGGGGTCACCCGCTGCATCCTGCCCCCTTGCAGCCTCGTGCAGCACAAGCATCCCTGGGAACCTGCGGGCAAAAGCGGTGCACGCGCACAAGACAAGTACAGAGAGATGGAAGTGAGGGTAAAGAGAAAGAATGAGAGAGAGAGACAGACAGACAGAGAGTGAGAGAGAGAATAGGCCGAACTGAGAGATGAACAAATAGAGAGATGATCAGAGATGCCATGTTTGCAAAGAAACCAGCAACGTCAAGTGCAGAGAGATTAGCAAACCAAGAGAGGAGCAGAAATGTGAACAGAGTATGGTGCATTAACACGCGCCCTGAAATAGCGTTTGCAACAATTATGCGCAGATGTGAAGGAAGAAATTTGCAGAGAGATATTGCCTAAATGCAAAAAGAACATTTCTGTTATGTTCAGAGATAAATATTAAAGTTGCTACCTCATCAGGTATAAATGCAATGACCAGGGCTGGGCTCGCCATATGGGGCAGAGGGAAACCCCCGGTAGGCTGAGGACCAGAGGGCTGCTTTTAGAAGTGGATGGATGGAGAGACTGGCAGCTATCCAGCCCGATAAACTGCCCTGGTGCAATGCACAATCTTCCTATAGACATGTATATGATTTTCATCCCTCCCCCAAACCCTCCTGGACTCGGTCAGATTCACTCACGATACAAAATGTGACTAGCATGAAAGCATTTTCCAGGGCTTCTTCTAGGCCCCAATCTACCACTGGCAAGACAATAAAAATCAGTCCCAGAGAGGATGCGTGAAGGGATATGTGAAGGAAGGATATATTGTGCTGGTCGCTTACAGCCCTGAGACGGCCTCTAATAACTGGGGGGCTGAATAGAAGGATAAAGGTATATCTCCCAGAGAAGGATAAAGGTATATCTCCCAGAGAAGGATAAATATATATCTCCCACAGAAGGATAAAGGTATAGTTCCCACAGAAAGATAAAGGTATAGCCTCCAGAGAAGGATAAATGTATATCTCCCAGAGAAGGATAAAGGTATAGTTCCCACAGAAGGATAAAGGTATAGCCTCCAGAGAAGGATAAAGATATATCTCCCACAGAAGGATAAAGGCATAGCTCCCAGAGAAGGATAAAGGTATATCTCCCAGAGAAGGATAAAGGTATATCTCCCAGAGAAGGATAAAGGTATAGTTCCCACAGAAGGATAAAGGTATAGCTTCCAGAGAAGGATAAAGGTATATCTCCCACAGAAGGATAAAGGCATAGCGCCCAGAGAAGGATAAAGGTATAGTTCCCAGAGAAGGATAAAGGTATATCTCCCAGAGAAGGATAAAGGTATAGTTCCCACAGAAGGATAAAGGTATAGCTTCCAGAGAAGGATAAAGGTATATCTCCCACAGAAGGATAAAGGCATAGCTCCCAGAGAAGGATAAAGGTATATCTCCCAGAGAAGGATAAAGGTATAGCCTCCAGAGAAGGATAAAGGCATAGCTCCCAGAGAAGGATAGAGGTATATCTCCCAGAGAAGGATAAAGGTATAGCGCCCAAGTTTTACAAGCACATGCATGATGAGCGCTGCAAGGACCAGGACAGATGGGAGACGAAGGATGGACCAAGGGGAAAGTGAATGAGAGGGGCGTTGGAATAGAATGCTTCTCCCTTGTGTGTGGGGGGGGCTGCGAGATGGAGGGTAGTAGAACTGGGGTGGGCCGGGTGAGAGTGAAATTTTGTTGAAGCAATCCAGCATGACAGCCATGGCATGGCTGCATAATACTGTGCACCACTGTGCCTGCCATGAGACGTCAGCGCACGCAGCCAAGTAAACATTATCCACATGGATGCCAGGCAGCTGTGCTGGTGCTGGGGGCAGATGAGCAATGCCAAGAGCTACTCATTCAGTCTCAGTAGCAAGGCTTACTTTTGTCGCAGCTATGGGGAGAGTTGGCAGTACGAGCTTCTAAGGCGTGCGAAGTTGCACAACATTTCCTCTGCAGATTTAGGGGCATATCTTGCTCCGCTGAGCAGCGTCATTAGGAAAGTGCACCAGTGCATCGTATTTATAGCAGGATGGCGGATCTCTGTGCTTTCCTCTGCGCTGGCACACAATTGACTGCCTAGCGCCAATGCAGACACCCTTGCACCATGGTGCGAGGGTTCCTGTGTTGCAGGGATGATTGTTTTTGTGCAGGAAGGAACGGCTTCCTGCACAAAAACAGTCCTTGATGGAGTTTTCCTCCTTCTAAGTGTGCTGCAGATTGCTGCACACATAAAAAGAGCAAAAAATGAGGAGAAATAAAGACACTTCTCGTTGCACCACTTTAACGGCTCCCCTGGGGAGGCGTTAGAATTTGACATGTTCTCAGGTGTACAAAACCTTGTAAATCTGGGAATGCGTCAGAATCCATGGGTGTTGCGCAGGAACACCCGCAGCAACACCCCTGGGACGCCCCTTTCACACAGAGAAATGCATGAAAGGGGGCCATATTTACAAGGCCATGAAAAAACATGCAGGGTGGCTTTGCGTGGCCTTGTAAATATGGATCAGCATTGTGTGCTACCGGAGCATTAAAAAAAAGCGATGCTCTGGTGGCGCAGGGGCCTTGTACATATGCCCCGAAGTGAAGATTTCTTTAAGCACCGCAACCATCACAAAGAAAGGCTGAGCACAAACTCTGATTAGGAGAGAGCTTTCTCCAGAACAGTTTTGGGTGGAAATGTGTCTGCAAATAAACTTTTGTAACATTTCAGAAACTTCTCAAGATTTAGCAAGTGCGAACTTATAAACTGATGCGAAATTTCCATTTCGCCCGTCCTCAGCAAACCCCCATCTAGCAGAGCCACCCACTGTCTAGAGAGCGGTTGCTGCGAGGGTCGCACTCATGCACAAGCCTAGGGCCGGGCTGCAGTAGGAGGGAGGCTGCTTAGTATTAGCAGACAGCCAAATCAGCAGATTTGGTGGCAGGGTGCCGAGTAGAAGGGCGTAACCGACATACCAGCACCCCGCCTCCTGGAGGCTATAATTTCATGCAACAAGACAAGATCAGAACAGCAAGTGCCGTCCTCGGAGCCGCGCGCCTCGCGGGGCGGATCAGCTGAGTGAGTGCTTTAAAATAAAGGCCGCGTGCTCTCTCTTCCTTTCTTGCATAGGAGTGAAGAATGGTGGCTTTTGCCCTATTAAAACCAAGCTTTGGAGTTGCGCATTTATTAGTTTGATGTTCAATTTGTTAAAAAAAAAAAGGGTTCCAGTCCAAAGTTTTTTCTTAGGAGCCTGGATTCCACCCCAGTCGTCTTTCTTCCACCACCCTACAATTCCTGTCTTTTTGTATCACTCTGCAAGTTCCTTTTCATCCCACTTTCCCTCTTCCTTACTTTTTTCCTATATTTCAGTTCCGCTCTGTCTCCCTCTTCTGCTTTTATCTCTCTTTTTATGGGTCAAAGTTTGGTGATGAAAAGTAGGGGCCTGTTTTATTTATCCCGTTAGAGCAATGGGGTAAAACACTCCGTTGCCTTTATTGAGTACCCCCAACTCTGATTTTGGAGTTGTCTTCCACCGGCTCAGTGGGCCGCTCTAGACATTGACCGGAACCGCGATCACGGTGGCTCCTGTCAGTGAGTTAAAGTTTGATAGACAGGTCCATCAAACATGACAGCTGCCCGTCAAACTTTTAACTTGTTTTTGTGTTTTCAAAAGCAAAATCCCAAAGTCATTTAAACTTATCTACTGTCCCTTACGGCCAGGTTTTCACAGCCATTTGACCACCATCACTAAATCAGGCTGTCCAAACCGACGAAGACCCCTACTGTCAGTGACGAGGACAAGGTGGGCTCCATCGCTGGCATACTTAAGGTCCGCCCAACTGTAAATCAGACAGGCAGGCGGACCTTGATGGCAGAAAGGGTACCCTGTCACTGTTGTGACGGAGTGCCCTCTCAGCCAGACTCTAAATTAGACCCTAGGTCCTGGTCCTCAAAAAGAAATGTGGGTCCGACCACCTACAACCAAAGGAACAAATTAAGCACGGCCAGTATTGTTTGACTACATTTTGTGCATAACATTGTAGTTAAGGTCCTGCCACTTCCTTGGCAAGGGTTCTCACTCCATCACATTGCTCTGTCCATCACAATAATATTCCAGAAGATGCTCATACCTCAGCTTGCGAAGTGGCAGTGCATTACGGGTAGACAGTCTTAGGCATCTGGTCAGCCAGTCTGGAAAGTGGAAGCGAAATAGACAAGGCAGAATAGAACAGAACACAGCATACATTTGTGAAGTTAAAAGGGTTACCATAGATTTTCACCTAGGGAGCAAAAAATAAACAACTTTGCTCACCCCTAGTGAAAAGGCAAGGAAGGAACTTGGAATAAGCGCAAACAAAGACGGGAAGTGGGTCAACAGTAGTACTTAGTTCCCTTCCAGCCACAGAGCTCAAAGCTAGCGCCGTTACGGGACATGATGTTATGCCATGTTACACGTTTTTTAAATTGCACATATCTGTGACATGCTTGCGCCCTTAGTGCATATACTTGCAGACGTATTTGTCTGTGGCTTTACCCACAGAAGTGCATTCTTGGGGCTTGCAGAGTGTAGTGAGAATGGTGCTATGGTGGATGCTTGGTTTTCCCTGTAGTTGTGTTCCATAGGGGGACTGTGTTAATGCCATCTGCTGGCCTGGGTGAGATATATTGAAGTCTTGGTGCTGCTCATTTGATTGTTCTCCTAACCTGTGTCAGTGGTCTGTGTACCTCTGCTTGGAGTTTTAGTAGACAGTGTGCTATACAAGGTTCAATGGTTCTTTTCTGTGTGGTAGCAGACTGTGTGAGAAGGTGTGAGGGGTGCACGGGGCTGGTTGCAGTACTGAGAGTTTTTAAGAAGACTGTGATGTAAGACTGTTGGCTTAATGATCTGTGCAATTTGAGAGTTAGTGTTTTATTTAGATGTATAGGTCACTTGAATTAGGTACGTCTCCACATAGATGTGGTTTTCTCAGCATAGCACTATCTGTGTACTCTACCTCTTCCTATTAATTTACAAAAACTGGGGTTCTACTTAACTCATCACCTCAATCAACACTGTAAGATTAATCATGGATCCATCCACTTGGTATACTTGCCTGCAAACCTGCTGATATTGACAGATCCATATTTGTGGGTGTCATTCTCAAAACAAATCTTAATCTCCGAGAACAAATCAAGTTATTAGCCAAGAATGCATGCTTGGTCTGGGGATTCAACATTCTATTCCCGAACAAGATCTTAAGGATCTTAAGGCTCTGGTACATCTCTACTGTAGTCAAGAATTGACTTTGGCACCGTTCTCTTGACCTGACCTCCAAAAATGCTTCTTGTTCCATTGAGAGTAGTTGTACATGCTACATGGTTGCCTTTCAGCGTGTACACTGCACTTCAATGGGACAAGATGCATTTTGGCTCTGGAATTCATGGATGTGACCACATTATAGCAGTGCTACCAACACTCCAAAGACTTATCACTTAATCTATAGCTTAGTATCAGACTACCTGCTTCACTCATAAAGTTCCTCAGACTCTACTCCATGATACCTGCCATCAACGTTGAAAATATGTAGGCGCCTGAGATCCTCGTCGACACAGGGTCACTGTTTATAGCACCACGAAATGTAAAAGGGAAGCACAATGTCACACTCCTTTTGACAGTGCTACTAGAATTTGGAACTCTATACCCCTGGGTTTATGCACCACCACCTCACGGCCCAGATTCAAGACTGATCTGAAAATTCTTCTCTTCCAAAGATACTTTTAAACTGCTCCAGCTGACCTGCTCCCTCGTAGTCCTAATTCTTTTTGGACTCCTTCCTTAATGTACTTTGAACTCCTCTCTCTCCTTGCACACTACTTCCTTACATCGCCCTGGTTGGCCTCCGCTGCTTGATTATTATTAACATCACACAACCTTTAACGTGCCACGATCATCGATGAAGTCTGAATAGCCTTCACTATTGCCTGGGACACACGGGTGGTCCTAATGATGTGTTGCATTGTGTAATGTTTATCCAGTTTAGTTCACGTTTCCTCCTCCGCATTTCAACCCACTGCTGCTATGTATTGTTATCACTCGTATTGCAGTGGTCTGTTATTTTTCTCATGTCATTAATTATTTCTTATGTAAAGTGCTCTAACAGCTTTGGGCAATGTTCACTCTATATAAAACTTCCTAAATACATAAGATCCTTGTGAATGCAGCAATAGAAAAGTTAGATTGGACCAGATGTAGAGTGCCCAAAGGCTCTGGACTTCACAAGACAGTACTGTAACACTTTTCCTTAAAATAAAACCATGTCCTGGTTTTGGGAGAGAGGCGGAGCCGGTTCCAGGATCTAGGAGGGCCGTGAAGAACAATGGGTAAGCCATAAAGATGAGTGGAGTTGTCCAGATGCTCCCAAGTGTGTGAGAGCTGGGTCTGGGAATGCTGGATGACATAGTACGGATGTGAGCTTCATACCATTTCTACTGCCAGGTTCTGTCTACTAGTTTTAACAGTTTATTTCTAGAGGTTTAAACCTGTGGGTTTGATCTTTTCTGCTCTCTCCTCCTCACCCCCCTTTCTCTCTGTCTCACCTTCCTCTTTCCTGATCTTACCCTCCTTTCTCCCCACTTCACCCTGCTGTCCTGCGCGCCTCACTCTCTACTTCTTTCCATATCACTCTCTTCACATCATCCTACTCTCTCTCCACCTTATCCTCCTGTTTCCATGCTGTGCTCTTCACTTTATCCACTTCACCCTCATATTTCTCTCACCTCATCCTCATCCCTTTCGCCTTATCCTACTTTCTCTCTCTCCTGACCTTGCCGTCCTCTCACTGTACGTCAACTTACTCTCGCTTCACTTCACCCTTTTGTCTCCACCTCACCCTTCCCTCCCTTCTTCGCCTATCTATCTGTCCCTCACCTTTTCTCTGTACCTAGCCCACCTCTCACTCTAGCCCCCTCCTCTGTCTTTCCAACTCGCTCTCCCTCTCTCCCCCACCAGTCCATTTTAGGTCGAGCCTATGGCAGTGCGCATGCGCTGCATAGAAAATCGACCTCTTGGAATCACTTCAGCTTTCTTAGAAGCTCGTGCATGTGGTGCTCACACTCTATTGGCCTTTGCATCTGACTTCAGTACGCAATTGGCCAAAGGCGTGTGGAGGTCCCAGCTTCTTGTGAAATGTTTACTCCCAGAGCTTTTTGCTCTCGGGAGCCAGCAGCCGCGCGCAGGACCGGCCATCTGGTTTTAATTAGCGTGCCTGCGCTTGTTTTAAAAGTTGCTTTCCGACCAGCCCGTGTTGCGAGAATATTCCCTTTTATTTTCCGTGCGCATGTTTTGGGGTTGACCAGGCTTTCGCTTGTTTAAGTGGTTCTCTCCGTGACGGATATCGGGTGTGACTTTAAGGAGGTCTTTTGAGGCTTAAGTAGTATAAAACAACGGGGGCTAATGATATTCATCCGCTGATTGTCTTGCTTTGTGACCAGCCGAGATGTCTGTCAGTGTCTGGCTTTTTGTGCGTCAGGTATGTCACATATTTTGCAGTAGGAAATGACTGCCCGTGGGGCTCGCTCCGCAACAGACCTTAGCAATAGATTTGTTTTCCACCCTTGTTTGTGAGACGCTGCACACTATCGGAACATTTGAAGGACTTTGTGTCCGGGATAGGCAGCAAAATGACTTGCGTGCTGACGAAGCAAATCTGGTAAGGCAGTTTTGCAGAGGAGCGAAGCTCGCGCTGTTTAGGAGGATGCAATTACTTTCGAACATTGTGCACGCGTGGAGCAATCTGATGGCTAATGGGCATCGTTTAAATCCATAAATGTTTTAGTGGATTTTCAAAACCTGTCTTTATTTTGAAACTAATGGCTGTGAAATCCTTTGAAGTGGATACCGACTTGTGCCCTCTGGCTGCGATTCCTCTTTGCATCGTCTCCAGCATGGCACAGATGCCAAAGCTCTCACCCACCTGCATAGGCAAAAGCATCGCATGGGGATTGGTCAGGAAAATGTATGACAAAGCTGCTGTGACTCAAGTGCCACAGCCTAACCTGCCTGAAGCATGTTTTCTTTATAGTCAATAAGTGAGGAAGTTAGTCTGTATCTGTGATTAGCTGAATATTATCGGATACTGGTCTCAGAGCAACACATTCTTGCTATAGATCATCAGAATTCTGCCTCTTGAGATTATTGTTCTCTTACCCCTTTTGTACTTTTACTATGATTAAAGATCTGTATCTCATTGGCTCATTTACTTGTAAAGTGCTCTGATACCCGCAAGGGTCATGTTTGTGCTAAATAAAACTTTTCAAATAAATAAAAAGAGACCCTGGCTGCACCACAGTCAAAAAAGACTGCAAGAGGGAAACAAGCATTGGCATAGCCAATAGGTCTCGCCTTTGGGACCTTATAAGTGTTTAGCCATGCAACAATTGATGTTGTTGCAGCAAGGATATTGTGCTGGATAACGAAACACTTATAAGGTCCCAAAGGCGAGACCTATTGCCTATGCCAATGCTTGTTTTCCTTATTATCCTCCCTCCTGCCTCAGTCTCCTCCCTATCACTCTCCCATCCCTCTGCTTCACCTTTCCTCCTCTCCCCCTCACCCTTCTCTCTCTTACCAGTTTAGGACCCAAGGAGTAACAGCAGCACTATAATCAGGGCCACTGGAATTATGCAACAGGGAAAGACCAAATTATGCAGTGAGTTTGACAAAATTAATATGGGGTACTAATACTTTATTATTTTTTTTACAAATTAACAGAAAAAGGTTTTATCTCATTAGTACCTGGTTACAATGCAAGTGGCGGAATTAGCAGCTGAAAGGTGATGAGTAAACCTCTGCGAAGGGCCCTCCACTGTGCAGCAACACATAAGCGCGAGTTTAGTACTATTTGATCTGTTTAAAATGGCTTTTTTTAAATCTGCAAATTATGCAGCAGATAATGGATTATGTGGCAAATGTGAGAAACTCATAATTATGTGTAAAATGCTGCAGAATTGCATAATTCCAGTGGCCTTGACTATAATGCATTTCTGTCTATTCATGAGACAAAATGAGAGCATTTGTTGAGAGAGACTAAATGCACAGTCACCTGTACTCCAAAATGGGATGTCTGCTCTTTACGTTCCTTCTCACTATATTAGCGAGCCCCGCCTTCTGCATGCGCGTCAGAAGACTGAGAAGGCAGGACAGCTGCAGCACATGGTGCGAGTGCTGCCATGGAACTGTTGCCAGTGCTTTTCTTTGCATAATGGACACTCGCCCTCCCATTCTGTATTGGTGGTATTTTAGTGACACTTGACAAGTTTTGCCACTGTCAGTGTTTTTTCCTTAATATAGTGGCATAATCTGGGCCACAGCAATTATGCGATTCTGCAGCTGCAGGACATTCAGCATTGTTATGGATTTGCTACATTTGTCACGTAATCCGTCATCTGCTGCATAATTTGCAGAATTTCCAGCTCAAACGGATCAAAAGTTACTAGGGATGCAGTGACTCAATGCTGCGCAGTGGAAAGCCTTTCACAACACTTGACTGGTCGCCTTTCAGTTGCCTATTGCAGTATTTTGGTGTTAAACTGGTACTAGCGGGGTGTAACCCTTGCCAAGACAGTGTTAAAGCATAACTATGTAAAACAAATAAATAATACTATCACAAAATGTGCCACATTACGCAGCGTCAATAGACTTTTCATGCCACATAATTAAGTAAACTGCAAACTTCCAGTGGTCAATGCCATGAGTTTATAATAGCGTCAAAGCAGAAATAAATAAAATAATAGCAATTATCTTCCGTGACCTCACCCCTGTCTCCAGGCACTTATAGCTGCCCTAAAATAATGCAAAATATACTGCAAAAACACTTCCCACTCGACCTGTCTACAGTGAAATCCCAGCGGGCAACACAATCACGGACAGTTATGAATCGTTATCTCCGTGATCTTATCAGTGTATGCTGATGTGGGTTGGGGAGTGTATGTATGTGAGATGTATGTGCTAGTGTGGTGTTGAGTGGTATATCAGGATGCGAGTGTGGTAGAATCATGGGGACACATTAATGATTTCAATGTGCGTGTAAATTCTAATTATGACGGGTCTAGATGAACATGACTTGTATATTGAAATTGCATAATGGCATGTTTTGCACTTCAAAACTGTTTGATGTGTTTAATTTTTGTACAATCAAAGTAAATATTAGAAAAAGTTTATTCGTAGTGATAAAAGCAAAAAATTAATGAAACAAAAGAATAAAATGAACAAAAATATAAGCAAACGTTTGACGTGTATGTATAGCAGTGGGTAGCCCATAGAGCTTCCATTAGCCTATAGTGAAAGGATACAAGTCCAGTGGAAGTTTTTTTTCCTTATTGTTTGGTTTGTTTCTCCCTTGCTCCCAGACCTATAAATGATCCATAGGGGGGTATCTCCTTTCTTTTGTAACTTTTAGCTGCCCCAGGCATTGGTGTTATATATGAAAGTTAAACAATTAGCTTTTATAGCGAGGCTGCAGGCTCGGGATGTGTTCAGCACACCATGGACTGAAGTGAAGTGTTGTGAAGTGTTCCCTCCTACACCGCCTACCCGATTCCCGCAGCACAGCTGGGGTTAAACAGCTGTGAACAGCAGTCAAAGATCAGGCTCATCTGCATTCCTCGGCACTTTATCATCGCCTGTGGAGGAAGAGTGGTTAATCATAAAACATTGTTTTTGCAGTGGTTCAGTAATAGAGGATTGCACCATTTTAATGCAATCTCAGCTCTGAAAAAAGGGACCCGTTTTCTTTTCGGACCCATGGATATGGAATGCAAATAAATCCCTTTTGGATTCCATGTATATTTCTTTACCATCTCCCACCTTTGTTTTGCAGAAAGACAAATTACAGCTTAACCTATCCTAGTTTTATAATTTCCTTTCTGATGCCTGAAGTTTGGTTTCTAACAATAGAAAAGGAGGACTGCACATCCAAGAATCCAAGCAAACCTGCCACCGAATGTTAGACAAGCGCCTGACATGGAAGACCACCATTATCTTCAGCCTTGGGCTTCCAACCCCTTCTGAAATGAAACAGAGCGCACCGTGAAGTAAGACTCCAGGCAGATATAATTCAGCTTCAGGTTTATTTGGGAGAACAAGCAACAACCAACTGATCATCTCTAGTGCTTCTCCAACTGTCACCCACCAACGTTCTCCCTCTCCGCCCACATTCTAACCCTCGCGCTCACCTGGTAACATATCGTAGCGTGAGGACAACCTAGATGCCACACACAGCCTCTATAATAACTGTTTCTTTGCTCTAGCTTGCCTTATAAGTCGGTGAATGTGCCGTGTTGTGCTTCTGTGGCAGTGTTTTCTGAGCTCAGGGTGAGTGCCAACACTTAGTCCTATCTCTATGTCTATGGTTAGTCCCAGTATTTAGTCTTGAAAATGTGGTCAACCTAAACAGGAGGCATGTTTGGAGACTATAGGGGACGTGTTGCAGTTGCACATTACCCACCTCTAGTTTAGCTCATAGCGATCTTTCCTGCCAGCTCGATGGGAGTGCTTGTTGCTCCTGGTACTGTGTGTCGTTGGGTGCTTAGTTGAAATTTGCGCGTCTTTTCTGGTGCCTCAGGAGTCAAGGTAACACTATGTGCAGCTGGCTTACGGCCACAATGCCAATGTTAAGTACTGCAGGGGCTCAATGCTATCACTATGTGATTCAGCGGCACAGCACTATTGTTATGCGCTCTAAGAGTGATTGCAGTGCTGTGCTTGATGATGTTTGCTGCTGGCTTGGTGGTATTTGGTGGTATGTTGGTAGTGCTGTGTGCTGTTAGGATGTGGTGATAATGATATGCTTAGCCGGGTGCAGTAGCTGTGCTCTGCTTTAACATTTATAGTGCTAGCCCTGCTGGAGCTCGAAGATGGGAGTGCTATGCGCTTTTACTGTACAAAGGCAATGCTGTTTTCAGCAGGTGCACCATGGTGGGGATGTGCGTTCATGGCCAGAATGGTCACCAAGATATCACTGTACATTCCGAGGGTAAATGGTCATATTTCCAGAGTGCTGAGCATTGGTCCCATTTTACATGTAATACATCTGTAAGCAGCCAAATCATCCACCAGACCGAGGGCTGCCTAGCCATATACAAGTGCCCAGGTCTGTAAATACAAAATCCTTGAACACCCTGATGGTGGCATGGTTATAGGCCTGAAGTGCCAGGCATAGAGTGTATGTTACAGGGTTGTGGCTTAAAATGGTGGAGCAGGTGCAGTTGACATGGGGGCCTGCGCAGCGAAGCCCACTGTTCCAATTATGGCTGCCTTTATGCTACAAAGCTAGGGACCAAGAGGGTCCATTTTCCCTTGCTTGCATTTAGGTCCACGGCACACTTGGTGCTGCACTGGTAGGTTATCCCAAAACATTCACCACTCTGAGAGCTGCATGGCTACTCCTATAATGCCTAGGCTGTATATTATGAAAGAGTAGGTTTTGTTAACTAGCACTGGCTAGTAGGCCTTGTTAGCTAATAGCGTTCCTACCCTACTACAGAGACTGTAAAAATCTAGTTAGCATTTGATAAATTCTGATACCACAAGAAAAGAGAAATCTACCTGCCATAATGCTCCGGACAGTACATTTCATGTAGTGTCTCATGGTTTCTGGCATGCTCCTGGGAGGAGGAACACCTGCCACAGAACAGGTGGACAGTTCCCTAGAACCTTCTACCCCTTAAAGAATATATTTCCGTAGGAAACGCTTATGGAGTTGAAGGAGCGGCAACCTGTGCCAGAGACCTCAATCTGCACCTCACTGATGAGCTAGGATAAGGTCTTAACACTTTTAACGCTGCTTGTGTTCCAGTGACGAGGCGATAAAGGGTTATACAATTTGGGCCTTTGGGTGCAGGTCAAGAAGTGCATGGTTATGATTGGTTCCTTCCTGTAATAGCCAAATCGCGTGAAAATCATAGAATACAACAGAGGCAGCCTCACCGATCGGGCGGGAGTGTGGGGTGAGGAGGTGTATTAAAAAAACAGAAAAAAATGTACCTGCTTGTTGTGTCTCTCCTCCGCGTCCCTCGTCGTCTCTCCCGGCCAGAACAGGAAGGAGGAGGCATTAGGCTCCCCATAGCCAATCACACCCCTGCAATGCAGCGTTGTGTTTGGTCTGAGCGCCGTGGTTCCGCGCTAAGGCAGGCAGTGGGCATGTATTCCATCCAGGATTTAATGCAGCCTGGGTGGAGAACATGCAAAGTGTGCTTGAATGTTTGGCTGGGCTGAGACAGCCGGACAAATATTCATGTACACTTGGAGTGGACAAACCACTCCTCTCCCTACTCCTGTGTGAGCAGCACGGCCCCGCCCACAAAGCTGCCGCAGCAGGAGAACATAAGATGATAATCACATCGATTTATTATCATTTTATGCTTCCTTTATTTCACTGCTGCGTCGCAGTGGAGAGACACTTCTCCGCCTTAGCGGAGGAGCCGCCACTGGAATTAAGCACTACCCAGAGGAATTAATACAGGATAAAGAGCACTGGTTCACGAATTTCCATCCACGTGTTCAATAAAGTGTTATTTAACTTTGTGTGGCACATAAAGAGAGGCACACAAATATAGCATAGAACAGAAAATAAGACAAAAAGTTGATATAAAGCACACAATTCGTGATATAGAACATTACAGACAGCAAACACAAGTACCGAAACAGAAGATTCACCCAAATAAACAGACTAACAGCAACCTTAAATTATACTTTCACGGCCATCATCGTAAATAACAGTGTTTAATTTACATATTAAACTGACAACAGGAACTGACGCAAAAGATTTAGATTTGCTTAGTAATCTTAGGAGAGTTCAGATATTGCCTGATTGGATCCGAAAGTCAATGTGCGAGTGAAGTTAAAGAGAAAATGCAGAGCCTGGTAGAACAAACATGGTGCAAATATGTCGAGTTATCTTCTGATGTTTACTATCACTTCGCAAAGTCCTGATGGATGAACATTTTAAAGCTACCAGCAGACACAGAAAGCACTTAAAGTACAGACTTTTTAAGCCGAACTATTTGGTGGCGCCAGAGATCTTCAAAAACAATCTTCTGGAGGTTGGCATCATCATAAAGCCCTTTGTAAACTGAAAGCCTTTCCTTGTGAGGCAGAAAAATAGTTTTGTATTTATCACAGCACTCAGCCAGTGAAAAAGTCGGACTCTTTCGCAGCAGACTCCACCTTAATTAAAACAACAGGCCTGATTCATAGTGCGGTTACACCGTCAGGGCGAGTATTTTACTCCGTCGCCCTGACAGAGTAACTGCACTTCAGATTTAGAGATGTCCACTGTCCCAGCAGACATCTCTTAGATTGGCAGGAACGACGGTTCCTGTCAGTGCACACGAAGTGTGCCTTACAGCTCTGTCAACATGACAAATCCGTACGGCACACTTTCAATGTTTTTTAGGTCTCGCCTAGCTATTGCGTTTACGCAATCGCTATGCGAGACTCTAGTAAGAGGGGCATTTCAAAGTGCTCCCAAAAGTGGATTGCATGGCGAGCACACGCCCAATCACGTGCATCGTGCCGCCATGCAATCCGTTTTCGGAAGCGCTTCAGCCCACTGGCGACCTCGGCATCATACTTCAAAGGGTCCGCTCCCAGCCTAGAATGCGCTCCCCCGCCCCCGCCAAGCGCGCACGCTTGCTTTCACTTTTGCACGGCGGGCGCTCACTCGCGTCCGGACCAATTTGTCTTGTTCTTCTTGCAGTTTCACCCTTTTCGAGGGCTGCACCACTGTCATGTAGGATGAAATTCGGATCAGTGATAACATCTGCAAGTTACGGGTTCTAAGCTAAGGTTCTGTGTAGTTTTATTTTTCACTTTTCTTGAAGTTTAAAATATGAATGCGACTGTAAATGTGTTATTTCATTGGCTAATGCGTCTCATTATTACAATTATATTCTGTAATCTGTGTGCACCAGCCTCTTAGTAACGATGTTATGTCTGGCATACCTTAAAAAGTGCATATGTTCAAAATCTAAAAAAATATTCAGAAGGAATGCTAATGAACTACAAAAAAGGAAGTAAAGAAATGTATCTCCACTGCACCCAGTAAGCTTACCATCAACAATGAAAAAGACAGACCCCCGCCTCCCACACTGTTCAGCGCTCAGATTGTGTGAAGCAATTTATCCGAGGACACTTCAGGAGTCAAAGCTTGGATACACGCGATATTGTCTCGTGTGTCACGGGTGAACGGATACAGGAACTTTGTAGCCAGCTGACATGTGGGGGTCAAGGTGATAAACGAATCTCTGCTGGACTGCCCGGGGCAGATGACCACTTTAGGCGCTTCGATAAGAACGTCATTAGAAGACTTTTCTTCATTCAATCAGACTCTGGTGACAGATGTAAATTGCACTGGAGACGCCACAGGTAGTCCTGGCAATGCCAACACCGACCAATAGGGCGCCGGGGATCCCTAGCCAGTACTGGAGTTCGTGACGACCATTACTGTGGCCTATCGACATTCCTGCAGCTGCACGCTGCACTCATTGCTCGGTCATATGGCTGTTGTGCTGACACTGTAGTTCATAACGTAAGTCACAGTCACCAGCGCGCGCGCCAGCGTTTGTACATTTATACTGTTATGAAAAATGAAGGGTCAGAGGTGATAGGAAGATGGCGGCAAAATGCACACAAATGCTGTTGACCTTTCAAAAGAAAAACAACCACGGTTTCAAAATACTAACTTATTTTAGAAGCGTGCGTTGGTATGTGCTTACGTCGATCTACATTTCCGTGTCACGGCCAAATGGTACTTTTTACTGATTTTGACTGTTTCATTTATGATTTTTTGGGCACATTTACTAAGTGCGTATAGCTGTAGCTGCGGCGCGGTAGGGGCCTCTATAGTTCTGTGGCATGGCAATAATGAACTTTGTAATGACTTCTATTGTTTACTTTATACTATTTCTGGGGCATTCACTAAGCACATGTAGCTGTAGCTCTGGCGCTGCAGGGGCAGTGTATGTGGAGGTACTGTTCTTTAAACAACTGTGCACCCGTGTCTACGGTATCTCATGTTTAAACAAGGCTTCCTGGCGCTGCATGCAAATTGGCTTACAGCTGCCAGAGCTGTGGGAAGCAAACATTGCCCTCCCCATATCCTGACTCTCTTCCTGAGAGAAGCAAGTTGAGGCTTACGTGTCCGACAGTGCGCTGCTCTGTCCTTCACCTCTTTCTTCTTCAACTTGAAAGGAAAGCGTGATTTGGAAAATATCAACTGGTTGTAATTTTATGTTCCCCTGCACGAAAGTTTACTGCTGCATGGTTACCTCTCCTCGAAGTTCATCTTTCAACACTAGAACACAAATCTAAACTATTTCCACCTACAGCACTATCTCCTTCTCTCGAACATGTTCTCCTACTTGATCAATTTATATAGCCTATTCTAAAGTATTTTGCATTAAGTTTTAAATTACAATAAAACCAAAGCAAAAACTAGAGCTCTGAGAATTATTGTCTCAGATGTTAGGCGTGCTTTTTGACTGGATGACGTCACTTTTTGAAAAAGGAATTAGCCACTGAATTAGGGGACAATTAGCAGAGGCAACACTTTTCTTAAGGCTGAGTACTATTTACCAGCTGCTTGTATAGAAAAAATAGAACTTTATAAGAAAACAGTTATTTTAACTTCATTATGCCCCTAACTACTGGCATTATTACAGTATAAAGCGCTATATGAGAACAAGCATTTGCAACTCAATAGGTCTCGCATTTGCAAGAGTTTGGGCTATTTGCATCATAAATAACTATGCCTTTTATTTATGTGTTTTGAAAAACTGCAAGCGGTGCATAAACACGCACTTTGTACTTATAGTCCTTTGTCAGGAGAAGCAAAGCTGGCAGGAAAAGAGGCACAGTTACTGGCAACCTTGCTTCTCGTGCACAACTACTGTAAGTACCAAGTGCGTGTTTACACACAACTTGCAGGTTTACAAAACACATAAATACAATGCCAATAGTTCAAACTCTTGCAAATGCGAGACCTATTGCATTGCAAATGCTTGTTTAATTTCGGAAACAAAATCCCAAAGCAGGGGCGTGGCCAAGATGGCGACGGGAGCGGACGCTGCCTAGAGGAGCTCCGCGCTCGCCCGCGACTAAATCCTGCAGGATCCTGCCGGTTCAGACCCCCACACTCCATAAACGCCCCTAATTGATGTTGGGGGCCAATGGCCGAAAACTGGGGGCCCGGTAGCTGCGGACTGTCCTGGAGGCGGAAGTTAGTGACGGCCTGGACTGGCGCCACGTGTGCGACTGTGACGTATGTGCTTGACCGCTGGTGCAGTGAAAGGCAGGCCTGTGAGGAGTTCGACCCTGGAGAGGACTGGTGAGCTGGGGGGTAGGAGCATTCCTGGAGGTGACTGCAGAACCCCCCTTTGGCGATCTTGGGACCCGTGGTCGGAGGGCTGTGAGGTGACCCGGCGCCAGACTGCGGATGCAGAGGTGAGCCTGGAGATCGACCGGTGGCAGACTGAGGCCTGGTCGGGACCTCACCCAGCTTCGAGGCCGAGGCTAGCGTGACGGCCCGTGCTGGTGCAGCGCAGAACAGACCCGAGAGGAGCCCTGACCTGGAGGCATTTCCAGGCTGGCAAATCGAGTGCCTTCGAAAGATCATTGAGGTCTCCCTTGGCGGCCCTGAAGCCCGTGAGCGGAGGGTGGAACTGGAGCCTGGGCGCGGCCCTGGTGGTGAGCCCAAACATCAGCGGGGTGGGCTGATGCCCGAACGGGGCACCCCCGCCCGAGAGGCCACCATTTAACGATTGCCTCCCCCTATCTCCCTTCTGTTGGCCTGCTCCCTGGGAGATTGTAACAACCTGTGCTGACTGCTGCGGGCGCACTTTCACTGTCGGAACGACCAAATCACACTTGCTTTGACTTTGACTATGGTGGGCCATGCGGAAACCTCATACGGCCGAAAATGCGGCCTGGGGCCTGTCTGCTCCCTCTCGCCCATCCCCCCCACCAGCGGGCGCGCAAGGCTTGGATTGAGGTGCTGGATCCGCGAGCGGGGATCGTGGGGATCCTGGCCCCCAGTACCCGATTATCCTGGAGTGCTGGAGACGCAGGGGCCACAGGGACCTGAGGTGCCACTCAGACTAGATAACACAAGGGATCGGAGGTTGGGCCTACAGTCCTGCATGGAGGTGAGATGGTGCCACAAGGGTGGAAAAAGGATGCGCTTGGCAAGCACAACAGGAAAACACAGAGGAACTTGAATGCTGGGCCACCACACGGGTCGCAGATGAGCTCATGAGGGGGATACAGGTGGTGCATGTGAGGCCTTATTTGGACTGGAGGCCATTGTCTACCCCGCAGCGCCTGATCACAAGTAGTTGGAGTGACTGCCTGCACTGGCTGGGACGTGTAGGCAGGTGTCCGCAATTCTGGGCGCAAGGCCATTTTACATAACAGAACGGTGCTCCCACGTGTGCATGCCAGGCAACGCAGCCTGCACACTGTGTCCTGGTGGAGGGGTGACTGACCTGGGGAACGGTAGCCACACCAAGCTGCATACCTAGCAATGGGCAAGGATCAACTACCGAGGGCTGCCCAGCAAACGAAGATGGACCATTTCACAGCTCAGGGTGTGCCCCCAAAAACTTCTGCGATGCCTGAGATGTCGATGGGGGAGAGGTGTGACGCAACCTGAGCCCACTGGATCTGAAGTCTTGGCTGCTATTGAATCCTCCAGCGCAAAGGTGCAGGCAAAAATAGATGCGGTCTCCCAGGAAGGGCGACTGATGAGGGCTGATCTTCGTACGGTCGCAGAACGGTCACTGGCCATGGAGCGAAAGTTTAGTGAGCTGCAGGAGGAGGTGTCGGTCCTAAAGGTGAGGCTTACTGAGCTCTCACAAGAAACAATGTCCTTGGAGCGCCGAGCGGAGGATGCGGAAGGAAGGTACCGCAGATCTAACCTGCGTTTTGTGGGTTTCCCGGAGAGGGCCGAAGGGAGGGAACTGGAACTCTTTCTCGAAAAATGGATCAGGGAGCCGCTGCCTGCAGCCGAGCATTCCTCCGTCTTCATAATAGAGCACGCCCACCGGGCGCTCGTTGTGCCACCACCACCACCGGGGGCTCCGCCCAGGACCCCCATCGCCAGGACCCTCAATTATAGAGAGAGGGATAGTATCCTTAGGGCGGCACAACGAGAGGGGGATCCGGCGTTCCAGAACCAGAAAATTAGCATTTTTCCGGATTACACCAGCATGGTTCAACAACAGAGGGCATCCTTCATCAGAGTTAAGCAAAAATTGCGAGCCATGAACCATCAGTACATGCTTCTCTACCCAGCAAAGTTGAAAGTCCTTTATGCTGATCGCACAGTTTTTTACAACACCGGAGGAGGTGTAGGACTGGTTGGAGGTCCATGGTGAAGGAAGGGTGCTGCGAGGAGGTCGAGTGGTGGCAAGAGCCTCGGTGAACCCTCAGGGCGGAACTGGCAGAAGCCATGCTGGAAACCCAGTGAAAGCTCCAGATCAACGCAGAAGGTGGTGGTGCAGCAGGATGGGTTCCTGGAACTGGAGGGGGCTGACTCCGGAGGCGAGGACGGGAGATCCCCCAGGATAGACCTGGAGACCCAACAGGCTGAACAGGATGCTGCCAGAACTCTGGTTGAGGTGGTGACGGCCACGGGTTCGGACACCTGCATGGGCGAGGTCGTCGATGACACTGCAGCAAACAGATCCTGCATGAACACTTCAAAAGAGGACATATTGGTGAACAGAGTAACCCAGATAAGGGTATTGTTGGGACGCAACTTGTGCTTTCACTCTCTTGAGAGTGCATGGGTTTGAAATCTGGAGGGTCACTTTCTTTCCCCCCCTCCGCTTCCTCCTCTCATTATACTAGTGTGGGGTATCTGGATGGTCAATGCATATGGTGTGGGTGGGCGCCGTCTCTTGTCCCTCCCTCTGTACCCGCTCTTCTTTCTATTCCCCTCTCTTCTTACTCCTGTATCCATACTACTCTCTTAATCTCTTACCTTTAGTCCTAACGAACGAGTTACTTACCTTCGGTAACAATGTATCTGGTAGAGACACAGTCTAGCTGCAGATTCCTTAACATAGAATATCTCCAGGCGTTAGACTGGATCCAGAAAATGTTTTCCCCAGCAGTACCTCTGCTCGCCGGGGGACAGCGTCGCCTGGCTCTGTCCTGACGTCGTCCATGGAAGTGACCTCAATGGAGCCATATAAGTCTGCCCCGGTGCGCTTACGTCAGTTTTCTACTGTGTAACTTTTCCGCACCACAACATGGAGCCATCTACAATAACTGTGAGAGTATGGGAACACTGTGCCAAAAAAGATCAAAAATCCTGGAAACAACGACAAGAAATCATAGAAGGATGAGAAAGATCACCATGTTGATGAAATGAATGGCATGCCAAACGAAGGGCAATTTGCAACCACAGGATGGTACTGTATGACAGTCTGTAACCATAGGATGTAACTGTAAAGGACAACAAGACTGGAATAGCATGACTGATGGCAAGGACCACAAGTGTGCAACAGAGAATGTATACCACACCCTCCATAATGACCTATGGGCTGTAGCATAGTCAAATAGATTCCCAACCCAATCGACTGCAGCACAAACAAGGAGACCCCAAAGTAATGGGGAGAAACAGAAGAGGGCGGAGGGAGGGTAGAATAACATGAGAATCGCCACGCCGGAAGAACCAGGATGGAGGAGCATGGAAGAGCACATAACCTAACCACCCAAGAATGAGAATGGGTGGAGAGTCAACGTGCGAAAACAGAATGATACATCCTGCACCGGAGGGAGGTGAACTAGAGCACCCCTCAGGAAGACCAAGGCCACCTGTAGGGAGGTAGGTGGGTAGAACCCAACCTGGAAAGGTCCTCGCAGAGCGGGGAGGATGGGCGGGCGTTAAGGAATCTGCGGCTAGACTGTGTCTCTACCAGATACATCGTTATCCAAGGTAAGTAACTCATTCATAGAGACATCTAGCCACAGATTCCTTAACTTAGATTAGATACCAAAGCTGTACCCCATTGGAAGAGGGTCTGCAACTGAAAGCCATTAAGTTCCCAAGGGAAATAATCCGTCAATAGCATTGACTAGAACAAGGTGGGCACATCATGGCCATCATGGCTGACACCAAAAAACATTGACACAGCGTTCTAGTCTCTCTTTTTACCCCTTTAGTTTTTCTGCTTTTAAATGCTACAAACCTTCTTCAACATGTTGTGGCGCACGTACCCAATGGCTATGAAGCCGGGACAGATGTGGTGAACTTCGCAAACCCAGTGTGGTGAGTCACGCATCATAGTGTATCACTCATTGTTCTAGTATGGGAATGTGTCTCAATATATTAGTTAATGGGAGGATTTACTTAATTTAGTACTCGCGCTACATCCTTCAGAAATCTGTATGCAAATGTGATAAGTTGTTCTTTGTCTCCATCATAGGTTGCGTGTTGAACAGACTGAACAGCTAAAAATCCCTGGTTCAGTATCATATCATTTGTTTGTCACGTGTTTTTTCATGTTTTTTCATGTTTTACTCACCTATTTTTTGCAGTAGCTACATTACTGACCCTGAAGAAAGCCGTGACACTATTTTAGGTCGTTGGCTGAAACACGTTGCTCTTGTAATAACACAGAGGCCTTGAGAACAATGGCACCTGCGTTACCAGCTAAATTCTGTTTTTAGGTCTCGCCTGACCCAGCGCATGCGCTGGTCTGGCGAGACTTATTGAGTGGCTCCAAAAAGTGCTACCAGGCCAGCCTAGAGCTACAGTGCATGTGAGGGGGCGCGCGCGCCGCGCTTGCCGCGATTACTTTGACTTTCGCGGCCGCACGACCGCTTGGCATAGCCAATAGGTCTCGCTTTTGGGACCTTTTAAGTATTTAGTTATGCAACTGTTGCATGGCTAAACACTTATAAGGTCCCAAAGGCAAGACCTATTGGCTATGCCAATGCTTGTTAATCCTGACACTGGGTAGCTAAATAAAAGTTGCATCATAGCTGACCCCTTAGCCAGTTTTAACCACTCACATCACAGCACTACACTTCTTTTAACACACCAGGCTCACATAGGGTTTTAGTACACCCGCCCTTCTCATACGAAAACATCCCTGAGCTACGACTACCAGGAGATACATAGATGTGGATTATAAGAATACACGTAAGCATACATTGTGTACCGTGAGAACAACACCACACAAATGCACAAGCTCAATGAGACATAACAGCAACAGCATGTGCGCGTCAGCAGAGAAAAAACTGGCATATCACCAGGTAATCAACCAGCTAACCATACCCACAGTTTCAATGACCAAAGGTCACCGGCAAGCCAGACACAAACAAAGCTATCTGCCATGAGGGAAAGAAAGAGAGAGGAGAGAGAGAGAAAGAGAGGGAATCTGGGACAATCCCCAGAAACTACAGCAGGGGAAACTCTGTATGCTTGCCCTCATGTGTGTACACCTCATGACATATAGAGCATATAGAAATACATGAAAAGTCCTGAAAGTGACAACCAAGGGGAAACTCAAAGAGCAGCCCTAGAGAGTAGGAAGACGCCCAATGGGTACCAACGGCCCCAATGTGAAACATAGCAGGACATACAATGTCCATCCACTAAAAGGGGCAACACCAACCCCCCGATCGGGGGAGGAAAGACTGAGCTTCCGCGATACAGAAGGGGACACTGACCACCACATTAATGAAGAAGAAGAAGTCAGTAATACCCAGACATAGAGTGTCGGAAAAAGTATATATACAGAGACTGGATGATGTCAGAGATCATCCGGAGACAGAATACGACCACTGAAAATCGCAGCAGAGGCCAGGAGAAGAAACACCTGAGCCGTGTGCGGCGAGGAACAGAAGAACTTGGGCCCCAGCCGGGAAAGGGCAGAGGGAAGCAAATGGCACAAGTCAACACGCAGCATAGACCTTTCCGGCGAAGACTCCACTGCCCATAGGCAAAACCCCAGACAGTGTGTGAGCCATACGAAATGCCCAAGCCCTTCCCAACACCAGGGAAGAAGACAATACCACAGGAAGAGAACGCAGCCAAGACAGAAGCACTAGGAATAAAACTACGGCCCCCCCCGTGACAGCGCACTCACCCAGTGTGGATCCACATGTGATGCCCGCCTAGAACGCAGAAAGAAACCGTTCCAGAGCGATCAGAACAAGGCGCCAACATGGATGCGTACTCGAGCCGAAGACAGTCAACGTTGCCAGGGGCAAAACGAAGGCTGAAAGGGTAGCCAAGGCAAGACAGGAAGACTTGAAACCCCCTGGGGCAAACCGGATATGGTAGAACCCCAACAATACACCCGAGCAGGCTGCATCCACAGACGCAGGAAAGTGCTACGTAACAACCATAAGCTGCAACACAGAAGCTACAGGAGAGGGCCATTCATGTCTGTGGGTCTCCTCAGAGGAGGCGTCCTACCACAGCAGGAAGATGTAACAAAGTGAGATGCCTGCAGTATAACCCATAGGAAAAGTCCCCAGAGGGACCGAAAATATAAGAGGAAGACTCCACAGGAGCCTCCGAAACTTCCTGGACAAGGAAGAGCAGCTACATAATAGCTGTGAATACCCCACATAAGGTACGTCACATCTATAAACAGCAAGGGACACCTCTTGAGACAAGCTCATAGGTAGAGGTAAAAAAAGAAATGTATAAACAGCTGCCAAAGGAAGAGAAAACACGGCTGATCAGCCATACAACCTGTTTGGGAAATAATACCCAGAAATGGAACACAGAAAAGCAGTGACAATACTGCATACGAAATCAAAAGTCTAAAGTCTGAGGACTAAAAACCATGGGATTCATGGGAACCCAGACATGAGACGCTGGACCGCCGAGTCGGCATGTCCGCAAACATGTTGACCCCATCAAAGGGCAGATCCCTTAGTCGCTCCCAAACATTCTCCGGGAAACTGCCATTGCATAGCCATGCATGGTGACGCAGAGCAGCTGATTTGGCCATAGCTCAACCCAAGGACTCAGTGGTGTCCATGACAGACGGGATGGAAAACTGTGCCATGTCGTGGCCATCTCGAATAAGCTGGTCCAGGTCAGCATGAGGGCCCTCGAGCAAAGAGAGAAGGAGTTGCTCGACTGAGTCCCAAAGGGCAAAAGTAGCCCAAGCAAACATGTAGGACTTGTTCAGGGACCGAAGACCCGAGCTGGTGTATGCAAAGACATTGCGGCCACATGACTCCAACCACCTAGACTCCCGAGTGGGAGGAAGCAACAGAGGAGGAGAGGATGGGAGCGCTGCCTGGACCACAAGTCCTTGAGCCCTAGGATGGAGGGACAAACAGGCAGGGTCATCTGGAGCCGGGCGATGGCGATGTGCAATAGCACGACCCACAGGGAAAAAGGCAACAAGGGCTCCATGTCCACTATGCCCAGGTGGAGAAGATCCAACAAAGGATCCGAAGGCGAGGAGACAGAGGGCGGTTGCATCTGCAAGATCTCTGCAGTCCTGCGAACCGCCCTCGCAAACGCTACACTAGCCTCTGTGGCCATCAAAGACGGTGTCAGCAAGTCATCGGTAGGGGACTGCTGCTAGCTAATCCGTCCCCCAAACGCCAGAGGCTCTGCAGAATGACGAGCTGGCCAGTGCCTCATGGGCGCCGGCCTCTGTGGAGCCGTGAACGAACCTTGGGGGTGGAGAACGCTCTGGGGTCACGTCCTCTACCAACAGAGGAACAGCCGGGGACGGAACCGGCGTCGACTGACATCTAAACGGCGTTGGATCAACATCGACGACCCCCGAAGAGGGCTCGTCCGCTGGGTGTCGGACCGGAGTCAACTCGACCTCCAGCAAGGTGGGAATCTGTGGGGAGGAACGTCGCCGACTCGGAGTCGAGCTCCGCGCTGCAGCCGCATTCAGCGACTACGCAGGGAGCCCCACAGGGCTGTGCAAAGATGCTGCAGGAGGGCCAGACGTCAGAGTGGGATGCCCCTCCGGGCCGTGTCCCGACATTGCAACAACTCCAGAACCAGAGACCCTACCCCCACTGTGGGGCCCGAAGGTGCGCCAGGGAGAGGGGGTGACCCAAAAATGGCCGTCAGGGCCCTGGAATAGGCCTCCATCTGGGTCCGAATGGCCCCATCACCAGGAAATGGTGAGTAGGTTTGTCTGACTCTTGAGTGCCCGAGTCTGGTGAAGACCAGGAGCAGCGGGCCCCAACGTCACGCTTCCGCGAGGTCGGCGACCTCCGTGACTTCTTCCGGGGCTTACCTGGGGCAGGCGAGCGATGTCTGCGGGTACAACTCCAGGACCTGTCTCGAACAGGAACCTCAGTGTGGCATGAAGAACTGCGCCGCTTGGACTCCTCCTCTGGAGACGGAGGCCGGCGCTGCGAGGACTTGGACCTGGACAACCGGGCGGAGATCAACTTCATCCGTCGTGCCCACAGGGACTTCAGCTGCCAACAGGCGTCGCACTCCGTAGAGTCGTGGTGCTCAACCAAGCACCGCATACAGATCTTGTGTGGTTCCGTCGCCGACATCTGCACACTGGTCTCACACGACTTGAAGCCCGCAGGCATCGGCACAAAGGCGTTGAGAAGGCCCGAAAAACACAACAGGCCAGAGGAACCGCTTTTCCCGGATCTGCGTTGGGCAGCGGAAAAGAAGAAAATTGACGTCAGCGAGCCGGGGGAGACTTATATGGCTCCATTGACATCACTTCCGTGGACGGCGTCAGGACAGAGCAGGGTGACGCTGTCCCCCGGCACGCAGAGGTACTGCTGGGGGAAAAGTTTTCCGGATCCAATCTGATGCCTGGGGATATTCTAAGTTAAGGAATCTGCGGCTAGATGTCTCTATCAGATTCCTTTCTCTCTGGGGGAGATATTGTCTGACTGGGGACGTAAGTATCGATGTGGTTGGCTCTGAGTGGCTGAGGTATGCATGGGAAGGATTGTTGATTGGGCTAGGGTGGGCTCAGCTGACGGACGCCCCGGTGGTCCGGGAGGGACACAACCCTTTTGTCCTGATAGTGGAGACAACAGAAATGTTCATGGGTATTGGATGTGATGGTGCGAGTTGCATGATGTCCGAGTGGAGTGTGTTTGTGTTTTTGTTATTTTTTATATTGGCTAGTGTACTGAGCTATTCTTAATAAGATGTACAATTGGGGTGGGGGTGTGTTGTTTGGAGATCATATAGGGATGAACGTTGGTTTAAAACTGTGTCTACCCGGGGGGTCCGGGGTTTTCAATGTTCTAGATATGGGGGTGTTTTGCAGCGGCGGAAGGCAGGTCGGTAACATACAGGCTGTGGCTGGTGTTCATTGTTGGTCATGGGGCACTCTAAAACTATAACATGGAATGTGAGAGGGCTAAACTTGTTTCTAAAGAGTTATCAATGCAGACATATTTACGGTGGTAGGGTACACAGGTCGCTATGTTACAGGAGACTCACCTGCTAGACACTGAAATACAGAAACTCCACAAAAAATGGAGGGGACAATTGTTTGCATCTACGTTCTCTTCCTATGCCAGGAGGGTAGCCATATGGATAGCTCCACAGGTCCCATTTAAGCTCCGCAGCTATGAAGCTGATGTAGTGGGTAGATACGTTATAGTGCATGGTGATATAGATGGTATGGAGGTGTGCTTGGTGAATGTTTATGCCCCAAACTTGAATGACGTGGACTACTTTGGTGAGACTCAGTTACTGCCATATATCAGGATGCCAGTGGCATGGGCGGGTGACTTCAATTGCGTACTAGATGGTGCACTGGACAGACACCACCCCCCAAACACCACACCAAGCCGAATATGTCAGCAGCCCTGAGAGGGGTGATGGACAGGTATCAGTGTGTGGACATATGGCGTGAAACGCACCATGAAGAACGGCAGTAGACATTTTATACCCCGGCCCGCGCGGTATATAGCAGACTTGATAGGTTTCTGCTCTCCCATGAGTTGTGTGGTAGTGTGGGTGGGGCCACGGTACTGGGCCGCTTTCTATCGGATCATGCCCCTGTGCTGTTAGAATGGGTACCTGAGAGGATTAGGCCGAGAGTCCCAATATGGCGATTGCAATCACATGTGCTAAAAGACTAAATATTCAGAGAAGAACCTGGGAAAATCGTACTAAATTACTTCAATGAGAACTGGTCTACTACCAGAACTAGAAGTAATGAGTGGGATACATTCAAAATGGTCACTAGAGGGGACTGCCTGTCCAGGGTGGGGGCACCAGGAAATGATTAGAGGCCGAGCTGAGTGGGGCGGAAGACAAGTTGGCTAGACACGAGGGGTGCGCTATGGGTCAACCGTCAGATGCCCTCTTACAGGCACAGCGCGTAGTGGGGGAGACCTTGGATAGACTAGATTGCTTGACCTGCAGGGAATACCGGCAGCTGCTGCATAGAGAAGGGGACAGATCAGGTAGACTACTTGCGTGGTTGTTGAAACGTGAACGCCCACCCTCGATGATTCTTACATTGCATCGCCCCGAGGGAGGAACAGCAAATACACAAGTAGGTGTCAATGCAGTTTTATTCGCTCACCTGGCTGATACATACCACGGGATAGCGGGTGACAAGACGTCAGGCGGGAGTGACTTTCTCCGAGGGGTTCAACTACAGCGGCTTTTGGACGACCAGCGGGAGGAACTGGTGGTGGCACTCCAGCTTGAGGACCTTCAGGAAGCCCTACGGGGCATGGCCAGGTGCAAGGTGCCGGGCCCAGACGGTCTACCCGTTGAATTTGATCAGGCGTATGCCGATGTAATTCTTCCGTTTCTGTTGGATACGCTGTGGGTGGCTAAGCAAGCTGGAATCCTTCTCCACTCCATGCGTGAGGCTCAGATTGTCATGCTCCCCAAGCCTGACAGAGACCCCGAGGACCCTGCTGCATATAGGCCCTTGTCCATGCTCGAAGTGGACGCAAAATTACTGACCAAAGTTCTGGCTCTAAGACTACGAAGAGTAGTGAACTCATTGGTGCATGAGGACCAATGCAGGTTTATGGCGGGGAAAGGAACACACATGAACATACGTAGACTATCACATGTCCTCCACTTGGTAGCAGACATGAACCTCAGGGCGGCAGTAGTCGCCCTGGATATTGAAAAAGCCTTTGATACTCTACGGTGGGACTACATCTGGGAAGTACTGCGGAGAATGGGGTTTGGAAGCGAGTACATAGCCTGAGTCAACCTGCAATACCGCAAACTGATGGCCAGAGTGCAGACTGGGAGGCATGTGTCAGACGTTATAAAGGTTGGGAGGGGCAGATGGCAGGGGTGCCCATTATCCCCGCTTCTGTTCGCTCTGGTCAAGGAGCCTTTGGCGGTACGATTACGCAGAGATATGGCACCATGGGGTATAGAGGTAGACGGTCGCACTCATGTGGTTTCCATGTATGCAGACGATGCTCTTCTTTATGTGAGTGAGCCAGAAGAGGCGATCCCAGGAGCTTGGGAAATACTGAATTCATTTGGGGCCTCCTCTGCCCTCTGTATCAACTGCCAGAAAACAATCCTGTTTCCACTTGCTGCATTAGCGTGGGGGGCAGCTCACGATTTCCCCGTAGTTGGCATGGATTGGAAGTGCGACTGCTTCCGTTATTTCGGATTACAGATTGCTCATCAACCGGCGTCCCAGTATGAAATGAACATGGGGAGGGTCCTCGATGGGCTGCGGGCATGGATAACGTTTTGGAACAAGTTACCACTGCCGGTTATGGGGAGAGTGGCGGTATCAAAAATTTTACTTTTGCCTCGCTGCCTCTATGTGCACCAGAACTCCTTTTGTAAAATGCCTAAGTCTACGTTCAACACATCGAACAGTTTCCTGACCTCCCTGGTCTGGGCTGGAAAGCTGAGCAAAGCCAAACTGGAAACACTTAAACTAGACATGGATGGGGGGGCCTGGGGTTGCCAGACCTAAGGCTGGACTATATAGCTGGCCTGCTGCAATACGCTGCACAATGAGGCATGGGGAGCGCACGATTGTGACTGACCTGCTAGGACGATGGAATGAGGGTACGCATCTACAGCAGTTCTTAATGATGGGCTCTAGGGTCCCTAAAGCGTGCCCACACGTATTTCGGTGGGTTACGGAAGTCTGGGAGCAAGCAGTGACCCTGGTGGTCCGAAAGGCCCCATATGCTAGCGCACTGCCTCTGCATTGGTTGAAGTGTTTCCAGAATATCCAAGAGGTCATGGATATCTCGAAGTGGTACGAGAGGGGTTGTGTGACCGCGGGAGATCTATACTAGAACGGCACGTTCATGACCTTTCAGGAAGCTCAGGACTGGTTTCAGGTGCCACTGGGGAAATGTTTACAGTACGCCAAAATATCACGCACTGTGCAAGAGATGTGGAAAACATTTCCCGATGAACCTAAAGAGTCCTGTACTTTGGTCACATTGCTAGACCCGGATTCTAGTCGGGGGTTGAACCTAGGCATGATCAGGGCGATGGTGAATGGAGGAGAGCACTGGCACAGGTAGCAAAATCTACAAATAATGCGCAGTTCAAGTTAATCTAGTTTTATTACCTGCACCGTACATACCTGACCCCACAGCGAAGAGCGCGGTTCACCCCAGGGTTGTCTTCTGCGTGTCTGCGATGTGGAACGAACTCCGCCACGTTCCTGGACATGACCTCGAATTGTCCGCGCCTACAACAGTTCTGGAACCAGGTTGTGCTGTCCCTTAGTACAGCAACGGCCGTACAAAAAGCCACCTACATAAAGCGAGGTATCCTGGGTGTACTTCCGACTAGAAGAAGGGGACTAGGAGGCGCTATAAGTTTGCCTTATTGGGACTGGTCATGGCGAAATGGCAGATTGCGATCCACTAGTTACACCCAGCACCACCGAAGTGGTAAAATGGAGGAATGTTTTGAGGGTGTGGGTGGTAGCTGAGGAATGTCGCCTCAGAGCAGTATGTTCCGATGAGAATGCGGAGATCGATCTCTTGGAATAGGGACAAATATTTACTGAAGTGTCCACGGCAACAAACAAGAGTGAGAATGGGAGCACGCATAGTTCACCAAGCGTTGAGCCTACTCCATCACCAGCTAATGCAGCACCACCGCACGCGCCCTCTCGCACCATGAACACATGAACCAAAAACAATTCACGAGTAAACCGCTAGATTCTCTATATTAGAGGTACTGTGCCACCTGCCTGTCGCTGCCACGGGAGTGCGGGGAGGGGGTGAGGGTTAGATAAGGGGAAATCTATATTCCCTATTATGGTTATTGTTGTTACTATATTATTTTAGGATGCAGACCCTACCGTGATAAAAAATGTACTGCTGCTAAAATCAAGAGTAACTCGGCTCACGGGTAGTGAGATCGAGCAAAACAATGGGATGTCATGCTCAAAGCTTTGGATGTACAATGGCCATAGATGTTGAAAAAGTACATGCATGTCCTTGTTATTTATAAGCTGGAAGCAGTGATTAATAAAAACTAGTTAAAAAAAAAAATCCCAAAGCAGGATTTTCTTTCTGAAAATAAAGACGTTTTGGATAGCAGTAAGTGAAAGCAAAAACTAACCATTTGCTCACCCACTCTAAATAGGGCGAATGGACAAATGGCAAAACTGCCAATGGCCCTTACTCCATCGGGCCGTCGGAGGAGCATGTCAGCAGCAGAAACATAGTAGTCTCCGTCACTGACATACTGAAGGCCCGTCCGATTCTAAATGAGGTGGAAAGACCTTCAGTACGGCTGAAAGGAGAGTCGGTCGTCTTTGCAAAGGAGTATCTTTTTCCACTGTACTCTAAATCAGGGACTTAGTCAATCAAAAAGTATCACACAGATTAGCCTTAAAATCTATAAATCAGTTGCTTTTCAACTCAATATATGGCTTGACATGGGGCTGGTAAAATTTTTTGAGAGGAGAGGAACCACAGACCTTCACAGGGGAGACACCATCTTGTACTGTTGGTTGCATAGCCCATCTAGACACATTTATTTCTTCTCCCACTATGCCTCAGGGAGAATAGTCCCCTTGGAAGTACCCAAATGATTGTGAGAGGCCATTGAAGGCTGCTTTTATGCACCCAATATCTGCCACATTTCTATGACGTAATTTCCTTACGTCTAATTTATATATTAGACGTAAGAGGTCTAAATGACGAACTACGCTCCTCTAAAAGAGCAACTGGGATTTTTGGTCACGTTCATTACCTGATATTTGCTATTTTGGGGCTTATTTACACGTCACTTTTCCCATGTTAAAAATGACGCAAAAGTGGCGCAAGTGGCTTGTAAATAAGCCCCATTCATTTTCAGTTTGAGGCTTTTAACTCAGCCTTGTTATTTGATCGAAGGTTCATGTATCTCTCTAATTTTTAATATTATGATGTGGTACATCTAATTTTATCGTGGTGTATGTCCACTAGTATGTTATTGCAGCGCTATCAGAGGTCAGGTACCTTCTTGCACTGGTCTCTATGTTTCAGTCACTGGTTGGAGTGTATGTTTGAGGTGCCCAGACTTCTAAATATGCCCAGTTGAAACGGAGGACGATAACATATTGAATAATTTAAAAAGACAGTAAGGCTCAAAGCTTGACACCATGTCTCCCCTTCCCCACCCTATACCTCACTAGGAATGTGACATTAGTTTATGGGCGTTCATAGGTTTTGTCTCAGGAGTTGAAAGCAATAGCTCTAAAGTTTCATCACAAGTCACTCTGATGAAGGTTGTCACAAATGTGTAAATTACCTCTAAACACTCTACTAAAGCTCAGGTTAAACTCTTCCATCCTTAAATGTGTTAATTTCAAATTACCCATTAAGTAGATGGAGTTTCTGTTTCGATCAAAGACAAAGGAAATTGTTATGCTTTCCCTTCACTAGGGATAACACACTATGGAGCTTATTTACAAGCCCCATGCACCGCTGGTGCGTCACTTTTAATACGGGAAAAGTGATGCAGCGGCGGCGCAAGGGGCTTGCAAATAAGCCCCTCTGAGTCAACCCAAAAAACAATCACAGCTCCTTTCAGCTGAAGTGTTTGGACTACTGACAGATTTTGAAAATTGATGAAGGCCTGTTTACAAATGTACGATAAATTAATTCCTCTCTAGTATAGCCATTGCATTTCCTTTTAGTAACTGACTACATGATCTGTGCAGCTGTTATACTGCCCCAGCACTGCCATAGACCCAATAATGAATGGGTCAGCTGAAAAATGTACATATGCAGACTGAAAGTATGCCGTTAATATCCACCATGCTGCCATACATACCATGTGTACAGAAGGCTAAGTTTAGCACCAGCGCTAGGGAAAACACAGGGGTGTGCCGTATTGTGAATGAATGAATGATGCAACTTTTAAAGCGCATGAATGCCCGGAGGCGTCTTGGCGCTATGCAGAGTAAAGAAGAGTCAACGATGTCCTGAATAGTATTGTAGGAGTAGTGTTGTAAATACGGTGCATCCCTGCGTTTTGGAAATGTTGGAGCGCAGCACTGTTTTTTTTGACGCAGCTCCGCGCTCTGACATTTCTTTGTACATATGCCCCACAGTCTCTTCATTTAATGTTTAGCACACTGGCGGTGAGGAATGGCCAGAGCCTCAAAGTCCTGTGAAATACTGTTGACTAGCCCCATCTGAAGCATCTTATTACCTCAAGTTTAGATTACACCTTGAGAAATCACCAGTTAACAATGTCCCTCCTTCACGCCAAGGCACGGGTGATTTTTCAGGGAAAAGCGACAGAGTGGTGCCTAAGACACGCAACAAGGGCACAATAATCTGCGGTGAGCAGTGGAAAGGCAATCCTTGGCAAGTCGCTGGTCTGTGTCTTAATACAGAAGTGGCAGCCATGATTCATGCTGTGAAGGAGAGGGTCATACAATTTCGGGCCTCTGGACTTTATACACTTGAGCCAGGGGTCTTCACTGAGGAGATTTGAAATGGAGGTGAAAGGCCAAATAGTGGATCTCTGGATGGTTCACAAGTTTCCCATTTAGTCAGTCATGGTCCAAGCCCCAGACCTTCAGCAGTAGCTGTCAAGGTGCAGTGCCTGTCTTTCTTTCATTTTTATTTTTAGTGATTGGTTTCATGTAAGGTGCTCATGCAGAACAGGGCTTTGCAGCACGGGGGAAGATATAAAGAGAGCCGTGAGAAAGCCAAGAGAAAAGGAAGCAGGTATACATGGCTTTTACAAGTTAAGAATAGCAGGCAGATATTTTATGTTACTTACGTTCAGGCATGCTGAGGGAAGATAGGGATTTAGATAATGGCAGAAAGTTTTAAGCACCGAACCTGGAAACCAATGCAAAAGCCCAGCTCCTAGATTTATCAAATGGTGTGATGGTTCTGTGCAGATCACAGTCCACTGTCTCAGACCCCTGAACTGTAAAACATGGGAGTACTTGTAAAAAGATGATAATGTCTCCTCAAAATTCAAAAATGATTATTTCTTTAATGTGAAGAAGACTTTCATCTTACTACATTAGATCATATCACTGCATTGAGAAGTAGTTATTAAAAGTGATAGTTTTTTAAACATGAACTCAGAAACATTTCTGCCTCAAACCTCGCTCAGATGACAATGTCACTGGTGAAAAAAGAAGTATGTCAGTTATCACATGTACTCATATGTGGATTAGATTCGTATCATAAATCGAGGAACATTACAGCCTAAAAAAATCATACAATCAAACATAAAAGGTTTTTAAACAAAGCTCTTCCTAATTATTTGAAGGTGCTCTCTTGTGAAATAATGAAGTAAAAGGAGGCTCAGTGAAATAAAATATTTGTCTAGGATCACACAATTTGGTCAAGTAGGGAAGCCGGGATTGATCTCAGGTTTTCTGGTTGCACATTGTGCAAATCAGCCACTAGATGGGAGTCTATTTTCACCTCTCCTTTTTTACATCAAAGGCTAATGCTGTTTTAGGTCGCAGCCGCTGTCTGGTTTGCTAAAGACATTTTGGGGACATTCAGAAAGTTGACCTAGGAATGCATTCCGCCCTTTGCATACCATTGGTTTTGTAATTCACATTTTCTGGCTTTCTATTTACTGACTTTATTTGCTTTAGGCTGTCCAGCTTGAGCTCGTCCTTCTTGTTGCACAAACCTTGTTTACTGTATTCTTCCCAAACGCACTTGTCACTTTTGCTAATAATTCAAAGACAGAGGTAAAATGTCTTCTGATGGATCTTGGTGTTTACTTTGCCTTTGCTGACTTCAAAGAGAGAGCTTTTATAGGAAAGAGGAATGCAGATTACTCTTCCTCTGGAGCCCGCTCGTGCCCCTCTTATGCTCCAGTTTAAGAGGCTGTAACATAACCCTTAGATTGCACATCATGTAACATGCGGATGACAGATTTTTATTTTAGCTAGATAGGTAAGTGGGTTACTGCTTGTAACACAGAGATCCTTTTGTTACTTGCAGTTAAAACATTGTACTCCCTTGAATAGAGGACAGTGAGCTACATCTTGTAACTCTCATTGTTTTTGCAATAAACATCTGGTACATTGATTTACATACTTACATGATTTATTGTCAATGTGTAATATGTATTTTATGTAAATCGCTCTGACACCATGCACTGAGATAAGTAGCCCTATAAAAGAAAACAGTGGTATTAACAGTGTTATTTGTGCAAATACTGGGACAGACCTACACATCTAACATTCTTACAAAGCATGCCTCTCTTAAGGACCTGGAAAGTGATAACAAGCCGAGAGCTTTTCGTTCTCCTCCTTTCCATTTAAATCTAAGTGTGAGCCTCCAGACAGCAACCAGCCAGGATCAGATTGGAACAAAGGGAGGTCTGATGGATTCTTTACATCGGCCTTTATCTTAGGCCCAGCTGGAGGTAAAAATACATAATTAAGTAAAAATGACGCCTTCCAGCCTGCATCTTTCTGCTTAGTAGAATGAAAGCATACAACAGTGCAGGCACTGCTAGTCCAGAGTCTGAAAATGACACTGGGAAGTTCAGCATAGGGAAAGTCGTTCTTCACAAAAAACAACACATCACTGCTTTTCTAAGCACCTCAGACCACCTCTTTCTTCCTCATCCTTTGAAGACACACTTCCAGGAGCTTACTTTATTTTCAAAGAGCAAGTGCAGTTTCACCAGGACACTAAGAACGCATGTAAACATTAAACCTACGATACTGCTTCAGTTTACTTTTTAAACAGACAAAAAGAACACAATTTGTTTACTTGCACTAGCGGATACCACACACTGCCTACACCCGACTCTACATTTTGACCCTAACTCCATGTTAAAATACACAGTATGCTGTTGCACGGCTATTGTGTGCTAACACCACAATTTATCACCCTGCTTTGGGGACACATACCAACAACACATCTCTCATCATCAGTCATTCTGAACTACACTTACGAGACTGGACATCACATTTGTGCAGTGGGTACAGTGGCACCATGCCCAACACAAACACAATGAACATGAACCATAACTTCTTCTGTCCCTAAACTCACTTCACTCCTCCCAACTCCCCCATGCTTTTACAACGTCCTAACTTCCATTCAGGCGCTGTCAACGAGCTCCCGGGCGGTAATTTCACTCCTTTGTGCTTTTATGCACAAACGTGCAAGTTGTAAAATTTACCTTTCTGCTACTTGTAAAGAAACAGACACCACAATCTTATCAACACTCTGAGGATCCCTCTTCCACCCACCCAAAGGTCAACCCCCCCCCCCCCCCAACCTCCTCTCCCCCTGCCTTTCCAAATTCAAAGCTTCACAATCTGCCTTTCGGTTATTTAGGTTATTTTACCACTTTGCCTGACACTGTGTCTACTCACACTTCACCACATGCTTGAACAACAATTACACTGCATCCTTGAAGCCCTTCCACCACGAACAATTAAAAACATGTACTCTTTCAGGCCTCGTCTTTCACTTACTAAATCACATAAGCAACCAAACAGGCCTCTCGCTTTTTATTACTTTTCCAGCTCTACCCTATTCAACATTAATAAGTGAGCTTGAATTACAATTACATGTACTATGTGCAGTAACACCCTATGCCAAAAATAAGATCAATATACAATAATTGTTGGTTGTTGCACAGTAAAATACAGCTGCATATTTAATGAATACCACTACAACTCAGGGAACACTACCTCTGTCTCAGAGCGCTTTTAATTAAAATAGACTTGACCTCCTTCTGCTGTCACCTCTAAACCCACGCCAATGTGTTCTTTGGAAACAACAACCACTCCTTGTCAATTCCTATTTCATAACACTTTAGCAGTGTCTTATTCTCCCGTCTCTACCTTTTGCACACACACTTCTATGTCACTCTTTCTATTTGTGCAATAGGTGCAGTCGCACAAGGACAATCTGGCATCAAGGACACTTTGAAAGCAAATTACTGCTTCCATTTGCATTTTATTACAAGACACAAGGATACCATTGCTTTCATGCCGCAAGGGACCTTGATACACTGCCTCATGTACAATCTGTTGTTAACTACAAGATAATCCTCTAAGATTTCACTCCCACACACACATTTTCATGTGGCAGCCTTAGCCTGCCTTTACATGCTCGTTAGCACCAAATTCATGTTAGAGAGATCCCTACAAAATGCAATGGACAACATTTTTTACAAAATGAAACAAAAAACGCAATGCGCATTCGTGCAACAGATGCAGTTGCAACATGTGTCAATACTACATGTAACATAAAACATGGAGGACCACAGGGCGTAGGAGTCACATTTCATCCATATGGGTAGGCATTATATTTAAAAGTGCTTGGTTTCAAGAAGTAGTGACTTAGGATTTGAAACATTGTATAGTGTTTGTAGTTGTGTTCACTAATACCAATGTATTTCTAAATAAAGAAAACATTTTTACCAATCTTTGCATAATGAAACACTGCAGAAAAGAAACAAGCATTGGCATACCCAATAGGTCTTGCCTTTGGGACCTTATAAGTATTTATTTATGCAGCACAATATCCTTGGTGCAACATCAACTGTTGCATGGCTAAACACTTATAATGTTCCAAAGGTGAGACCAATTGGCTATGCCAATGCTTGTTTGGTTTATTTTGGGTGGGCGACCGACTGGTGTGGAACACAGCCGCAGAATATCTGTGCACGCGCGAGGCTTGCCTTCGCCTTGTCTCGGATTCACCAGCGGCCTTCACGCTGGCCTGTTATTGTCTTTGCTGCCAGCTGTGAAAAGGAATGTTCTTGAGAGATTTTCCTTTTTTTTGAAGTTGATTAGTAAAGTAATCCGAGGACCAGCTTCAGACTGTCCTACTTATTAACCAATTAGCCAAATGCCGTCAGTAATTTGCGCCATCTGTTGACATAGAACAGCTGGATAAGGGACTGGTTACAGAACTCACGCGGGGACCACGATTTGCCTAATTATTCCAGAATGAAAAGTGCCCTGTGAGTAGTTTCTTTCTACATGTTTCTGCAAGTTCCTTGCGTGGGCGCCTCATAAAGCATGGTTAAAAGGTTGTCCACAGATTGTGACAAATCTGATTAAAAAAAGCCAGGGTCTTTAATCTGATATCAGAGAGTAAATACTAAAGGCATTTCACCTCTGGGATCGGGCGGCGCTCGGAAAATGATAAAGTGCCTGACTATCTCCTCGCAAAGTGCGTCCTCATCACAGCAGACATGACTTCTGAATGTTATCCGTGCTTTTAAATAAAATATACCTCTAACCAGGGGAGAGAGAGAGAGAAATAAGGGAAGAGAGAGTGAATGAAGGGGAGAGAGAGAAATAAGAGGAGAGGGAGTGAATGAAGTGGAGAGAAAGAGAGAGAGAGAAAGAGGGGAGAGAGAATGAAGGGGGAGAGAGAGAGAGAGAGAGAGAGAGAAAGAGAGGAGACAGAATTAAGGAGAGAGAGAATTAGAGTGGGGGGAGAGAGAGAGAGGGAAGAAGTAAAAGAAAAACACACTGCTGGCAGTGCAATCGTGTGTTTGCTAGCAGTGGTGCGTGCGTGTTTGTGCTCTTTTTGGAAGCACGTGCTTGTGACGTGCCCCTGCGTGCTCCCGCAAGGTGGATACCACCACAAGCACGAGTATGTGCTTTGAAAAAGAGCAGAGCGACGGCTAAAGGTCCTCCTAATCAGCGCATGCGCGCTGCGTAGGCGAGACCTAAAAAGCACTATGATGTAACCAGTGCTAATGCGCTTTTTTGTTTTAAGTGCATTAGAGCTGGATGCATCACAGTCATTACTATTATTATTTTTAGCCATGCTGCACAGGAAAAAGTGACGTACCGGCGGCGCAAGGGGCTTGTAAATAAGCCCATCATTTTGACTGAGCTGGAAATATCGACTGAGCATAAATAAGAGTATCGACCCAATAGGAATTGCAACTAGTGACGTAATGCACCACTTTTTCCCTGGATCAGTATCCCAAATGTAAAAACGAATGAGAATTTGATGGGAAAATACCTCCCATATTATTTTTGCAGCTTCAATCAGGGAAAACCTGTATCATCGCGATGTTATTCCCCATTTCTAATTACAGGACTTGAACTGGGAATGTAACACTTCACACTGTGAATATTGCAACTGGTAGTAATGCTTTTCCCCATTTGTGGAATTACCTACCAAAATAATAACCACCTCATAATGAGGTCTTCAGGTCAATCAATCAATCAATCAATCATAGTATTTGTAAAGCGCACTACATACCCGTGAGGGTCTCAAGGCGCTGGGGGAAGGGGGGATGCTGCTACTGTTCGAAGAGCCAGGTCTTGAGAAGTTTTCTGAAGGTCAGAAGGTCTTCAGTCTGCCGTAGGCAGATGGGGAGGGTGTTCCATGTCTTGGCGGCGAGGTGGGAGAATGATCTGCCGCCGGCAGTCACTCTTCGGATGCGGGGGACGGTGGCGAGGGCGCAGTCTGCGGATCGAAGCTGGCGGGTGGGGGTGTAGAGGCTGAGTCGGCTGTAGAGATACGCTGGTACGGTGTTGCGGAGTGCCTTGTGTGCGTGGGTGAGGAGCTTGAAGGTTATCCTCGTGTTGATGGGGATCCAGTGTAGGTCTCTTAGGTGGGGTGTGATGTGGCTGCAGCGAGGGATGTCGAGGATTAGGCGTGCGGAGGCGTTCTGGATGCGTTGGAGCCATTTTAGGAGTTTGGCTGGGGCTCCTGCATAGAGTGCGGTTGGTGCGGGTGGTGGTCGTCGAGGGAGCAGGAGTCTTGGCGGTTACCGGGGTGGTGACGGCGTCGAAGCTGTCATGAATGTCTGCGATCTTGCGATGGAAGCAGGTGGCCAGTGAGTCACACAGGTCTTGTGATGGTGGAATGTCGTTGGTGTTGGAGCTGGGGTTGGAGAGTTCCTTCACGATGCTGAAGAGCTCTTTGCTGTTGTGTGCGTTGTTGTCTAGGCGGTCTTTGAAGGAGGTCCTTTTGACGGATCTGATGAGGTGGTGGTGTCTGTGGGTGGCGTTCTTGTGGGCTGTGTAGCTTTCCGGTGTTTGTTCGCAGGTCCAGGTTTTTCCGAGTTTTCAGCAGGTTCGCTTGGAGGCCTGGAGTTCTTTGGTGAACCAGCTGGCTCTCTTGCTGGTGTGGGTGTTGGGGGGGTTTCTTGAGCGGGGAGAGGGTATTGGTGCAGTCGTCGATCCATTGTCTGAGGTTGCGGGCTGCGGCGTCGGTCGGGTCTGCGGGTTGGCTCTGGGCGAGGGCGTTGGTTAGCTGGTCCTTGGTGACTTTGCTCCGGCTGCGGCGAGGCGTCTGCTGGGTACAGTGGTGTGTGGTGGGTTTCCGGAAGGTGAAGTGGATGCAGCGGTGGTCGGTCCAGTGGAGTTTGGTGGTGCGGTTGAAGAAGACGTGGGAGCTTGCTGAGAAGATGGGGTCCAGTGTGTGGCCGGCAGAGTGGGTGGGTGTTGTGACGAGTTGTTTGAGTCCGAGGTTGGTGAGGTTGTCAATCAAAGTGGTGGAGTTGGAGTCGTTGTTGTTCTTGAGGTGGAAGTTCAGGTCTCCGAGGAGGATGTAGTCTGTGGAGGCGAGGGCGTGTGTGCTGATGAAGTCGGCGATGGAGTCGCTGAATTGCGGTCGGGGTCCGGGGGGTCTGTAGATGAGGGTGCCTCTGAGGGTGGTGTTGGGGTCGGCGTGGATCTGGAATTGCAGGCGTTCAGCGGTGCTGAAGGTGTCGTCGGAGTCTGTCGAGATTTTGAGAGTTTTTCTGTGGACGATGGCAATTCCTCCTCCAGCTCCGTTGGTGCGGTCCTTGCAGGTGATCTTGTAGCCTTCCGGGATGGCTATGGCGATGTCGGGTGCCGAGGAGGGGTTCAGCCAGGTCTCCGTCAGGAAGGTGATGTCTGGGGCGTTGGTGTCAAGTAGGTCCCAGAGTTCGGCGGCGTGTTTGCAGGTGGAGCGGGTGTTGAGCAGGATGTATCTGAGAGAGTTAGGGTCTTTGGTGGGTGGGTTGGCAGGTCGGATGCTGGTGAAGCTGCAGTTCCGGCAGGAGAAGGGTCCTTGGGTGTGCTTCGGGGTGGCCAGGCAGCAGGTGCGTCAGCGTCCGGGGTTGAGTGCGTGGAGGGTGCTGGAGACGTAGCGGAGGCGGGCATCGTGGGGTTCACGGGGGCCAGGGGCCCTGGCCCTGGTCATGGACTGGCTTGCCTTTGGCACGCCCGCTGCGTGCGTCCGCTGTGTGGCCTCCATATGAGGGGTGTGGAAGGGAGGAGCAGCTGGGAGGCGGGAGTGGGGTGGCAAATGGGAGTGCAAGTGGGCGGGGCCGCAGGGGACGCAGCGGCAGGAACCACGGAGGGGGGAGCAGGGGGGTCACAGAAGGCAATGGGACACGGGCAGAACGGGGGACATGAGGAAAAATGGGGCACAGAGGAGACACAAGCAAGAGGAGGCAAGGCAGCAGAAGCAAGAATGTACAGAGCAGTCACAATCAAAACAATCAAAAACGGTGGCACAGACCTAGTTGTTAACGGCAGCAGCAGCAGAGGGCACACAAGGGGGCTGTGTGGCGGTGAGGGGAGCGACCTGCCTGGTGGCAGGGTCAAGGGTCGCTCTCTCTACCGCTGCGTGGCCTCCATATGAGGGGTGTGGGAGGGAGGAGCAGCTGGGAGGCGGGAGCGAGATGGCAAATGGGAGTGCAGGTGGGGGGCCGCAGGGGACGCAGCGGCGGAAACCATGGAGGGGGGGCGGGGGGGTCACAGAAGGTAATGGGACATGGGCAGAACGGGGGACACGAGGAATAATGGGGCACAGAGGAGACAAGCAAGAGGGGGCAAGGCAGCAGAAGCAAGAATGTACAGAGCAGTCACAATCAAAACAATCAAAAACGGTGGCACAGACCTAGTTGTTAACGGCAGCAGCGGGCACACAGGGGGGCTGTGTGGCGGTGAGGGGAGCGACCTGCCTGGTGGCAGGGTCAAGGGTCAGGTAGGAATGCTCGGCTGTTTAAAGTCAGAAGACTGAGGCTTTTAGAAATGGGCATGAATAAGAAGACAATATCAGCCCTGGATGCAACAAAACACTATGGGCCCGATTCACAGAACTAACTTAAGACAAAATCCTAAACTTACTACCATTTTGGTATTCACAGAAGGCTTACTCATTTCGGTATTCACAGAAGGCACTTACTCATTTCGGTATTCACAGAAGTTAGGAGTCCTAACTTTAGGACTCCTAAATGCCTTCTGTGAATACCGAAAGTCTTAAAATTAGGATTTTTCTCAGTTTAGTAGTAGTATAGTTAGGACTCCTAACTTTAGGACTCCTAAATGCCTTCTGTGAATACCGACATTCTTAAAATAAGGATTTTTCTCAATTTAGTAGTAGTAAAGTTAGGACTCCTAACTTTAGGACTCCTAAATGCCTTCTGTGAATACCGAAAGCCTTAAAATTTGGATTTTTCTCAGTTTAGTAGTAGTATAGTTAGGACTCCTAAGTTTAGGACTCCTAAATGCCTTCTGTGAATACCGAAAGTCTTAAAATAAGGATTTTTCTCAATTTAGTAGTAGTAAAGTTAGGACTCCTAACTTTAGGACTCCTAAATGCCTTCTGTGAATACCGAAAGCCTTAAAATTAGGATTTTTCTCAGTTTAGTAGTAGTATAGTTAGGACTCCTAAGTTTAGGACTCCTAAACTGAGAAAAATCCTAATTTTAAGACTTTCGGTATTCACAGAAGGCATTTAGGAGTCCTAAACTTAGGACTCCTAACTTCTATGAATACCGAAATGAGTAAGTGTCTTCTGTGAATACCAAAATGAGTAAGTACCTTCTGTGAATACGAAAATGGTAGTAAGTTTAGGATTTTGTCTTAAGTTAGTTCTGTGAATCGGGCCCTATCGGTCCTGTATTAGTTTGAATTGCATAATATTGTTCTCTGTTCTCTTGCTGTAATTACTTTATGGAGATAGTAAAATATGCAAGTTATGAAATATGCTTGTGAGCCGCCTTTCATGAAAGAGCCCTCGTTGTTTCTTCCAGACCTGTTGCGGTGCTAGTTGCAAGTTGTGCCCAACAGCGTCACACGTCGGAGACGGAAGGACAACCTCTGGCGTATCTTGACTACCTCCCATTGCTGTCCGAGGTCTTGAGTAGGTTTTTCTGTCTGTAAAGAGGGGAAAGCTTGATTTCAGTATCCTGTGAGACAGGAGCTTCAACGAGCAACTGAAAGAAGTGACAGGGCACTGCTTCCTTTGGGCTCCCCCCAGAAAAGGAAACTCCCCGCGCTGATTGACTCATTTGGCCGGTGGCAAGTCCGGAGTCTGGGCTCGCGGCCAGGACCAGGGCTGTGTAAGACCTGCAGCACGAGCCCCTGTCTTAACTCTCCCTTCCATCTGGTGGCAGGTCCTTCCGGGCTGTGTCTCTGCCGCTGGGACAGTAAGGCCAGGGCAGAGTAGGGCTGCTGCTCTCTGGGAACGATAGCAGGGCCATGGCCGGAACTGGGCTACTGAAAGCAACAAAGTGGCAGTAACAGAGCACGTGGGTACGACATAAAACAACAGAATAAGTAAATAACAATCGGTGTTACGTGAAAAGCATGCAATACTTGTATTCGCTAGCATGGAGCAAAGTTTGGATGTTCAGCCTTTATAAATCTTTTTTTTTACCTTTGCCAACTTTTTTAACTTAACGCAGTGATTGTTTTTTTTACAGCAAATAAGGTGGATGAAGAAAATATGCAAAACATAGCTTACTGCAGGTGAAAAAAAGCCCTAACAAATCCCATTTTTACAAGCAGATTTTCCCCACTTTTTTTTGGGTGGGAAAAGTCTGTTAGAAAATATCACGAAGCACAAGTCTTGTGTACTGCACGCATGTTGCATAGCGCTAATTTACACGGGTTTTGTCTCTTTCAGTGCAATTACAGCCCACATAATTCTGCTGCTCCGAATGGGATGCGAACTGTACGCCTACTCATCACTGCATCCCATACAATCAGTAGCTAGTTGCGCACAATCTGTTCCCTCAAAAGCGCCTGAGAAGTGATTAGCCACAACTGTCATCAACATCTAGCAACAGGAGACACCATGCAACTGGGCAGAACACTCTCTAATTCTGTGCTACTTTCTACAGAGCATTTTAATTTGGCGCTTACTTTATTTTAGTTATTTCAGATAACCTATCCTTGACAAAGAGTATGTTTCTTATATATTAATAACATCTGGGACATAAGGTGCTGTATATTAAAAAGAAAAGGCATGCAGGGTCTAATTGAGGCCAAATTACAAACACCAAGATGGGACAGTTAAGTGAAACTAGAATCTATAATCGGGACAGTATAAATGAACAAAGTCAAGCATGTGAACCAGCCAACCAGACATCAAAGGAAACAAGTGGCCGTGAAAGTGAAAGTGATCGAGAAGGCCACACTAATTAAAGCACACACGAAGCGGCATTTTCGTTGCTATAACAACGAAAGCTTCGCAAGATGGCGTCGGACTGTCCACAGTCCGACGGACACGCGCATGCTGTTTGCTATGGACAAATGGCAACAGCAGCCATGTTTGTCCATGCAGACGCGTGCATGAAAGCCCTTGCAGAATCGATTCCAAAAGGTACTCGCAATAGCGAGTGCAGCGCTTGCGCTGCTTTCGCTAGGCGAGACCTAAAAAAGCAAGCACTATATCTTTCAGTCTGCATACAGGTATTTGATGACAGTTCATAGCTCACTGTGCAACATTAGGATTGTACATGATGAACTGCATGTAACAAAGGGATATCTGTGACAACAGCAGAAACCCACTGAGCGACCCATATAAAATACATTACCGTGATATGCACTACACGTTCTTTGCAGCAGGCATATGAACCCTCTGCCCTACTTTATTATGAGTTAAAACTAACATTTGACATAACTGTGATCACTCGCCAGCACATACATTAATTACAGGCTTATCATGCCTTTATTATTATTGTTCAGACACTGCTGGACACACAGAGAGTGGTGGCACTGGTCGCACCACCTTAAAGCACTGGTACCCAAAAACATTACTCTATGCATATCCACTCTACGCCACTCCATTCTACTGTACGCTACTCTACTATATGCCACTTCACTGTATTCTATTCCACTCCACGTTATTCAATGCAACTCCACTGTACTCGATGCAACTACACTGTACTCTATAAAACTACACTGTACTCTACACCACGCAGCTCTACTCGACTCCACTTTACCACATCCCATCTTAATCTATGCCACTCCATTTTACTCTACCCCCTCTACTGCACACAATACCATTCTATGCACACACCACTCTATGCCACTCTACTCTACACCACTCCACTCTGACACTTTACTCTACTCCATGACGCTCTACGTTACTCTACTCTACTCCACTCCACTCATTCTACTCCACTGCACTGCACACAATGCAACTCCATGCCACTCCACTCTATGCCACTCTACCACATGCTACTCTGTGCCACACTACACCATGCCACTCCATTCTATGCCACTTTACTCTACGACACTCTACTCTACTCCACTCATTCTACTCCAGTGCACTGCACACAATGCGACTCCATGTCACTCCACTCTATGCCACTCTACCACATGCCTCTCTGTGCCACACACCATGCCACTCCATTCTATGCTACTTTACTCTACTCCATGCCTCTCTACACCACTCTACGCCATGCCACTCTACTCTACTCAACTCCACTCCATTTTACTCTATGCCACTCCACTCCACACAATGCCACTCTATTCTATGACACTCTACTCTACGCCATTCTGCCATGCTGCACCACTCTACACTCCGCCACTCTACTCAATGCCACTACATACCACTCCATGACACTCTCTTCCAGTCCACAAAATGTTACTCTACTCCACCCCACCTTATGCCACTCCACACAATGCACTCTGTGGCACTCTTCACAAGGTCACTCTATTCTGTGCCACTCTACTCTATGCCACTCCACGCTGCTTTACTCCACACCACTCCACTCTCCATCACTTTACTCAATGCCACTCCTTTCTACTGTATGCCACTCCACCGTACTCTATGCCATGTCACTCTGATCTACGTCACTCCACATCACTGTACTCTATGACACAGCCCTCTGCTTCACTCTACCCCATCACATTCTTCTCTACCCCTCTCCATTGAACACAATGCCACTCTACGCCACTCCACTACATTCCAATGTGCCACACTATGCCATGCCACTTCACTCTATGCCACTTTACTCCATGCCACTGTACTCCACTCTACTGTACTCTACCCCACTCAATTCTACTCAACGCCACTCCATTCTATTCTAAACCACTCCACTCCACACAATACCACTCTATACCACTCCACACCTTGTCACTCTACTCTAAGCCAAGCCACTCCAACCTACTCTGCGCCACTCTACTATATGCCACTCTATGGCACTCTACTCTTTGTCACTACATGCCACTCTATTCTGCTCCACTCTACTCTACACCATTCCATGTCACTCTACTCCAGTCCAAGCAGTGCCACTCTACTCTAGGCCACGCCACTCCAGTCTCTGACATTCTACACCACACCACTCTACTCTATGCCTCTGCATGCCAGTCTACTCTACTCCACCCTACGCCACTACATTCCACTCTACTCTAGTCGACTCTACTCCAGTCCACACAGTGCCACTCTACGCCACGTCACCCTACTCTAGACCACTCTACTCTACGCAATGCCACTCTACGGCACTCTACTTTGTCTCACTCTACTCTGCGCTATTCCACTTCACTCTATGCCACTTTATGCCACTCCACTCTATGGCACTCCACGCTACGGCACTCCACGCTACGGCACTTCACCCCCACACTACTCCATGTTCTGCTCTATTCGAAGCTACTCTAATCTATGTCACTCTACACCATACAATGCAACTCTACTCAACTCCACTCTACCCCACTCAATGCCACTCCATGCCACTCCACCCTACTCTACGCTACTCTTCTCTATGCCACTCTACTCTATGCCACTCCACTCTATTCCCAATCCACTCTATGCAATGCCACTTTACTTCATTCTACTATACTCCACTCTACACCATTCCATACAATGCAACTCTGCCACTCTACACCACTCCACACAATGCCCTCTACTCTATGCCCTTCTACTCTATTCTATGCCACTCTACTCTATGCCACATAGTGCCACTCTATGCCATACAATGCCACTCTGTCACTGTACACCACTCCACTCTACTCTATGCTAGTCCACTCAATACAATGCCAGTCTACGGCACTCTTCGCCATTCTACTCTACGCCACTCCACTCTATGCCAGTCCACTCTACTCCACTCATCACATCACTCTACTCTATGAACTGTCACTCTACTCTATGCCACTCCACTCTACACATCACTCTAACTCTACTTCACTCCATGCAATAATACTCCACTCAACATCACATCACTCTACTCTATGAACTGTCACTCTACTCTATGCCACTCCACTCTACACCACATCACTCTAACTCTTCTTCACTCCAAGCAATGCCACTCTATGGCACTCTACACCATTTTACTCTATGCCACTTCACTCTACCCTATGCCACTCTACATCACTCTACTCTACGCTACTCCACTTCACACCACTCTGCGCCACACCACTAGCTTGTAGCCATGCTGAACAACAACCACGCTGCAGTATAACTTAGCTAAAAGACACTGGCAAAGTCAATAGCTCTCACATAGGCGACACCTATTTGTGTTGCCAATGCTTGTCTTTAACTTTTGGTGCAAAAGGTTAGAGCGTTGATGGCAGGCAGAAGCCACATACCATTGCCCGTGGAATGTGCTCCTCACACACAAAGGATTCGACACTGTAGAACAGTGCTAGGGTTTGAGCTCATGCTACACAGATCTGTGTAGAAATGATGAAATGTAGTGTAAGAGGAGAAAGGTTTATTAAGCAAGGAAACAGGTGAGCGCCAGGCAGTACAACCTCCACTCCAGGACACCAGTAATAACTGACGCCCTGGATTGGAACTCACGATGGTGACAACGAGTATTCCACCCCACACTCCACATAATAGAATTAAAGGGAGAGAATTACAATTGCAATGCAAATACCACAGTGTCCTGCAGCTCCCAGGTTAATAATCCTGGGACAGACTTTACCTTGCATCCTTGTGAGTTCAACCACTGGGACAGATAATCACACCTACTACATACATGTCAAGAGACAATTCTGTTTGTAGTGAAAGGATTATAAAAGGTAAATGTAATATTGTATTTCAAAACTCATCAGCCTCTGCTGGGTTCACGGCTCTGCGTTTCGTCCACGTTTGTGTATTTTTTGGTTTCCTCGCCTACACTGCAGCTGATTTTGCTAAATCGGCCCTTTCACCTCGCCATGATGTCCTTGCGCACTATTTGCCCGCTGTGTTGTTTTAGAGCTGGGCAGAGCACCAAGCTATCAACCTGAAAACGATAGCCACACCAGCTCGCTTTTTTCAACCAATCGTCTCTTCCCTCCCAAAAAAAAAGATCACTAAAGTGTTAGCATTCCAGTCTCCGTTTCGGTCGAAGGTGACTGTCCCATATTTCCAAACAAGACCGCTCTTTGCTGTCGTCCTTCGCAGCTTGTCTGCACTCGGGAGAGTGCAGTTCAGCAAGTAACGGAGCGCGGGGACCTCAGGCGGCCGTGTCCTGAGCATGGGTCAGGGAGGTTTGTGTACTTGGGCTTCGTGCTGCTAAGAGCCGGAGGCGAGGAGAACATGCCCGAACTTGCAGTTTCAGTCACCTCTGAAAGAGCCATTGTTCGGCGGGCCCTGCGGCTGTCGTCTTCTCCGAGTACCTCAGACGTGGGGCTCTCTGCAACTACGGAGCCTCGCTGAGACAAAACCGTCCAGCGGTGGCGTCACGGATTCCTGACCGTGAGACGTCACTCCCTTTGGTCTGTATGGAAAAAGAAAACAAGAGATCGACTGTGTGGCCCGGAAGGACACTCATGTAACAGGTGCTCTGGCCTTAGGAAACATGTTCATCTGACGGAGAGAGTGGGAGGCCTAAGCCAGCTGCCAGCCTGCCCCCTGACAGTGGCCTTCATCGCTGGAATTCAAAACATTTCAAGTCTCCGGCTGCTAGGAGCCATCTCAACTGAAACTTGAAAACGTCCCCCAGCTTCTTCCTCCATTCTCTGGACGGTGTGGTGACACAGAGATCGCTGATGTCACCGGTGTCTGTAAATTACACTTCGCTACCATCTTGTTTATGTAGGGAAACCGGATTTTTTACAACCAACAAGCAATTGCAAAGCCAACAGGTCCCACTTTTTAAGAGAGTTTCCCATCAGTTTGACTTTGTCAATCCTTTTTGCCAATGCTCACTCACCATTGGCAAAAAGAAAAAAAAATGCTTGCTTCTTCATGCTTAACAGCATCGGCAAAAACAAAAAAAGCTGCCATAGCATGGCCATGTATATGTGCTCCTGCATGCACATGTATGCATCACGAAGCAACAGGCTTGTTTTTTACAACTGTTAATTTGTCATTCTAAGATGATGGACACCAATCTTGGAGAGGTAAATAAAAACAAAATGCACAAGTGCACTTTTAGGAAAACGGAACAGGCAATTAGCCTGTTCCGGATGGTAATTGCAGCTGCATTACCATCCAAAATAAAAGACCACAATGGGTACTGGCAGGGACTATTGGAGGAGCAGGTGTAGTGGTACAAGTCAACACCAAGTGGGAACAATGGGGAGGGCGGGACAGGGGAGCAATGGGGGTGATGGGGGGGGATTAAAAAAAACAAAGCAAAAAGCATGCATGGGCAGCGGCAAGGGAAACAATGGTCGGGCACCACACAGAGCCAGAAGTGGCGCTACCTGGGAGGAGTACTTGTGGGGCGGGCGGGGGACAAGGAGGGAGTTAAAAAAAGAAAAATGGGTAAAAAATAAAGAAAAAAAATACTTACCTTCCCGGCGCCCGGATCTCCTGCATCCTCTTCTTTACCACCCAGGAACCGAAGCAAGTAGGAAAAGGAAGCACCCAGGCTACAATGGAGCGTTGGGATTGGTCTGAGCGCCGTTGTTCAGCACTCAGATGGGGAATGGGAGCCTGGGCATGTTCCTCACCAGGCTGTGTTACGCAGCCTGGCGAGGAACATGCAAAGTATGCATGGCTGTTTGGCCAGAGCAGAACAGCCGGCCAAACAGCATGCACACTTTGGAGTATGCTCTCCCCTCTGGCCGCTGCTCTGCGGCCGGCACAACCCCGCCCTGCCTCACCTTCAAAGCCACGACAATAGTGAAAAATAAAATGATAACATTATTATCATTTTATTTTTCTTGTAGGGCGACGCTCCTCTGCCATAGTGGAGGAGCAGCCGCTGCACAGAGCAGAGATTGGGCAGGGATATGAGGAGGGGAAGAAACACACAAGGGAGAGAGAGCAAGAAAACATGTCACTTTAATAGAGTAGTTCCCTGAATGTATGCAGTGGGAAGATATAAGTAATTTAATCAAAAGGATAGTAAATAAGCTATGCACCAATGGCAGGACAAACAACAGAGAAGGTGAAAGTCATTGAATAAGACAGTGGAGGCTCCTCTGCTCTGCGAACAGTGTAAAAAGGAATACGAAAATGATAATAACTATGATCATTTACGTTTTCCTTCCTGCTTGGGTGAGGCAGGGCGGGTGGGACTGGGCTGGGCAGTGCATGGGAGGGAGTGTTAAGCACACGCCCTAAGTGCCAACCAAATAATCCTGAGGACTATGCATCTTTTCCAGCAGGCTGCATTACACAGCCTGGTGGGGAACATGCCAAGCCTCCAAGCCCCTGTCTGAGCACCGAATCACGGCACTCAGACCAATCACAACGTTGCTGCAAGGCAGCGTTGGGATTGTGTTAAATGGTAGCGGCAGTTTCAGTCGGTATCCTTTCAAGTATTTGCCCGGCGGTAATCGCCTCTCATACCACTCGATAATTTATCAATAAAAGAGGCAGGCGCTGGAGACTGGAAGGCAGGAAACAAGGTTTTATTCCGTCGGAGCAGAACACATCAGATCAGACAGCAAGGTATCGTCACGAGGTGCTCTAACTGCATCTCTGAGACCTGGTCTCTTATACACTGGTTTATTGCTTTATTACACATAGTACATTCTTGAGATTCCCTTGATGTGCGGGGAAATATCCCCTGAAGCCCCGGCTCAGATCCGATCCCACACATGGTTACAGTAGAGGTTCCCACCCTACCCGCAGTGGGAGATGGCTATCGCGCAGCAGGGAATTCCGCTAATTCCCGGGGGTGTGTGCAACCGGCCGGGTCTCAGGGGGGTAGGGGCTTTGATTCTACTGTAATCCCTTTGATGTGGGGTGTTTCCCTTACAGTAGGGGCAATAAACTGCATCCGCAGGGCTAGGTGATGGCCTGGTACCAGTTCAGACAATGGGGCGCAGAGGAAGGGGGTTATCAAAGGAGAGGCATGACCATGTATGGGTTGTCGGTCGGAAGTGGTTCCGTAGCGGGGTCGCGCAGAAGGAGAGGGTTTATGGCCTGTATGAGAGAGCGGGGGTGGCCAGCGCGCGGGGGATGCTTGCAGCGCCAGGGGAAAGCGCTGGCGGTCGAGAGTGAGCGGGGAGAGAGTGGGGTGCCTAAAATGGCGGCCGTGCGTTCGCTTGTGCGCGGTGCTGGGGGAGGGGCAAGATGGCGCAGATAATGTTCAGTTTGCGAGCTAAATTTCCACAGTCCTCCCTTTTAACATATCTCGCCAGCTTGTCCGGCCAATATTCGCCTTTGTTAGCCTTTCAGTTACAGTATCGTCAATGTTCGTCACACATTTTAAAGATACAGAGTCGTTTAGGGTAGGCAGGAGTAATCTGACACATTTGTACATTGTCTCATATAGTTTGATAAAGTAGGCGAGGAGGAAGTACATTCAAAGTTGCAGTATAGTCGTGTACATGGCTGGTGTTGTATGAATGTTACTATACAAAGTTACATTTTCTTAACTTCTCAGTGTACAGTCAGAAGTGATTGATGCAACATCATGAAAACTTGATAAGAAGATAGTTAATATAATAAGGTGGTTGGGAGAGGATTTTCAACTTTGACATGGGTTCTTCTTTCCAGTGTCCTTGTTTCATAAAGAGCTATCACTGGTAAGCTCTCATTGTTGTTCTTCTTTCGTTGGCACTGTTGAGCACCGGCGGTGGAACTAAGGTCCAGCTCAAAGCCGATTTCTTCACGTGGCAGGGTGCGACCACTCACTGTTCTTTGATTCCAGTCCTGTTTCTTAACACAGTTCACCACAGGTACTTTTGAGACAGGGTGCCGGCCTTTTGTTCCTCGGTAGTAGGTCAAAGTCATAGTCCAAATGAAAGAGGAAGAGAGAATGGGGTGGCATGGGATCGGATCAAAAATGCGGACCAAGGAGAGCAGAATCTTTTCAGCACTGGGCCCATCAATCGGGCCCGACGGGTTGAGACTTCAGGCACGCTGGTCAGTGAGCAGGGGCCTCGATGTAGCCCTTCGCGCTCATCGTTCTGATAATGGTGCCTTGTCTCACACTCTCGTTGCTTCGTCGCTTCCCCCTTGGTCGATGTCATAGATGTTTTATGATCCGCAGCCAGACTGTGCGTCACATCCGACCCCTCTCTTCCGATGGCTGCAGGTTATCCTTGAATAGGTTATAAGAAACGAAAGTCTTAGAGATCTTGACAGGGAAGACATTTACATACTTCATTCTCTCTCCCAACCACTGAGTAGTTGCGGAAATGCTCTTATCTGTTACTACATGATTGGTGCCTATTAACTCTGATGTTAATGTGCGTGTTACTAATCTATTAATTACTGCTGTGGTGCAGGGTTCTGTGGGTGTCCCTGTCCATCGTCTGGCCTTCTAGGTGTCGGTTTCTGCGCCTTATAATACAAGGTTTGGTAGTACCCGTAAGTGCGAGGTGCTACTGTCGTGCGTTCATGAGTATCCTTTTCATACAGTAGGTGACCCTTTATCAGTTTAAAACAGGGCCGTCAGTTGTTTCGTTCGGGATACTCCGAGACGGCTTAGTATAGGGCTGGAGTTATCTCTGGGAGAACAGGGTGCTTTAGACATTCTATTTCGGGCTAATTGGTCAGGGGTAATTCTGGGTGGTGGAGATGGTGTCCTTTAAGAACAAAAACCACTGACATATAGTCCCCGTGTTGAGGGTCAGATTGGGAGACATCAGTCGTCTTACCTGTCCTTTCCTTCTCAGCCGATTAGGCTTAACGTTCGCAGAAAGGAGAGGTAGTAATCGTGGTAAAGAATGGTCGTTTTTGTTTCTGTCAATTTTGTTCGAACACCACCGTGTTTGGGCCAATTATACACTTACCAAAGAGGTGTATGTCGTTAATTTATTCAAGAAGAAAGAGGACAAGAAAGAGCCTTTTGCGAGGGAGGGGGAGAGAGAGTGAGAGAGAGAGAGAGAGAGAGAGAGAGAGAGAGAGAGAGAGAGAGAGAGAGAGAGAGAGAGAGAGAGAGAGAGAGACGTGTGCATCAAGTAGGCTATTCTGGCGTACATACGACACAAAACGAGAGAGAGAGAGATGGGTAAGATAATAGGCCACTTGGTGCACACACAACATGGAGTAGCATGGGTCTGTTCCATGTAAGAAAACACAAGCGGGGAAAAGACATAAATTCGGTGATCACGTACACACAAATGCCGGATAGGGGGTGACAGTACATGCATCAAGATGGAGACTCAGGGCTGCGTTGAGCACGGGGACCTCTCCTTTCCTGTCCCCTATTTCCTACGCATGTGGCGTACCTTTAGCACTTTGTAGTTTATCTTAGGGGGTGTCTGACCCTTTATTCTCCTCCCTTTGATCGGTGGACAAGCACTCCAATCATACAGTGACGCTCTCTTCAAGTGATCCAAACATGAAATGCATACACATTCATAGCGTATAATCGTAGTACACACGCACAATCATATCATACGGTTTTTCATGTTCCCAATGATGGTCTGTAATTTTACGCACTATCTCACAACGTTTGTCTATGTTTTCCCTGATATTGAACTCGGTGCGGTCCAGGTCCACTCCACTCTTCAGTCGGAACTTCGTCGTGACCTATAGAGGGGAAATAAGAGGGGAGGGGAGGTGCAGTATTCAAAATACCCCAGCGCGCACAGACACGAAAGGTTCTACCTACCATGTACCAGGCTAGCCGCAGGGGTGGGTAATACCACGGACCCATTATTCTTTAGTTCGAGGCAAAGATGCTCTAGTTCATTCATCTCCTAAATTCGCGTTCCCTGGTCGTGCATGTATTTCTCAATTGGTCGTGTATTATGGTGCAGGATACCATACCTTGCATGCGACATGTACCTTAAGTTATAGTCCATTATTGATTCGACAATTCTTGGAAAAAGGGCAGGCGTGATGGGTACAAATTCCGTTAAACAAAAAGATTTTTAGGCAAATTGTGTCTGTATTATCTGTATGCTTTCGCTTAGGAGTAACAATCATTTATTTAAAAGAAAAAACTTTCAACAACCCAGATGATTAGTCATGACACTGATTTCGTAATTCCTTTTTAAGAAGCCCTTTATTTAAAACAATGTCAGTATGGAAGTACGGGCCTACAGCCGCCATGGACCGGCCACGGTGTGAGAGGCGTCGAGCAACATGAGCAACACTGGATTAACATAAAAATCGGTTCCCCCCTCTCCCCCACCGCCATGTGTGAAAGCATCGCATACATGTATATATATCTCTTTTTAACACGAATGTCACGTGACTGGAACGCCACAAGGAGTTGTAGGCCACTCCTACATCAGCGCCATCTTAGGGCGGGGTCGGGCCAGTGCACAGTCTAAGTCTTTCCATGAATTAGCAGTTGAACCAGAATCCCTTTCGGTAGTTCGAGAACTTTCGTTAGCGTCAACTTTGCGTCAGCATGGCGTCACTGCAACCTTGTAGCAATGCCACGGTTTGTTCTTAGGGCGGGGCAGCAGGCGGGTTCTTCCGCCGACGCTTTACTGTCTCACTGTATCAAGCGGAGGCAAGGTGGCTGCCGCCCGGGGGCAAAAAGAGCAATGGTGGTGGTTTTGTCCTTACCGGAAGTCCGCAGGAGTCGAACGTCAAATGACTCCAACCAATTCTGCAAGGCTGAGGGGAGCGTTCTGTCAAGGGTGGGGCCCATGCCCTAGCAAACAAGCTTTCGAGTCCAGAATTGTCTCACGGTGGGCCAGGCCTGGAACCGGAGGGGTCAACCGCCGGAGTTCAAGGGCAGCAGTAGCAGCAGCTCTTCGGTACAGTCACCGGAGAGGAGCCAGCAGCAGTAACAGCGGCAGTTCGGATGGTACTGCCACCGGGGAGATTCCAGTAGCAGTGACGACAGCAGTTTGGATGGTATCACCACCGGGGTGGGTCCCCGATTACCTTGCTGCGGGGGCCCACTCCTCACGTCGGGTGCTAGCGGCAGTCCTGGTGAACCCGGTGCTTGGGTGGTTGCCTGGCGGCCGCGTGCAGGGGTGCCGGCTCAGCCGAACGGCGAATGAAGTGGCAAGGTGCAACTCAGCTGGCTGACGTGTGAAAGATGCGGTTTGGGGTGCCCTCATCTGCTGGCGAGCCTCCACCTGGGGAGGTGGGGGAGGCTCGTCCGCGTCGCCTCCCCCCGCAAGGGCACCCTCCGTTTATTGAAGGAAGAAGTGACTGGGAAGACCCGCACAGCGTGCCAGGGTGAAATTCAGCAGGCCGATGAAAAAGATGGCTGGGTGCAGCTTAGCTGGCCGGTGAGTGAAAGACGGTTGGGTGCAGCTTAGCTGGTCGGCGAATTAAAGACGGTTGGGTGCAGCTTAGCTGGCCGGAGAGTCAAAGACGGTTGGGTGCAGCTTAGCTGGCCGGAGAGTCAAAGACGGTTGGGGTGCCCGGCAAGCCTCCACCTGGGGAGGTGGGGGAGGCCCGTCCGCGTCGCTTCCCCCCGCCAGGGCACCAGCCCTCATTAAAGAAAGAAGAAGAGAAAGCGGAAAGGCCCGCACAGCGTGGCGGGCTCCGCCTTGGTGTTGCCAGAACTTCGGCGCTTCGTATAGCCTCCGGCCTATTCGCACAATCGCTCGCCACTGATGTCAATGGATTTTTGCATGGCTTTTATAGCCCAAAGTCAACTAAGAGGGACCGCCCAAAACAGGCCAATGTTGCAATTTCGAGGAAGGAGAGGCGAGGACGGTGTCACGTGGACGTTAAGGCTTTGGGATGGAGGTTGCAGCAGACTGTCATGTAAATAGTTGTTTTAAAACGTGTTTTAACCTGTTTACCCTGTTGGTGTGTTTGTTGTATCCTATAAGTTATTAAAATGTTATAACTACATTGCTTCGTTGGAGTGTTTGTACATATTTGTAGTCTGATGACGAGCACAAGAAGGTTACTGTGCAAGCGGAAAAATAACATAGCCCAATTGTGCGCGATCTAGCCCTAGTTTGGTGACGTCGATGGTGGGTGTCAGCAGGCTTCCGTTTGTGCGGGATTTTGTCATGCTTATTGGGCGGGGTGGGCAGTAGGGCAGACATGTTTAGGTAGCGAGAGTAATGGAGTCGGGCTACCTCGTGGTCGTCTCGACCGTGAGCTTGACTCCTTCCCTTGGTTTCATATGTCCCACAAAGGGCTAACTCCTAGCGTTATTTTAGTTTTTGTAAGGTCAAAAAGGATCCTACCAGTGCCTTTACTATCTTGTCGATTCCTGTTCGTTCATCCTTAGTTAATCGATTCATTCTGGTGGACTCTTTCTTTCCCATCTCATGGTCATCTAGCGTTGTAGTCGACATTGGGTTCAGTACAAGAGGCTCAGCCGGCGCGGAGGCCGTGAGGGCCGAGGCCCCTGTACTGCTTTCGCTCGTGTTCGGGGGTTGTGGGTGTTGCACTACTGATTGGGAGGGTGCATACGGAGGGGGCATGTAAATGATCGGGGGACCTAACAGTAATTCGTCATTCGTTCGCTGCTAGGAGGACAACTCAGGGTAGAGCAAAGAAGGGGTCCTAACAGCGTACTGGCCTGAGGTTTCGGGCTCCTGTCTTAGTTTAGTTTCTCTTCTCTCCTTTATGTCTTCTTCTAACTTTCTAGCGGCAAGGTGAGCTGCCTTTCGTAATTCCTTTTCTGCTTTTACTTCTTTCCCTCTTTTTCCGTTGCGTCGCTTCTTTGCGCCACATGCCAATACTGTCAAGCATAGTAGGCGTCGTCTTATTGCTACGCAGAGCTACTTCTAGCGCTTCTATCTTGCGGTCGTCGAAGGATCCCATCAGTGGCCACTGACTTTCGGGGTCCTTCTTGGTATATTTATGCCACAGCTTGCTATAAGCTACGGCGACTAGTCCATATTTAGTGAACATGTCCTTATTAGGGGTGCCTTCCAGTGGAGCCGGGTGGTTCACCTCTAATAAGCGGTCCGGGCAGAACCAACTACCAATCAGTGGGGAGAAGATAGGCACGACGGGTTTCAACGGGGACAAAAGTCAGCACTACCTATCTTTTCACTGCTTGCAAAGACTAGACAGAATATCTCTATTCTTCGTTATTTGTAAGCAGAGAATACCTCCAAAGAACCAACTAGTGTTCGGACAATCAATCAATCAATCAATGGGGAGATAAAGATAGGCACGACGGGTTTCAACGGGGACAAAAGTCTGCGTTACCTACCCTTCACTATTTGCAAAGACTAGACAGAATATTCCTATTCTACGTTATTTGCAAACAGAGAATATCTCAAAAAGCCCTATTCTTCAAAACAATCAATGTTCGGACAATCAATCAATGGGGAGATAAAGATAGGCACGACGGGTTTCAACGGGGACAAAAGTCTGCGTTACCTACCCTTCACTATCTGCAAAGGGAGAGAGAGAGAGAGTATTTCTACTCCTCCCCGTTTGTAGACAGCGAATATCTCAAAGAGAACAATCAATGAGCACAATCAATGAGCAATACTAGTATTTCAAAAGCGTCAAACAATCAATCAATTATTTCTCAATTTGTCGTGTATCACGACCTTACCCGGACCGCGTGGACAGTTTCTCGTCTTCCGCCTCCAGCGCCCGATCGTCCTCTACTCTCCGTATTTGCCGCGGCACTCCTGATGGTTCCCAGTCAGGACCGTAGATCACTCGAGAGAGGTCTGCTCGGAACCAGTGAAGTTCGGATGATCGGCTGCCAGACGAGGGTCTATTGGGCAGGAGCTCTCCCGATCGTTGCAGTCGTTCACTCTGTCGTCGGGACCTCTCCCACTGGATCCACGTGTCGCTGATGGGCCCCACGTTGGGCGCCAATTGTTAAATGGTAGCGGCAGTTTCAGTCGGTATCCTTTCAAGTATTTGCCCGGCGGTAATCGCCTCTCATACCACTCGATAATTTATCAATAAAAGAGGCAGGCGCTGGAGACTGGAAGGCAGGAAACAAGGTTTTATTCCGTCGGAGCAGAACACATCAGATCAGACAGCAAGGTATCGTCACGAGGTGCTCTAACTGCATCTCTGAGACCTGGTCTCTTATACACTGGTTTATTGCTTTATTACACATAGTACATTCTTGAGATTCCCTTGATGTGCGGGGAAATATCCCCTGAAGCCCCGGCTCAGATCCGATCCCACACATGGTTACAGTAGAGGTTCCCACCCTACCCGCAGTGGGAGATGGCTATCGCGCAGCTGGGAATTCCGCTAATTCCCGGGGGTGTGTGCAACCGGCCGGGTCTCAGGGGGGTAGGGGCTTTGATTCTACTGTAATCCCTAGGGGGGTGTTTCCCTTACAGTAGGGGCAATAAACTGCATCCGCAGGGCTAGGTGATGGCCTGGGACCAGTTCAGACAATGGGGCGCAGAGGAAGGGGGTTATCAAAGGAGAGGCATGACCATGTATGGGTTGTCGGTCGGAAGTGGTTCCGTAGCGGGGTCGCGCAGTAGGAGAGGGTTTATGGCCTGTATGAGAGAGCGGGGGTGGCCAGCGCGCGGGGGATGCTTGCAGCGCCAGGGGAAAGCGCTGGCGGTCGAGAGTGAGCGGGGAGAGAGTGGGGTGCCTAAAATGGCGGCCGTGCGTTCGCTTGTGCGCGGTGCTGGGGAGGGGCAAGATGGCGCAGATAATGTTCAGTTTGCGAGCTAAATTTCCACAATTGGACAGGGGATTCTGGGAAGCTGTGTGCTTCCTGTTTCTGCCAGAAGACGACAGAGGAGAGGCGGTGGCCCAGGTATGTATTATATTTTTTTATATTAGCCCCCCCCCCTTTCCCCTCACCACACCATCCGTGCTCAGTAGCAGCTGCTACTGGAATAAGAAGTAAACAAGTGAGATTAATAAGAAAGTCAACCATTGGTAAACAGTGGGCTGACTCAAAACCAACTGTACACAAAAGGTCTTCAACAACACATAGCTAAAAGCTGTGTCATGCTTGACCTAAAAATCTGGACAGGTATAGACATAGAAGTAGGACTAAATCTTGGCACATACAATAGCCATAGAATGGCTATTATGGCACATCCACCCAACACACAACACAAACTATAACCTAAAAGAAAAAAGCCAGTGTTACAGAGATTGCGCCCTTTCTGTGATTTATAAATAATTAACAATTGCAAGGATGACAACAAACAGAACAAATTGTCCCTTTTCACCCATGAGTAGCTCATTCAGTCGAGTTATCTTTGCATTCCTGAACTTGTAGTGCTGCATTTATAATGGTAAAACGAAAACTATAAGAACCAGAAAGTAAAGACTAAAACCAGAACTGATAAAGCTTTGGTCTTAATTTCTGTCAGATAAAGGGGCAGGTGGTGGAGGAATTCCACAATATTTCAGCTATTAAAGTGTGCAAACCTACATTAAACAAGCATTGGCATAGCCAATAGGTCTCGCTTTTGGGACCTTATAAGTATTTAGTTATGCAGCACAATATCCTTGGTGCAATAAGATCAACTGTTGCACGGCTAAAAACTTATACGGTCCCAAAGGCGAGACCGATTGGCTATGCCAATGCTTGTTTTTAGAGGCCTGGCATGCAGTTTTAAATGTAGGCTGGTAAGAAAGGTGCCAACCCGCGGGGCAAGGTCTAGAGAGAAATAAGATAGGAAGAGAGGTGAGTTATAATGAGATAGCACAAATAGAAAGGGGAAGCACATAATGACAGGTCAGGTAAACAAAGTAGCGAGGCAGGTAGAGCCGGTGGGATGAAAAATAGAAAGATATGAGAAATAGAGAAAAAGAGGTGCAGACGAGGTAGAGAGATGAGGCTAATATAGAGGAAGTGCGAGGGAGAAGTAGAGAATGGTGAAATAGGGAGAGAGAGAGACAGAGGTAAGACAGATGTATTAAATGAGCGAGACATTGGAAGCAGAGAGAAAGAGGACATCAATAAAAAGAGAGACATAGAAGGCCAATAGGTGATATAAATTGAGAGTCTAGATAGTGTATGAGTTGTGAGGCAGAGAGAGAAATGAATGCTCCATATTAAGCAAACTTTGATTCTGAAAAAGACTCCTATGAATCCCTTAATAAAATTGCTAACACAAAATCAAATGAGATCACAAGTTACCCAAAACGCTATAAAATTTTGCAGCACTAGAGCAGGCCTTTTTTCACAATAGAGGGGGTTATCCTTTCAGATACTGTTCCCCCATTTTAGATGTTAACTTGATGTTAATTATAATAATGCGGTGATGCTTTGGCCCATATACTGTTAACATGCATTTGCAATGCAATAGGTCTCGCATTTGTGGGAGTTTGAGCTTTTGGCATTGTAAACGACAATGCCTTTTATTTATGTGTTTTGAAAACCTGCAAGTATTGTGTAAACACGCACCTTGTACTTATAGGCATTTCTTACGACAAGCAAGGCTGGCAGTAACTGTGCCTCTTTGGACTTGTAGTCCATGCTTACCAGAAGCAAGGCTGCTGGTAAAAGACGCAGTTACTGCCAGCCTTGCTTCTCGTAAAAGTTAAGCTTTGGAATTATTAAAAATTGTGTAGACTTTTCAGCACACGTCATATGGAATACGGATTAAGAAGGGAGCTGATGTTTACGAGGACTAGGTGACCATATGTATATGTAAATAGCACCAGATAACAGTTTAAATAAATAATAAAAAAAGGCTTTTGTGATATAGGTCAGGACATCATTTCCCTAGCGAGGCATGTATCAGGGGATGTTCACACGCACAAACGGAGCCTATCCATTCATTCCATATTTGTCTGTCAGGAAAAACATCCTTACTGTCACTTAAAGAGGAAACTTTCACAGAAGTTTGAGACCTGCAGGAAGATTTGATGGGATTGAATTTATTGAATGCAGAAAGCATTAGGGTCAGGTTGCCCTTGCCAGGACTAAAACTTAAAACCTGCCTGCAAATCACTGCAGATCTCAGAAACGAGTGTTTAAGGTGTGACTGGAAAGGGCGTTTCTCTGGGACTGTTTGTCAGAAGATGCCCATAGAACGTGCTCCCGATGTGATATTGCAGAGAATCAGGTGCTCACGAGTAACAGTTAAAATGTTTCTGTAGGGCAAAATTAATTTTTAATTTATTATCGTGACTACATTGTACACTCAAAAACACGTACATTTGGTGGTGTATGATAATAGCTAAATATACAGTAATGCATGTTTGATCAAAAAAACTTGGGAACATGTATAGGGCCATTTAATTTCGCGGGATAGTCCTTAATTTGTAAGCAAACTGTATATGTATCTGCTTTAACCTCACAGCACGCATTAGGAGCTGGTGCACTGCAGATTCCTCAGAGAGATTAATAAACTGAAATACAGATGATTTTTCTACATACCAAAGGGCTGCCGGTGCCACGCAGTGATGGCATGAGAAAGCATGATGGGCGGTTTCATTCATCCAGTAAACTGTGCAGACAGGGCGTTAGAGCGAGGGGATGGAGCACAGTCACATTCACAAACAGAGCGCCCATGCTGAAGAGAGGATGCTGCATTACATTTTATAGCTTGAAATTAATATCTTCTGCTCTTTTTTTCTCCTTAGTCCGACTTTTCTTGCGATTGTGTCTTTTTTATCTGTGAAGGCTGCAGCGCAGTTTGATGCAAACGTGCTCCAACAGCAAATTAAAGAACCTCAGAGGTTTGTAGGCAGGCCAGAGCGGATCCCTTGTGACGCGAACAAAAGTGTGGTGTCGCGCACAAAAGTGTGGTGTTACTGTTCGTAGCTCTTTGTCCTAATCTATGCACTTGAATGCGGGCCTCTGGCAGCTGTGTGCATGCAGCATCTACGATAGCTCAAGTAGCCAAACTGTTTTCCTAAAGACGGAAAAAAAACTAGGCCTGGGCTAAAATTCCGTTCCGCTCGCGGAAATTGCGATAATTTAACATTTGCGCGTTCCGCGGAGAGCGCGAAAATGTAAAAATTTCCGCAATCCGCATCTTACCGGAAATATTTTTCTTGCTCGTGCTGTAAAAAAATACATTCTCGCGTGCGCCTGATCGCCTTACCTGAATCCCCGCGTTCGCCGATAAGTTTTCCCGATCCAGTCGCGTTCTCCACAAGATGTTGGTTTGTTGGTAGCTATTTGCGCTGTCTCGCGACAGTTCGCGCCCGCATTAACGTCATTTGTCGCGCGATCACGTCTTTCTTCCCGCGATAATGCACTGCGAGAGTATGAGATGATTGAGATCTCGCGCCCATGAGCAACCGCATGGGTAAGTTGGCGAGCCGCGATCACGCAGAAAATACCGTGAACGGGCGGGAAAAAAACTTCCGCGTCTTCGCGATATTTCCGCATGTTTGCGGAGATTTTAACATTTTCGCGATAGTTTGCGAAAGTGAATTTCGCAAATTCCGCCCACCCCTAAAAAAAACAGGAATACACTAAATATCGATAGAGCTTGCTTTCTGTAAAAACGTTAGCAGCCAGCTCGCTGTATTGCGCTGCATTCCTGTTTTTACTTTACCGGCGGCCGCGCCCCGTTTTTTACCGAGCTGCATGTAAAGAAAGGGGCGTGTCCGCCATTAAAGTGAAAGCGGATGACGTGGTAATGCATCATTCCCTGACCTGCCTAGGGCCACGATCAGGGTGCAAGGGGCTCTCAGTGCAGCAGCTGGACACGCTGTCCCTGAGCCTAGGCTTGAACCGGGTGAGCTGTGAAAGAGGTGCAGCGGGAATGGATGGGGGTCTAGGGACAGGAGATTCACCACTCAGAATGTAATTCGAATACTCGCAAGTGCTGGGCCATAGTTAAGGAGTGCACGCTTACACCTTCGTTCACATTTAATACCTTTTTGCTGTGGCGTCAGCTGCATTCTGATCTGAAAATATTTATGAATGGAACCAGCACACTGCACATGTTTGTAAATGTGTTGCCTGCAGTCCTTAGACGTATAATGTATACAACTTGCTTCATTGCCAACCTATACATTTATTGGGTGTGTGTGTGAAGTGACTTCCAACGCCTGATAAAACACCAGCTTTATTTTTTTTACTTCAAATGTGAAGTCATTCGCAGCATTCTTCCGTTGCCGAGTCAAACAAAGGTTGGAAGCATGAACCCAATGAGTAGGGCCGTCTTTACGAGAGTTATATGAGGGAATTCAAAACAATGCATTATCTTATTTGCCGCTGCACATTTAACAAGGAAGTGAACCGCGGGGCCAAATTGAAAGTGATCGCGGGGGAAAAATGCTACGGCCGGCCACAGCTTGCAGTGCATGCGCGCAAGAGGTGCGCGCACAGCAGTAATCACGCCATATGGCGCCTCTGCTCAAGCGCGCGCCCGCGCACATGCACTACAAGCTGTAGCCGGCGGTAGCATTTTTTGAAGCCCTTACTTAAAGTCTTTCCAGACCAGCGCAAGCACTGGGTCAGGCAAGACCTAAAAATAATGGGCTGAAAACATTCTAAATTACACTAAATAATCTCTCATTCATTCTATGACAATGCCCAGAACTACTGGTTGGCTTTAGACTTCCCTCCTCCTCACTAATCCATACCTCTTCAATACCTACTGTGCAGCCAGAATGAAAAGCGGCAACAAAACAGGGAACTCTTTAAACTTAATAATATCTGTTCATTTTGAGATGTATCGAGAGAGGGACAGTAAAAGTGTGAGCGTGCACAAAAGTGCATGCTCACCTAACCCTCTCTCATACCACAACATATATGTACCTTACTCAGATGTGTTGGGATGCCTAGGCTGACAGTGAAATACTAAGAGTTCCTGCAAGTCCTGGACGTCTCGTTAGCGTAATCTAAGAACCACTTCCATCCCGAATCCCAACTAAAATTAAAAACACACATAAAGCTTAAATGTCTTCGGTCCCTTTCATAGACCTCAAATCAAAATGGTTACTTACCTGTAGGTATAATTTTGTAGCTTGAAGAACTTTATGGATTCAAATGCTGTACATTATTACGCCATCTAGTGGTTAGGTCCAGACTTCTCGTTTTCTTTGTGGGCATTGCTGCCCATCATTTGGTGGTATGACCCTTTCCTTGTGACATCAGACTTGCACCCCAGAAGCCCATGTGCATAGTCGCCATCTTCAGATTCAGATTCATCTTCAGATTAAAAAACGAATTGGATAATTATATTCCTTTGAGATTGCACAAAACAAACTGACCGAAGGGACAGGCTGCATGGTTCTCAGCAGAGCTAGTAGTTACAAATGAGTGCAAGAGAATGGAAAGGAAGTGGAGGAAATGCTATAATGCTGGAAGTAAATTGTACAAAAAAAGCATAACAAATATCAATATGCTATATGAAAGTCACAGATTAACGAATTCAGTTCAAGGATCAATAATTCCTCAAATTCATCTAAGGAGGTTTACGATATAGCCAACTGTTTTATGAAACCAGCCAACATGGGCTCTGGCACTCTTCCATCCGAGTCCCGCTGCAATATGTTACCTGACTACTTTCTGGTTAAGGTTAGCTGCATCTTCGATGCCTTGGCAGGGGAGTCAGACCGCAGGGGCAAACTCAGGCATTCCGGACAGGCGGCCCTGACAAAAGAGGAATTAGCCTTGTTCCCTCCAATAGGAAGGGAGGACATAAGTATCCCTGTTAAATCTGTCAAATCAGGCTCCCCCTTGACCAACTACCTCCTGAAGTCCTATTCAAAGTAGAAGACATCATCTTTCCAGTGCTGACTGATTATTTACAACTGGTCACTGGAGAGTGAAACGGTTTAGGAGGCCTAGAAATATGCCATTATTAAACCTCTACTAAAAAAAAACCTGCATGAACTCACTGCTTGCAGAGAGCTATAGGCCAATAGCACTACTTCCTCGAATTAGTACATTTTTGGAGAAATGTATTAATAAACATCTCCTGCTTCTTGAAAGCCCTCAACCTTGTGCACCCTAGTCAAACAGGTTTTTATCCTGGATGCAGCATGGAAACAGCTCTTCTAACGGTCGTAGAAAAGTTAACAGATCCTCGACCAAGTGGGGATCAACTGCAATCATTTTGCTGGACTTGAGCGCAGCATTTGATATGGTCTCCTATCCAATTTTGCTTAAAAGACTGGAAGAAGTGCGGATTGTTGATCGAGCACATACATGGCTCACTTCCCTCCTTAGCAACAGAAGATTTCAAGTCAGTGGAAGACCTTTTTATTCAGGCTCCCATCACCTAAAATGTGGGGTTCCACAGGGATCTTCACTGAGCCCCACCCCTTTTAATCTTTATGTATACACCCACTTGAAGACATTATTTGCTTCCATGGTTTGTCAATTGTGTCATATGCAGATGACACACAGATCATTGTTTCCATCTCTCCCAATTCCGAAGCAGTATGACACCAACTCAATTCCTGTCTAACTGAAGTTGCAGATTGGATGGAGGCCAGCTGCCTAAAACTTAATGGTGATAAGACAGAGGTACTAATAGTTGGGAATAATTTCTCCTTATGGGGCGATCTCACCTGGCCCAAGTCCTTAACCCCTTCGCCGCGTGGGTAATTCCCCCACGGCGCAGGGGGGGGGGTGGCAGCGAGCGGCACGCGGTGCTCGTGACAAGCCCAGCTCGTCATGAGGCACAGTGGAGCTGTGCTCATGATGAGCTGAGCTCGTCACAACTCCGCCCACTGATTGATTCTCCCGCACAGGCGGGGAATCAATCACGCGTGGGCGGAGCACGGCCGTTATGATGAGCCCAGCTCCACTGTACCTCATGAGGAGCTGGGCTCATCATGAGCATGCAAGAGGTTAGGAGATCTCCTATGTTCCAAGTTGGAAGTAAAAAGTCTTGCAATCATCATTGAGAGCAAACTTACCAAAGAAACCCAGGCTAGAAAGCTGTCATCAGCCTGCTTTGGTCTTCTGAGAACCCTAAGGAAGCTGCTGCAGTGGTTGCCAAGCACTGTAAGAAGATTGGTTGTTCAGGGCTTCATACTATCATGGGTGGACCATGGAAACACCCTATTTTTAGGTTGTCCAAAATCCATGATTAGGAAACTCCAATCGATCCAAAATGCTGCTGCCTGGATTCTCTTGGGAATCCCAAAGCATCAGACAGCTTCACTTGCATTAGCCATGCTATATTGGCTGTCAATACAAACAAGGATTCAGTTTAAAGATTTGTGTGGCTCGCCGTGCTCTGTATAGGAAGGGGCCGCAAATTCTACATTTTTTTATTCACTCCTATTGTCCCACAAGAGTTTTAAGATCCAGGAACCTAAATTCGCTGGTTGTCCCAAAGGCCAGGTGTGGAGGGCACTCCCCAAGTTATGGGATCCCCTTCCTCGAGTGCTCAGGCAGAATGACAATTTACTTAGTTTCAGAAAACTGCTTAAAACATATTTGTTCGTGTAATCATTATTTCCTACGAGTCTGGCAGACCTTTCAGCACTGGGAAGACCATCAGGTATCTATGCACCTAAGAAATGCTTTTAAATTAAATTGAATTCTCTTTTCCTCTAGGTGACCCTCTGTCCATGTTTGTTTGGGCTTTCTGCATACTGTGTAAGTAGATTTGTCTCTTCTTTCCTAAAAGTTTGTAATGCACCTAATTTCTGAGGAAGTGGAGGGATCACAAGTGAATCCAGAAAATTCTTCAAGATGCGAAACTATACATACAGGTAAGTAACTATTTTATTTTGCAGCATGCATCGTTTATTAGATTCACTTGTATTGCATTAATTTTGTAGTGGTATTCTTTTTCTCCTGGGGGCTGTGTTAAAATGCACCTCCTTGTTAACTTATATGTCTACAAAATAATGTTTTGTGAAAGTATGTATTGACGACAAAGTGGCTGCCATATATGTCATTAAGAGAAACACTAGCTAAGAAGCAAGAGAATCTCCCTTTTTGCTTGTAGAGTGGACTCCAGGTTTCTCTTGCAACTGGACTTCTGCCCTTGTGTAGCGTATTTGGATTGTTTGGACTATACATTGTACAATGGTACATTTTGTTACTGGTGAGCCTTTGTTTGCTGGTTCATAGGATTTAAAGAATTGGTTTATTTTCTTGACTTGTTTGGTTTTTATCAAGGTAATACATGACTGCCGTATGGGTGTCAAGTGTATAGCGAGCCCTTTCTGCCAGTTCTTTTGGTTGTTGAACCAATCCCAGCAGTTGAATGTTTTGGTGTACATGCAAATGTGAGACAAGTTTTGTTAGGGACTGAGAGTTAGTTCGCATGACCACTCTGTCCTTGTGGATCTGTACCTAGGGTTTCTGTGTGCTTAGCGTTGCAGGTCAAATACCGTGCATACTGATGTTATTGCTATTAGGAATACGGTTTTAATCATTAAACATTTCTGTCCTACTTTATGCTGTGGTTCAAAATGTTCCTTTCATCCATCAACTATGTGTGCGCCTGATTAAGATTCCATATAGGTGATGGTGTAGATCTGGGTGGGGCATATTGAAAAAACTTCGACCTAAGTGTCCCCCTCATGTATGCTATAATGACTGACAGGTGGATGTTTAGCAAAGTATAAGTAAGGTTGTTGTCTTACAAATATGTTAGGTATTTAATCAGTGTCCTGTGTTCTATAGTCAAAGGGACCCTACTTGATGCACTAATGGACTTATCTCTTCCATTTAGCAGCATAGAATTTCCTTATGCTTGGCCTTATGGCTTCCCTTAATATGAACATAACTCTTTTTAGGGAGACCCAAATGTCCAAACTATGTCTTCTGAAGTTGAGCTGTTAGGCTCAAGGTGGTTGGCTACAGATGAGAACTCTCTCCCCTTTGCATTGACAGGTAGTCCTGCTGAGCTGGCAGCTTTAACTTTCCCCTGCGAGGGCTGAGAATAATGCTTGCCTTGCTCATTGTGGTGCTATTAAGATTAGTGTCATGAGGGACATTTTGCACTTGTTTATTACCAGCAATATCAGTGGGATTGGGGGAAAAGTGTACACAAATTTCCCTTACCATTTTGTCGATACTTCAGTCACCCAGATATGGTGATGTGTGTGTCTGGATGCAAAGTGTTGCCATTTTGCACTTTTTGGAGTCTCAAACACATCTATTCCAGTGCTTAAAAACCTTTTCCAATACTTGCTGCTTTATCTCTCCCTTGTGTGAGATGGCTGCTTGTCTGGGTAGTCTGTCTGCCTCTACATTTTATACACCTGGTAGGTGTATTGCCATCAATATTATTTCTCTTTCAGTTGCCCATTTCCAGCTGCCTCGGGCTAGTTTTTACAGCACATAAGACCTTGTCCCCCTACTTACTGAGGTAAAGTATTGTGATTGTGTTGTCTGTTTGGATTTCCATTGTCTTCCCCCTATCTGTGTTTGAAAAGCCCTTAGAGCCAGGAAGGCTGCCTTCATTTCTAACACATTTGCACTGCTTCCCATATTGTCCACAAGTCCCGGATGTGTAGGCTCCCTATGATGTCATGGCTTTTAGGATAGTCACATTGATGTATACCCCGTTTTTACATACATTGACTCATCCACACAACAATAACCATTCTAAACAGGTGACCTTATACCAAGTAGCTTGCTCCTGTCTCCTCGACACCAGGCTCTAAGTATTCTATCACAATCCCTGTACCTGAGGTACATAAACATTATTCTGTATAAGGGTCACCATTCTTTCATCCTTGGCCAACAGCCAGCTGAGCATAATCACACTTGTTTAGATAAGCATCAATAATTGTTTTCAAAACATGTATGATTGTTTTCAAAACATCCATGATTGATTTAAAAACATATTGATTCTAGAAAAAACCCTGGCGTGACCACTTTAATATAAAAGACCCTCACTCCCCCTACAAATTAGAGAACCAATAAATACTAATTGAAACGTCCTAATCACAATCCTGTGTATTTTCTGAGAGAAAGCAGGCACAAATGTCTGAACGAAACGTACTGTACTGTTTTCCATGATCCCTGAGGAATCAGGGATGTCATGTTCAGTGGTTGTCAGAAACTACCTACACCACTGTAGAATACATGAGGGTGGTAGTGGCACTATGGAGCTAGCTGATCTAACAGCTGACATATCCTGTGGGGTGTCCGGAAGCGCTTGGCACACCGAGCCCTCAGTTTAGGTCGTCCAAAACACGCAGGTCCTGGGTGACTCCTAGGAACTACACGACAATTTGTGCTCACCATCCCATGTGCGATGCATTCTTAGTGATAGTGACTGAGGGAGGAGGTACTACACAAGGTCTGCCTACTGCTACATTGCTCATGTTCCACCATGCAATCTCCTTTTGCAACGTTTGAGTAGCAATAACAAGATTCCCCCAACTCCCTTGGGGACCATTTATTATATATCTATTCTTGGCATGTGGAATTAAAGGAATGCATGATGCTATCAAGCCCATTCGTTTCCCAACTGTCCTCACTGTCAGAGATTGTCCCTTCTGGTGAAGGCGAGCTTGCTCAGTCAATTCTAGGATCCACCTGGCAGGTGGAAATGCTTTGATTTCTTTGTAGTTGACTCTTGATCCCAAAAATACTTTTTCCCTCTCTGGTATTGGGGAGAATGTTTCCAAATTCATTAAAAACTCCAGTTTGTGTAGTGTCTGCATGACTGTCTTTATGTTCGTGTGGCATTGTTTGAACAAGCTCACTTTTAATAAGCAGTCATCTAGGTAGGGATATACATATATTCACGGTCTTCTTAGGTATACTGCTGCCACTGCTAGACATTTTGCAAACACCATAGGTGATAACTGTATGCCAAAAGAAAGTACTTTGAACTAGTAGTATACCTGATTGACGACAAAGATACACTCATGGCTGGCAGAGCTAGAGAGTGGTGGGGCAGGCAAATGGGTGGTGGGTGGGTGACACATTAACTAAAATAAAGAAAGAAATACTTACCTGAAGGAACGTCTTCCTCGCTCCGGTTCGGTTTTCTTCGACATGGGGGACCCTCAACAACTCCCCTAACCAATCCTGGTCCTGCTCTTATGCTGAGAGCAGCACCCAGATTGGAGGGCGTGGCCTATCTCACCGCTCCTGAGGGCACTGGAGGCATGGGCTTTGTCTAACCCAGCTGTCTTAAGACAACTGGGTTAGAGGCTTCAAAGTGCCCATGTCTGGCTGGCCGTCCCAATTCACCTGGCCAAAAAGACTTGCACACTTTGAAATTAAGTGCCCTCTGCCCAAACAGCCTACCCTCCTCCCTGCTGCTGTCATTCAGCAGGTCCCGCCCCGTCCTGACACTCGGTTTAGGATGGGCGGATAAAAAATAAAATGGTAATTAACTTTATTACCGTTTTATTTTTCATCTCTGGAGCATGAGGGGCATTTTAATTAGTGGGGCGAAGCTCCTCTACTCAAACAGAGGAGCAGCCCATGCAAAGAGAAGTAATCTTCTGTGCACCCTGTATAGCTAGCCATCTTTGAAGTCTGTTGTCCCCATCTAATCCTTTTCCAGCAGCCACTGAATGACCTCTTGGAGGGATGCCATCTTGAACGTTTATATTTTTGAATACTCGGCTGAAAGTTTCTTTTTTATGAACTTGTCTAAAAAACAAAAATACGGAATTGGTCTCAGTGTTTTGTCTGGCATTGGAACTAGGATATAATCAGAGCAGATTCCCCGGTTGATCTCTTCCCTTGGCACCTTTTCTATTGCTTGATTTTTTAGGCGATCTACCACCTCTCAAAGCAAGCACTGTAGCTCTTTTTTTATATGTGCTTTTGACACTTGGACGAGACTTTAGGTGTTCGATAACCATGTTGGATAATGTTCAATATCCATTTATTGAAGGTGACTGACATCTACTCCTATAGTAATCCTCCTATTCTGCCCCCCATTGGTGTTGGTATAGTACTCATAGGCTTAAGTCATTTGCTCGAGGAGCTTGCCCTTTTTGAGGGTATGCCCCTTTACTTAGCTGTGCCTCAAAAGCGCAGCCGAGGTGTTGAAGGGAATTGCTATGGTTAAGGACTCGATTGCTGCGCACCTGTTAGGAAGTCTGCAGCATTGATGTTTGGAAACTTCCTCTTTCTGACAGTCTTCTTGTTAGGCCAAAACTGTAGGACTCCCTTGGCCTTTATAGTGAAGGGAGTGTTGATGATATTTGCCTGCCCCAGGTGTTAGAAAGATGAGATTCAAAGCCATGCCTGCTTCCTAAGGTTATTACCAATGCACAGCTGTCTGCTTGTTGTATATGCTGCTTCTTATATGACAGAGTTTGCCCTCTTCTGGTATTGTTGGAGGAGATTATTTATTAGTTCCCCAATTTACTCCCACTGTTGTTGGGCATAGAGATTAAGAAGCACATTGGAGCTTACAATTCTCTATTGTATGGCAGCTGCTCTCTTCACCTTGTGTCCCACCATCCCCACCCGTTTGCTTTCTTTTTTGTGAAGTAGGACCAGTTGACATTGGAATATTGACTGTTTGTAGAGATGGTCACAATGATTGAGTTCACCACTTCACTGCCCTTAACGTATAAGGGATCCTTAGATGGGTGCTTTTAATTTTTCTGCACACTTTGATTTATTGGCTTGCATGTTACTGGCTCTCTGAATGCCTCTCTTGCTTTATCAAGGATCCTTGGGATCACAGGGAGGTGTTGGCTCTTCCTTTGTGATGGTATAATATTTCCAGGAGAAAACCTGTGACTCTTCTTCCTCCAGCTGTTCCCAATACTTGTCAGCAGCTCTTGTAATCATTGCATTGTACATTGCGATGTCATCTGGTGGTAAATGCTTTGAAGGGTAGATTTGACTTCCTCCTCTCCAGAATTTGTGTTGGGGTTTTGTAAGTCACTCTCAGTGCTCTTGAACTCTTGAAAAACACACTGCTCATATATTTTCTCTTCCTCGAAGATTTCCTGCTCCCCTTCTTGTGGTTCAGGTGTGGTTGTTAACTGTAGCTCCACCCGCTCTTCTTCCTGAGTTTTTTATATTACTAGTTTCAAGTAGATTCTAAATTCTATTAGGATTCATCAAAATCCTCATTCTTTTGTAAGTTTGCTGCCATTTAGGCCTTGAGGTACCTCTTTTTCCATTTGACCCTGACTGCTCGTTGCTCGACGTAGAGGGCAGGTACTGGTTTTCACTTTGTGTCTGCATGTGTTGCCTCTATTTATTCTCCTTACCATGGTCTTGATCACCTCTTTACATTGATCCTGCATTGAAAGAACTTCCTCCAGTGATGTCTTTGTGCTGAAACCTGATGGGTTCTTTTTGTTTCAGCCTCCCTTCATTCATCAAGGGTTTTGGTGTCTTTGGAGTCCTCGAGTCTGAATGTTTCTGATGTGGCGTGCTATTGTTTTGTAGTTTTACCTGAATCTGCCTCTTGTGTTTCTCTCTTTTGGCATCTTCCTCAGTAGCTCTTCTCCCTATGGTTCAACAGTGTCTTCTTCAATGTCGACTCCTCTCCTTGCACTACCTCTGTGACCTTCATGTTGTCGTTTGACAGCCCGAGGTCTCTGAGCAAAGGTTAGCCCTTTTTCTGTGTATGCATCATAGTGTAATGTGCCCACCTCTGCTTTTCCCTGGTTCAGAGTGTTTTTGGTTGGAACTCAGCACACGTGTTGCAGCCATTAGCACTGTGGTTTCTCAGCAAGGAAAGATTCCAGTCCTAGTGGTTATCTTTTTGTGCAAATTAATGGAGGCATTTGGGAGACAACCTAAAGAAGGTGTTCTCCATTTCCCTCCACTATTCTAGTCTCCCAAAAGCACATTCTTTGTGCAATCGGCTATCCCTGTGGCACACCTACTTTCTTTGGTGATCCCTTGTGGTTATTTGATGATGTCAACGCTGTTCCCTTTTCCATGCTTCTCTAACTGTATCCCAACAGATCTGCTTGATGATCAATCAATTTTTCTCCAACTGTCCTCAATGAACCTGAAGCTCCAACTTCAAATTCCAGATCCAACAGCAGTAAAAACAAGCATTTGCAATGCAATAGGTCTCGCATTTGCGAGAGTTTGAGCTATTGGCATTGTAAATGACAATGCCTTTTATTTATGTGCTTTGAAAACCTGCAAGCGGTGCATAAACACGCACTTTGTACTTATAGTCCTTGCTTACGATAAGCAAGGCTGGTAGTAAAAGAGATTCAGTTACTGCCAGCCTTGCTTCTCATAGGCAGCGACTATAAGTACAAAGTGCGTGTTTACACACCGCTTGCAGGTTTTTAAAAATACATAAATAAAAGCCATTGTCATTTACAATGCCAATAGTTTGTGTAACGTGCTATGTGAAAAGCTTGATGTGTGTGTCCAATACATATATCTGAAAGCATTCTTTGACATGCACTGAGCAGCACTCACGCTGTGCTCCAAGCAGGGCCCATTTGGTGCATGTGAGAGCTGCAACGCTGTTGTGCAAATTGCAACCTCGCCTCTTAGAAGTGTGGCACTGACTCTAAATCTGGTTGAGAGCACACATACAGGCTTAGAGATGCGGCTGCTTCATTACAACACATGCTCATCGTTAAACAAAAAATGCATACAAAAAGCTGGGAACTGCAGTTATGTTGGGTGTTCTCATGTGCGCAAAAGGGTAAAATGGCAACAAAAACAAACATTAGAATCACGTTACGTGATAAGAGGGCTAACTGTGATACCCCACTACCTCGTGAGCATACGAGCTTGGACTTGAAATTGACCAGAAAAGGGTCAAAATCAATGGAGCGCACGCCGTTCACAACAACTCAAGAGTCTTAACAACTACCGGTGGCATCACAAAACTCAAAACGAAAGCATCGACTCTTACAATGAGAAACGCCCTCATTTTGGAGTTGCGACGAACAATCAAAGCGAGCGCCCGGCTGAAACCAAGAGCAAACTCCAATAAAGCCCAGGAAGAGAATGTGAGGAATTCCGAAGGCTAGTAAGTTAAACATTACCACACCTAAGACGTTGCAATTCAAATGCAGCTAAAACGAATTAAGGCGTATTGTAAATGACTTCAGACTTTAAAACCTGTCAGTGCACATGTATTATGAACATTACTCATGCGTTCTATTTTTAACGAAAGACCATCATTTAAAAGAGGAAACGCAACAAACATAACAAACAAGCAGGGAGTGGGATAAGGGAGGGGGTGGCAAATGGTGATCACTTTCGCGGCCGCTTTGATGTTCTCAGTGGCCGCGCGGCTCACTGAGTACATCAAAGCGGCCGCCAAAGTGATCAGGCAGGCTGACAAATGGTGCACGCGCCCGGCGCACATGCACTGTATTTGGAGGCCTGAAAAGCACTAGTTTGCACTTCCAAATCCCCGGTTTACTAAAGCTCTCGCCAGATCAGCGCTAAAGCGCTGGCTCAGGCGAGACCTATAAATCGGAAGATGACGACCGCTTCCATGGGCTTCAGGTGTGCACGGCAGACGTCACAAGTGGACGGGAATACCACCAAATGATGGACAATGACACCCATAACAAAAAAAAAGATGAAGAGGATAATTCTGGGCCCAACCACCAGATGTCGCAAAAGATTTACGCTGCAAAATTATAATTGCACAGAGCTTACTTTTTGATAATAATATAGGTAATTTATATAGGTGTTTACGAGTATGTGTGGTAGTCCTCCTATAGTACTCATAAACACAATCCACATAGATAGGGGTGTAGGTCGATGTCTACGCCTGACTTGTCTGCAATGTGTGGAATTCTCAAGAGGGAGTGCTTAAAACTCCACTCACATAGTCCTACGTTTTAGGTGTAAATCTGGAACTAGCAAGGGCAGTGGGTAAAAATGGTAACTATGTAAAATAAAGTGAGAGGATGAAACCAAAAATTAAGAAGAAGCACATGGAGGAACACTCATAAAAGGGTTAGTTACTTGTGCTTCAGTGAAGGTACATCCACATCTACTCCAGTAACAGTACAGCCCAAGCAGGCTCAAATGTTTTCCAGCCAAGCCTTGGAGTAAGACACATGCCACTCATGGTGAGTCATAGGCACAGCAAGGGCATCAAAAGAAATCAATGGAGGCAGGGATAACATTTTCCAACACAAAGTTGAAAAACTATCAAAAATGAAAAAGAAAAAAATGGGCATTACTGTCATCCATATATATCATATTGAAAGAAATATAAAACAAATAGAATAAATGGAAAAAATAAAATATAGTGAGTGCCATATTGATTAAAACATTGCATACAACCATATACACCACAATGTACAAATATAAAAAAATATGAATGCATACACCTATATATAAACAATAAGAATGTAAACAAAATAGATGCACATACATAGAAAATTACAAATATGTAATGTATTAATGATTTGAAGAAAACATATCATTTACCTCACGTCTAACAATACTCAAACATAAATCAAAACACCTTGCATGTCAAAGCACAAACACATGGAACTGTTTTCTAGTTCTACAAAGCTTTGTAGCACCAAAGGAAGAAAATAAGTTACTTACCTGCAACTACGGTTATTCAGTATGGTATCTTTCGTAGATTCACATGCCCGATTCATTCTCCGCCGTCGAGATTGGAGTCCCACTGTAAAATAATCAAGCAGTATTTAAATAATGCCGTGGCTGTAATGGCCCAGAGCCATATTTTACAGCCTATCTATGTCCTTTTAAAACTGAACAAAATGTTGAATGCAACCAATCAGCTCCTAGCAACCTCTAGAGCTCTCCTAGCAGAGGCTGCTTACCTAAGAGTTTCCCAGCACAAGTGAGATGTGAGTAGCTTATTGAATAATATGGAAACAGCCTCTACGGGGAGGAGGGTGGGTGCGTGTGAATCTATGAAAGATACCAATACTAGATAACTGTAATTACAGGTAAGTAACTTATTTTCTTATCCAGTATTAGGGGATCTTTCATAGATTCACATGCCTGAATCAGAGTACGAAGCAGTCACATCCAATATTATCTTGTCTGCTGAGGATGGTGGGTGACTTCTGAAACATAGTGAACCCCAAAGGATTGAGGTAATACAAAAGGCACCTTAAAGGCTATGACATAGCAACAAGGAGCTGAAGGGGAAAAGTACAAGACTAGGTCATCCCCCACTCAAATCAGTTTTCCAACAAAACAGACCCAATCTATTTAGTACAGAACTACTTTGTACACTGTGTAAAGAAGGAATTGAGAAGTATCAAATTAACCTCTTCCAAACCACCCCCCACCATCTAGACTTGTGAGGTGGGTTCCCAATTTACCAGAGTCTGTACTGATTTAAAAACTGCAAGAACCCTGAACCAATGTAGCAGTCACTCTGTTAAAAAAAATCAATATGTGAAAAAAAGAGTTTAATCACAGGGATATACAACCCACACCGTGAATATCAGTGAGAAAATATGTGCAGAGCAAAGTAGCACCTCACGTGCGCAACACCACAGCGGGCTGACACTGGTTAGATCATCACCAGTACTGCCACGTTTCTCATCATAGGTTACTACCTTGCTCAAAAACTGGGTAAATCTACCAGAAAAAAATAATAATAATCAAAAAGGTGAAAATATGTGAACATCACACACCATAGTCCCGAATTAAAATTGATAGAGAGTCATGGCCACCATCATTTTATTCTTAGCTCATGGGTCAATTCAAAGATAAAAAGTGCTGTATTTTAACAGACAAAAAGCCAGTAAGCCAACATGTTTCATTGCCTTACTCTTACGGCAATTTCTTCAGGGCAACAGGACTTCATTCACCTTATCAGCACACTTGCAATGAACTATTTGTGACTGCAAAAGACAGAAGAAAAGGGATCTTGCCATTATGTACTGAGCGCCAAAACAGAATCTCTCATGGCCAATACTCCTCCATTCATACATGTGTAAAAAAAACAACCACTTAGGTTATCATTACCCGTTGTCAGCCAAGGTTTTTCATACCAGCTCAACAGCGTGTCAAACAGGCACTGTGAATTTAGCAGTGATCCTGTATTTCACAAGCCCTCTTGTACTTTGGGCATTCTGTGGAGAAATTGACTCGAATCAGAAACCAACCATTTAACAAAGGTGTCAAAGAACATATAAAACAATCAATAGCACAGGGAGCGTTTCACATTTTAACATCCCCATTGTTCATCAGTCATAGAGGCTAGAAGTATTTAAGCCGATCTCAACTTCGTGTCTTGTATCTATTTAGGGATGTAATCGTACAAATTACACTGTCTGACACTGTCCCAGAACATCAAATCGGACACTCTATCCCAAAGCAATGTTCTACACCGAATCACTGGCCACAGCTCACACTCAGGTACATAGTAGCCACATACATAAATGTCCCCATTCCTGCATCACTCCCCACCCGTACGTCTCACCGCAAAACACTCGCGTCCCGAGCTTCGTCTCAGCCGCATCGGGATTCCTGCGCATCCATCTAATATACACGCCGGTCCCTACGTGACCTACGTTGGTTTCTAAAAAGTCACGTGATAAACGGAGTGAGGAGAGGCGCCATCTTAGAATGAGCAAGTATTCAGTAGCTTTCCTGGGAAAACGGACACCAGGGGTTCCTAATCACAAAATGTGCACATTTGTTGGGAAAAACAAGGTAATTTAAATGTACCAAATGATTTACATCCGTCCACCTCATTTGGATGATAATATTAATTCCCAAAAAGAACAATCACGCAAACGCGTTAATTTCTACAGAAAACACGTGATGCATGAGGCAACAAGAAGCGCCATGTTTGTAATGAGCAGTGAATCAATGCCGTTACAGCTACCACCGGGTACCCACCCGGCCCTCCGAAGATCCTATTCTCATAATGTATCCATTTACTGGTGTAAGCCTAATTTCTTCTCACGGGGAATTCATACCCGTCCGCCCCATAAAAATAAAATTATTAATTCAGCTAGACACATTTTCGCTACTCAGAAAAAAAAAAAATTCTCAGGTGGACCCAACACGGTCGCAGCTCATAGAGGGAATTGAACACAGAATCCCCCAAATTTCTGGAAATGGAAACTATCCTTCATCGTGAACCCTAGAACACAGTTTATTAAAATGTCTTTCTCTCTTTCCTGCCAATTATCGGTACCATCATGATAGACAGGCAGCGTTCTTTCTGAATCGCAACCGGACTCATTTCAAAGCCCATAATAGGGTCATGCTGACACAAAGAAACAGTCACCAGACTCACAGGGAGATTCTATTCCATTCAATCCCGTCGTTTAATCCAATTTTATCGACTCTTTCAGAAAAAATCCAGCGTGCTTCCTTATTGACTAATAGTATATCCATATTTGAAGCATCACCCTTGATTCTCTCCAAAATTGTCCAAGTCAAAGATCTAGAATCATGTTTCTCAGTAACAAAGTGCTGCACGAATTTTGTAGTCAGTTTTCCTATCCTAATGGTACTTAGATGTTCCTGAATTCGTATCTTGACCTTCCTCGAAGTCAAACCAATGTAATGCAGCCCGCATTTACATGTAATGCGATAAATAACATTGGCTGTGATACAATTGGTGAACTGAGTTAGATGCCATATTCTACCGTCCGTCAATGTTACTCTGTCAGATTTGGTAGTCAAACACATACAGAGCATGACCCACATGGGTAATGGCCTGCCGGTAATGTAGATGTGGTTTGTTCAACTTTTACACGAGAGTGCACTAGTTTATCCTTCAGGTTGCCTGCTCTTTTAAATGCGAACCTGGGGGGTGGCATCTTGAAATCTGCTGTGGACAGTAGATCTCAATTCTTACGCATTAGTTGTCTAAGTTTGCTTGCTAGCGGATTTACGTCATGACAACTGGTAAGCAGTCACTTTTTGATTTTTGATTGGTATCCAATAGAGCACTGCGTGGTGTATTCAAGGCTCTTTTTCTCGCAATTTTTACCACCTTTCTAGGATACTGTCTTTGAATCAATCTATCACACAGACCCTCAGATTGTTGCGTAAAATCAGCTGTGGACGAACAGTTTCTCCTATAGCGGAGGAATTGACCCACCGGCAGATTGTCTCTGAGGGCCCGAGGATGAAAAGAATTGAACAATAACAGGGAATTCCTATCAGTGGTTTTTTGATGTACCATCGTTTTCAATTGGCCCTGTTCAGCCCGGATATCAAGATCCAAATTAGGTAACAGACTGGCGACTATATGTCCAAGTGACTCTCAGGCTCGCATCTAGTGTATTCAGCCGGTTCAAAAAGAGTAACAACTCCTCCTCAGTGCCTGCCCAGATACACAGAACATCGTCAATATGCCGCTTCCAGAGGAGAATATTCCTCTGGAAGGGATTGGCATGATGGTAAATGTGATGTTCTTCAAACTGGCCTACATATATGCAGGCCAGACTGGGCGCAAAGGTTGCGCCCATTGAAGTACCGGAGACTTGTAGGAACAAATCATTCTTGTAACAAATAGTTCCTAGTTAGTGCGATCTCGATGCATTGTAATACAAACGACTGTGGTGTGTCGTAGAACCACTCTTGTTCCTCCAGGGCACGAGCTGCTGCCACCAGCGTCGCATCCTGGGGGATGCAAGTGTATAATGACTCGATGTCAATCGTCACTAAAAATTCAGATTGTATATCAAAACTCACAGTTTCAAGTACATTCGGAATATCGCAAGTATCCTGCACAAAAGAGGTTTGTTTAATGACTGATTCTCTCAGAAAACAATCCGCGAATTGCGAAAGAGGCTCAAGGACTGATTGTACTCCCGAAACTATAGGGCGGCCCGGCGGTGGCCTTGCGGCCATGTGAATTTTCGGGAGAATATAGAATGCCGGTGTCCTAGATTTAACATTCACGAGAAATTCAGCTTCTTTTGCAGTAATCCATTTATTTTCTTTCGCCGCGGATACCATAGTCCCAATGATCACCAGGAGTTCACTACGAGGATCACGAGTCAAAGGTTGGTAATTTTCACGTTTATTCAAAAGTCTCAAGACCTCTCCTTCGTAGTCCCTAGTGTTCATTAGGACTATCGCACCACCCTTGTCCGCAGATTTTATAGTGACAAGGGGGTTGTCCTGTAAACTTTTAACCGCTGCCCAGTCTTTTTTACTCATATTATTAAAAATATGATTCTCATTCTTATTTTCCAGAACATTGATTTCATGAAGAATTTTATTTTCAAAGACCGCCACCTGTGGACCCACACTCACTGATGGCGGGCAAAAGTTAGAGGGGCATCGTAAATCAGAAGAGAACAGAGAAGGGGGGTCCTGTGTCTTATTGGCAAATAATTTTTTGATTTTAATCTTTCTCATTGTTTCGTGAAACTCAGTACGACATTTGAATTTATCACGTGCTGGAGTAGGCACAAATCCCAAACCTTTATTCAAAACCCGTCTTTCATCATCCGACAAAATATAGTCAGATAAATTCACTACAATGTCATTCAAAGTTGATTCCGTGCTCGACTCCGTGTTATTCTAGGGGAAAACCCTTGCCACGTTTGGTCTTGATTGAGTCGAGCCTGGCCTCTGCCCCTCTGGCCTCCCCTCCCTCTGTGTCCTCTCTGATTTTGTCCTAAGAAAGACCTCAACAGTAAACCTAGATCTTCATTGGATTGCTCAGGTTGATTAAACCTAACCCTGTTGGTCTTGTCACCCTGCCCACTTGGTCCACTAACCTCATCTTCCTCAGAAGGTGTGTTGTCGAAGGTCCAATTGTAGGGTGATTGTTTAAAGGGCTGTCTACCTCCCCTGGCGAACCCACCACGGGGTCTTACATCAGTTCTTTGCTGGTAATAGCTGTCTTCCACATATGGGAATGCCCATTCGTGGGTGAAGCGTTCTAAATTGCGTTTCAGACCCTTTATTTTTTGATTTATCATGTAGTTTTTATAATCAGAGAGATCCTCCTGAATTCTAGATAACTGCTCCTTTGTGTCAGCAAGTGTGGTATCCCTCTTAATACTCTCTTCCAGTTCCAAGATCTCTTTTAAAAGGTCCTCACTTAATCTTTTAGCCGTATTAATAATTTAAATCAGCCAATCACGGGTACACTTATTTGCGATGTAGCTCCAATCAATCCTGAACTGGTTGTCCTCAAGAAAAATACGAGGTTCAATTCGTACAAGGAGGCTCGCAGGGGCATCCCCTGCTCGTAAGTACTCAGTCATCAGCGCCCCGTGAAGGGCTATTCTAACTTGCTTCTTTTTAAGTGTGCTCAGCTTCTCCCATTCTTCCCTTGCAGTGGTGGAATTTGCAAGGGGTGTATCTGGGAACAGCGACAGACCTGATAAAATGGCAGCTATTTGTTCATCATTGAACGCTAGGCAATGTCTATCCATATTGAATCACCTATGAAACCAAATAGGAGGCTCAAAGCTCATAGACTAGTACCCTTAGCAACTTAAAAGGTTTTTTTCAAACCCAAAATTGAGGATCAATGAATTCAGTTTTGGCCACTCAGTACACAACTACAAAAAGGTCCCAATCAACTTTCAAGGACCGTTAAACGATCTCTCGGCTGAGCCCCACTAGGGACTACGAAGGAGAGGTCTTGAGACTTTTGAATAAACGTGAAAATTACCAACCTTTGACTCATGATCCTCGTAGTGAACTCCTGGTGATCATTGGGACTATGGTATCCGCGGCGAAAGAAAAGAAATGGATTACTGCAAAAGAAGCTGAATTTCTCGTGAATGTTAAATCTAGGACACCGGCATTCTATATTCTCCCGAAAATTCACAAGGCCGCAAGTTTCGGGAGTACAATCAGTCCTTGAGCCTCTTTCGCAATTCGCGGATTTTTTTCTGAGAGAATCAGTCATTAAACAAACCTCTTTTGTGCAGGATACTAGAAATATTCTGAATGTACTTGGAACTGTGAGTTTTGATATACAATCTGAATTTTTAGTGACGATTGACATCGAGTCATTATACACTTGCATCCCCCAGGATGCGACGCTGGTGGCAGCAGCTCGTGCCCTGGAGGAACAAGAGTGGTTCTACGACACACCACAGTCGTTTGTATTACAATGCATCGAGATCTCACTAACTAGGAACTATTTCTGTTACAAGAATGATTTGTTCCTACAAGTCTCCGGTACTTCAATGGGCGCAACTTTTGCGCCCAGTCTGGCCTGCATGTATGTAGGCCACTTTGAAGAACATCACATTTACCATCATGCCAATCCCTTCCAGAGGAATATTCTCCTCTGGAAGCGATATATTGACGATGTTCTGTGTATCTGAGCAGGCACTGAGGAGGAGTTGTTGCTCTTTTTGAACCAGCTGAATACACTAGATGCAAGCCTGAGATTCACTTGGACATATAGTCGCCAGTCTGCTACCTATTTGGATCTTGATATCCGGGCTGAACAGGGCCAATTGAAAACGATGGTACATCAAAAAACCACTGATAGGAATTCCCTGTTATTGTTCAATTCTTTTCATCCTCGGGCCCTCAGAGACAATCTGCCGGTGGGTCAATTCCTCCGCTATAGGAGAAACTGTTCGTCCACAGCTGATTTTACGCAACAATCTGAGGGTCTGTGTGATAGATTGATTCAAAGACAGTATCCTAGAAAGGTGGTAAAAAATGCGAGAAAAAGAGCCTTGAATACACCACGCAGTGCTCTATTGGATACCAATCAAAAATCAAAAAGTGACTGCTTACCAGTTGTCATGACATATGATCCGCTAGCAAGCAAACTTAGACAACTAATGCGTAAGAATTGGGATCTACTGTCCACAGCAGATTTCAAGATGCCACCCCCCAGGTTCGCATTTAAAAGAGCAGGCAACCTGAAGGATAAACTAGTGCACTCTCGTGTAAGAGTTGAACAAACCACATCTACATTACCGGCAGGCCATTACCCGTGTGGGTCATGCTCTGTATGTAGTTTGACTACCAAATCTGACAGAGTAACATTGAAGGACGGTAGAATATGGCATCTAACTCAGTTCACCAATTGTAACACAGCCAATGTTATTTATCGCATTACGTGTAAATGCGGGCTGCATTACATTGGTTTGACTTCGAGGAAGGTCAAGATACGAATTCAGGAACATCTAAGTACCATTAGGATAGGAAAACTGACTACAAAATTCGTGCAGCACTTTGTTACTGAGAAACATGATTCTAGATCTTTGACTTGGACAATTTTGGTGAGAATCAAGGGTGATGCTTCAAATATGGATATACTATTAGTCAATAAGGAAGCACGCTGGATTTTTTCTGAAAGAGTCGATAAAATTGGATTAAACGACGGGATTGAATGGAATAGAATCTCCCTGTGAGTCTGGTGACTGTTTCTTTGTGAGATGTCACCTGCAGATGATGCTGCACTATCTTTGGGGACTCTGCCTTCAGAAGCCAGTCGTCCAGGTAAGGGAAAACCGGGATCCCTGACCTCCTGAGATGAGCAGCCACCAGTGCCATCACCTTTGTGAAGACTCGAGGTGCGGTAGTAAGACCAAACGGGAGGACTGCAAATTGGTAGTGTTGCGACCCAACCGTAAAACGGAGATACTTCCAGTGCGACTTCAGGATTGGGACATGGAAGTACGCGTCCTGTAAGTCGAGCGACACCATCCAGTCTCCTTGCTGCAACGCTTGAAGAACCTGCGCAAGGGTCAGCATCTTGAATTTCTCCTGTCTCAGGTAAAAATTCAAGATTCTGAGGTCCAGGATTGGACGCAATCTGCCGTCCTTTTTGGGAATCAGGAAATACCGGGAGTAGCATCCCTGACCCCTTTCCTGCTCCGGAACCACCTCTATCGCACCCTTCTGAAGCAAGGCCAGAACTTCTTTCTGCAGGAGAAGCAGATGGTCTTCAGAGCAATAACCTTGGCAAGAAGGGTAAGGGGGAGGAAACTCCCGAAAGGGAAGGGCGTACCCAGTCTCTACGAGGTTCAAAACCCAAAGGTCTGTTGTAACAGATTTCCAACCCCGTAGAAAGTAGGACACCCGACCCCCCACAGGTCTTACATGATCCGGGATGGGGGATCTAGGGCTGCTTCCCTGAAGCCTCATTTGGAGCAGAGGAGGAGGAGGAAGAAGAGGGGTTGCGACCAGAACCTCTCCGACCCCTTTGCTTCCCTCTATAGGACCTATAGAGGGGATTCTGCTACTGTTGTTGCTGCTGCTGCTGGGGTTGCCGGAAGGAGCGAAAGGATGATCTTCCGAATCCTCTAGACTTCCGAAAAGCTGAACCCCTAGCAGGAGCCTGCAGACCCAAGGACTTCGCCGTCAATCTACTGTCCTTAAATCGTTGAAGGGCAGAATCTGCTTTCTCCCCAAACAGCTTCTGTCCGTCAAAAGGCAGATCAACCAACGTGGCCTGAACATCCGCTGAGAAACCAGAGGAACGGAGCCAAGCCCGCCTCCTTGGAGGACCTATGGACGACCCCATAATTCTCGCCACCGAGTCCGCCGTATCCAGCCCAGACTGGATCACCTGCCTGGCAGCCGCCTGAGTGTCCGCAACAACTTCCAAGAAGGACGACTTATCCCCCTCAGGCAACTTAGGGGCAAAGATTTTATAGAGTCCATCAAGGCATGAACATATCGCCCCAGCAAGCATGTGGCATTAGATGACTTCAGCGCCATACTTCCTGAGGAGAAGGTCTTCTTGGCCGCCTGATCAACTTTCTTTGACTCCCTATCAGCCGGAGACTGAGGGAAAGCACCTGAAGCATGCTTAGAACATGAAGCCTGCACCACTAGGCTCTCCGGAGATGGATGTGTGGACTAAAAATCCGGGTCTCCTGGTGCAACTCTGTACCTCCTTGCCACCTGTCTGCAAACCGCCGGAGCTGAAAGAGGCTTCCTCCACACCTCCAACACTGGTTCCAAGATGGCCTCATTGAAAGGCAACAAAGGCTCCGAAGCCGACGTCGGAGAGTGTAACACCTCCGTAAGCAGGTTTGACTTGTACTCCACAGAGGGCAGCTGCAGATCTAACAACTCTGCGGCCTTCTTAATAACCACATGGTAGGGTGCCAATTCCTGTGGAGGAGAAGACCTTGCAGAAGCATGCTCCCACTCTGGGGTGGTATCCAAACCACTTGCCTCCTCTAGTCCTTCAAACTCATCCGAAGAAGAGTTGACTTCACCTTCTTCCATCTCTGCCCGATATCTTCCTTCCTCCAACACCCTTTGGGCCTCCCGCCTCGACCGGATCCGGGGAGCCGGCTTCGTCGACGTCGTACGCGGCGTCGGTGGAGCCAAAGGCACCGGAGTCGGAGGCGCCATAGGTGGAGTCGGCGGCGCCGGACGCGGCGCCGGAGTCGGCCTCGGCGTCGAAGAAGGCTCCGAAGACTGACGGTCCATCCGAGGTCGAGTCGGATCCCCAGCCGGCGCCGGAAACTGCCAAGAAGGCGCCATCGGCATAAAGGGCAGAAAAGTGGCCTGAGCGTAATGCTGCGGCACCCCCAGCGTAAACGCCATCGGACCCACGGGACCAGTTGGTGCTCCGGATGGGAAGGACGCCCTATTAAAAATACCATACATGGCATTCAGAAATCCTGAGGGATCCGTACCTGGAGCCGGGAATTGGGGATAAGGGACCGTCCCTGTATCCCCTTGTGGAGTCACCGGCGTCGGCTCCGCAGAATCATCCACCGGAGCCGCAGAGTCATCCGGCACCGGAACAGCCTCCTCCTGTTCTTGCTCATCCAAAGGAACATCAGACTCCACTTGACCCGGGGTCGAAGCCTTGGACGGAGCCGGTGACGGCGTCGGGGAACGAGCTGGAGCCCGCTTCGGCGAGGGAGACTTCGGAGACTTAGCAGGAGAAGGAGAAGGTGACAAGTCCTTGCTCCGAAGTCGACGGGGAGAAGCCGACCTCGACCTCCTGGACTTCGAGGACCGACGCCGAGAAGAATGCTTCCTCTTCTTGTGGTGTTTCTTCGACTTCGACGACCTCGAAGTCGATGACTCCCGCCTGGACTTCTCCTTTTTTCTCCCTCTCTTCTCCTCACCGATTTTCTTCATGAAGAGCTTGGTCTTCCTCTCCTTCAGCGCTTTAGGGTTCATGCTCCTACAGCACCCGCATTCTTCCATGTCATGATCAGAAGAAAGACACCATAAGCAGTCCTGATGCGGATCCGTCATGGACATCAGGCCTCCGCATTCCCTACGGGGCTTAAAGCCCGACTTCCTCGTCGAAGACATACCGAATTTAACACAGTAACACCGCTAAACTACAAAGTAGCTAGAGAGCACTGGAAAAAAAACGTTGCGCGTCGACGGCGCGGAAAAAAGGGAACTGACGTCATCACGCCGACGTGGGCTTCTTATGGCTCCGATGACGTCGTACGGAGTCGCGTGCGGAGCCGATGCAGTGTGACGTCGCCCACGTCGATGTGGAGTGCTGGGAAAGAAAAGTTCAGTGGAATGCTGGCGCAGGGGATATTCACAAGGTGAGGAATCCACTGGCAGATGTATCCATCAGAATATGGATATACTATTAGTCAATAAGGAAGCACGCTGGATTTTTTCTGAAAGAGTCGATAAAATTGGATTAAACGATGGGATTGAATGGACTAGAATCTCCCTGTGAGTCTGTTGACTGTTTCTTTGTGTCAGCATGACCCTATTATGGGCTTTGAAATGAGTCCGGTTGCGATTCAGAAAGAACGCTGCCTGTCTATCATGATGGTACCGATAATTGGCAGGAAAGAGAGAAAGACATTTTAATAAACTGTGTTCTGGTGTTCACGATGAAGGATAGTTTCCATTTCCAGAAATTTGGGGGATTCTGTGTTCAATTCCCTCTATGGGCTGCGACCTTGTTGGGTCCATCTGAGAAAAAAAAAATTCTGAGTTGCGAAAATGTGTCTAGCTGAATTAATAATTTTATTTTTATGGGGCGGACGAGTATGAATTCCCCGGAGAAGAAGTTAGGCTTACACCAGTAAATGGATACATTTTGAGAATAGGATCTTCGGAGGGCCGGGTGGGTACCCGGTGGTAGCTATAAAGGCATTGATTCACTGCTCATTACAAACATGGCGCTTCTTGTTGCCTCATGCATCACGTGTTTTCTGTAGAAATTAACGCGTTTGCGTGATAGTTCTTTTTGGGAATTAATATTGTCATCCAAATGAGGTGGACGGATGTAAATCATTTGGTACATTTAAATTACCTCATTTTTCCCAACAAATGTGCACATTTTGTGATTAGGAACCCCTGGTGCCCGTTTTCCCAGGAAAGCTACTGAATACTTGCTCATTCTAAGATGGCGCCTCTCCTCACTCCGTTTATCACGTGACTTTTTAGAAACCAATGTAGGTCACGTAGGAACCGGCGTGTATATTAGATGGACGTGCAGGAATCCCGATGCGGCTGAGACGAAGCTCTGGACGCAAGTGTTTTGCGGTGAGACGTACGGGTGGGGAGTGATGCAGGAATGGGTACATTTATGTATGTGGCTACTATGTCCCTGAGTGTGAGCTGTGGCCAGTGATTCGGTGTAGAACATTGCTTTGGGATAGAGTGTCCGATTTGATGTTCTGGGACAGTGTCAGACAGTGTAATTTGTACGATTATATCCCTAAATAGATACGGGACACGAAGTTGAGATCGGCTTAAATACTTCTAGCCTCTATGACTGATGAACAATGCGGATGTTAAAATGTGAAACGCTCCCCGTGCTATTGATTGTTTTATATGTTCTTTGACACATTTGTTAAATGGTTGCTTTCTGATTCGAGTCAATTTCTCCACAGAATGCCCAAAGTACAAGAGGGCTTGTGAAATACAGGATCACTGCTAAATTCACAGTGCCTGTTTGACACGCTGTTGAGCTGGTATGAAAAACGTTTGGCTGACAACGGGTAATGATAACCTAAGTGGTTGTTTTTTTTTATACATGTATGAATGGAGGAGTATTAGCCATGAGAGATTCTGTTTTGGCGCTCAGTACATAATGGCAAGAACCCTTTTCTTCTGTCTTTTGCAGTCACAAATAGTTCATTGCAAGTGTGCTGATAAGGTGAATGAAGTCCTGTTGCCCTGAAGAAATTGCCGTAAGAGTAAGGCAATGAAACATGTCGGCTTACTGGCTTTTTGTCTGTTAAAATACAGCACTTTTTATCTTTGAATTGACCCATGAGCTAAGAATAAAATGATGGTGGCCATGGCTCTCTATCAATTTTAATTCGGGACTATGGTGTGTGATGTTCACATATTTCCACCTTTTTGATTATTATTATTTTTTTCTGGTAGATTTACCCAGTTTTTGAGCAAGGTAGTAACCTATGATGAGAAACGTGGCAGTACTGGTGATGATCTAACCAGTGTCAGCCCGCTGTGGTGTTGCGCACGTGAGGTGCTACTTTGCTCTGCACATATTTTCTCACTGATATTCACAGTGTGGGTTGTATATCCCTGTGATTAAACTGTTTTTTTCACATATTGATTTTTTTAACAGAGTGACTGCTACATTGGTTCAGGGTTCTTGCAGTTTTTAAATCAGTACAGACTCTGGTAAATTGGGAACCCACCTCACAAGTCTAGATGGTGGGGGGTGGTTTGGAAGAGGTTAATTTGATACTTCTCAATTGCTTCTTTACACAGTGTACAAAGTAGTTCTGTACTAAATAGATTGGGTCTGTTTTGTTGGAAAACCTTAAAGGCTATACCTGTGCCTACTGCATTTTTGTTTTTTGTATAAAGGGATGGAAGAAAAGAAATGCACGGAATATAATCATAAGAAAAAAGTTATTGCCTATATAGTCGCATTTTCATATACAAAACATTAGCGAGAGGCAAGCAAAAAAACAGCGTAACTTGTAATACTCCTTACCTAGTAATGTTTTACATCATTAAGAACATCTAAGCATATGAAATCACCATGAGAACAAAAGACTCTTTCTAAGGGTTATAAAGAAGCTTACCTTAATGGAAGAGATGGCGAAGCACCGCCTAGCCCACTGCTGCATCTGCATTCTGTGTGGACTTCAGTGAGTGGTCCTCCAGGTTGCAGCGCAACAGATTTTGCACTCCAGCGAAGAGGGCAGCTGATGTTGCAACTGCTCTGGTTGAGTGAGCCTTCGCCGTCCTTTCCAAAGTTTTGTTAGCTTTGACGTGACAGAACTGTATCGCAGCTGATATCCATCTTGCGACAGCGGCCTTTGTTATTGCAGTTCCTTCTCTGCCTTGGCCATAGGCCACCAATAATTGATCAGTTTTTCAAATGTCCTTTGTTCTCGGAAGGTAGAACTTAAGGCAAAGGACCAGAGTATAACCAGCTCATTGAGGTGGAATTGTGACGGCACTTTAGGAATAAATGTAGGCTTAGTCCTTAGAATCACAGCGTCTTCTTTAAATATTAAAAAGGGTTTTGAAATGGTGAATGACTGGATTTTGCCTACACTTCTGGCTGAGGTAAGAGCCAGCAAAAGAGCGACTTTCCATGTTAGGCATTTCAATTTAGCTTTATGAATGGGTTTGAATTGTCTTTTAATGAGTTGTGCAAGGACCATGTTGAGGTTTCATTCTGGTGGAGGTGCTCGCACTGGAGGAAAAGTACGGAACAGTCCCTTCATAAATTGTTTGATCAGACTTGAGGCACAAAGAGAAGTGGCGCAGGAAGCTCTTCTATAGCGGGAGATGGAAGCTAGATGCACCTTAACTGAGACGAAAGCTAGACCAGATTTTGCCAAGGAGAGGAGTTATGGTAAAATCTATTGCAGTGATTCTTGAAATGGATGCAGGCCATTTCATTGGCACCAAAACCAAAACCTTTTCATCTTGTATATTTTATTGGTACATTCTGCTTTAGATTTCGAGAGGATGTCTCTACATTCCTGCGAAATGTTCATGTCCCTAAATTCCAGGAACTCAGGAGCCAGACATGCAAGTGTAGAGACTTAAGAGTCGGATGTCACACCTGTCCATTGTCCCTGGTCTGAAGAGAGGGGGACATCTGCAGATGTATGGGTCTGACTTCTGAAAGATGAAGAAGTTCCAGGAACCAATGTTGCCTGGGCCAACTGGGTGCAATGAGAATCAGGTGACATCTCTGCAGCTTCATTTTGGTCAGTACTCTGGGGATCAATGGGATGAGGGGAAAAACTGAGGCATATATCCCTGACTATCGCATAAAACAGGCATTGCCCTAAGATCCCTGGAGGGGGAACCTGCTAGCATAGGACTGGCATTTGGTGTTGATGTCTGTAGCAAACATGTCAAGCACTGGTTTTCCCCATAGTGCAATACTCTGTCCAGCTGGAATTGGCTGAGTTCCCATTTGTGACAATTGTCTGTACCTCTGCTGAGAGCATCTGGTAGTGTGTTGTGCAGGTCTGGAACGTGCTTGGCCCGGTGAGAAATCCCATGCTCTGTTGCCCAGCTCCATAGTTCTTGCATTTCCTTAGAAAGCACGAGAGATTTCTTTCCTCCCTGTTTGTTTATGTAGAACATACTGGTCGTATTGTCCATACGGACCAGTATGGAGGTGCCTGCTATTCTCGGTACATAGGCCTTTAAAGAGATAAATATAGCCTTCAACTCCAAGAGGTTGATATGACTTTGTTTTGGTGAATTGGACCTCTAAAGCCTTCCATGGAGGTATCAGTTGTCAGTATGTAGTCTGGTATTTCTTGCAAGAAAGTGAGGCCCTTGGAAATGTATGGACTCTAACACCAACATGGCATTGCCGCTTTTATGGCCGGGGTTATTAGAATGGTGTGTTCGATGGATCCTGACGTTTACAGCAACTCTTTCTGAAGCTCTTCCTAAAGAGGTCTCATTTTTAGCCTGGCTAAGGATACTAAGTTGATTGCTGATGAACACATCCCTAGGAGCGACTTGTACCTTCTTACTGAAATGGGCTTTCTTCTTGAGATGGTCATAGCAAGCTGCTGTAGACATTCCTGTTGCTCGTTAGATAGGAAGCCCTTGAACTGGATTGTGTCCAACCTGGCTCCCAGAAATGGTGTTATTTAACTGGGAAGAAATGAAGACTTTTTGATGTTCACTGTTACCCTTAGTCTGTTGAATAGCTGGAGACAAGTGTCTGTGGTTCTGGCCACTTGATCTGCTGTTGGTGCCTTCAGTAGCCAATCATCCAAGTAGGGGATTACTTGGTGACCTTGAGAATGTAAGGCTGTGACCAATGATGTGAGGCATTTTGTAAATATTCTGGGTGTTGACTTGAGGCCAAAAGGAAGATCCTTGAATTGGTAATGGGTACCAGCTACCGTAAACCAGAGGAATTTTTGGTGTTTCCGATGGATGTGGATGTGGAAATATGCATCTTCTAGATTGAGTGAGGTCATAAAGTTTGCTTTGTTGAGGCGATGCAGGATCTCGGCTAAAGTTACTATCCTGAACGTTTGTTTTTTCAGGTTCTTGTTGAGCTTCCTGAGATCCAGTATTGGTCTCCACTCCCCCGATTTCTTGAGGTGGAACTTACTCGATTACACCTTTTGAGAGCATGATCTTTACTTCTTTGTGACGAGGGGAAGGGGCTCCCTTCGGTGGAGCAGTTGGAGATTTGCTTGTGAACTCTAGAGTATGACCAAAGACAATTAGATCCAACACCCATTGGTCTGATGTTATGCTCTCCCACTGCTGGTAGAAATTGCAAATCTTCGCACCCACGGAAGGGATGAATGGGGGGGGGGGAGCTGGTACCTGGCATTGATCATTGCTTCATTCCGTTGTCCCACCCCTGAGACGGTGTTCTCTGCCGGCCGCTTGACGGGAGAAATCAGCTGTTGCAGATTGACGGTAGGTGATGGGCTGCTAAGCCTGCCTGCATTTAGCCTGATAGGGCTGGTATTGCTGTTGCCTCTGAAAACCTCCTCTATATGCGGGAAACTCGAGTCCTTTCTCTCTCCTGAAGGGCATTTTTCTATATTGGACAGTGGTTAACTATTTTGCTGTGTCAGTGTCCGATTTTATGGATCGCAGCGCATCATCAATATGCTTGCCGAATAAAGAATCTCCATCGAACGCCATGCCAAAGATTTTTGTTTGAATTTCAGGCCTGAAGGTGATGACCTTCAACCACTCCTGGCGTCTCAACACTGCTGCGCTTGCCAGTTGTCGGAAACCTGTGTTAGCTATATCCATAGCACAGTCAATGGTCTCCGAGGCCACTCATTCACCCTCTATAAGGATCTTTCTCGCCTCTTGCTTCCTATCTTCAGGGATGAGGTCCAATAATGCTGACATATCCGACGACATCTGTCTGTCCTAACGGCAGATGATACCATATGGGCAGCCAATGCTCTGGCTAAAAGTAGCCATGGTTAAAAAACGATCACCCATGATGCCTAATTTGCGTCTCTCCTTGTCCGGAGGAGGCGAGATTGGGGTATTGGAGTACTTTTCGATCTCCTCTACGAAATGACAGAATCCAGCTTAGTGTGACCCATCAGGCAAGAAGGTGAATCTTCAGGGGCCCTGTACTTCTTGTCTATTCGAGGAAGCAGTGGTGTTATTGTGACCGGCGTTTTCATTATTTTTATTCCCTCGTGCCAAACATAACCTATTACAAGGATTGTACAAATAGATTTCCTGGCTTCCTCCTTAAAATCATACAGAAAGCAATCTGTATGTTTAATAGCCATGGAGAGATGGAACCTGTTGGACGCTCTGTCCATCAAGTTGTGGAAACTCCAGATGTCTTCTGTAGGTGAGTCCAGTGGGTAATGTGCCAGAGGAAAGGGTGTAAGGATGATATAGTCATCCCAGAGATCCACCGGTGGATGTGGATCCGGGATCTCTCCTTCTTCTCTCTCATCCTCAGAAGAAGAGGGGTTTTCTTCATCAGGCGCCTGTGTTGGACAGTGCAGTACCGGAGGTGTTGATGGTCAGGGTAAGGCTGGTGTTGCTGGGAGCTGTGGCTGATGTGGCGGTGGCTCAATCTGGAAATCTTTGGGAGGAAATCTCTGCCTATAGTCCGGCAACATAGCTTGAAGGTATTGGATTAAAGACAGTGGTAAATGCTCCATTTCCCTAGAATGAGCCTCAGGGGAATAGCCATAAGGTTGATAATGGCGTGGAGAAACCAGAAATGGCTGGTAATATTGCTGTTGTTGCTCGTCCTCATAATCATCCTCTTCATCCTGGCATTTCAAATGCAACTTGGACGGGCTATGTGCCACCCCATATACCCATCGTCATCCTCCTCCTCGTCTTCTGATTGTTGGAAGTCCAACAAGTGCGAGAGAGGCAGAGGGGATATCTTTCCGAGGGATGAAACATCCGGGGGAGAAAGGTCTTTTTTACTCTGGTAATATTGACCGTCGTAGACGGTGGCATTGACGGTACCAACAACCCTGAAGAGGGAATATTCACCATCAGTGGTGCTGTTGTCGCTGGTGTTACCCTCGACGATGTCATCGACGATGGTATTGTCGGTTGGCTTGTTGACGAAGTCTTCGTCGACGAGATGGACGTCAACAGGATAGTTGTCGACGATGATATTCTCATCGATGGTATGGGTCCTGAAATGGCTGCCCTCGTCACCGTTCCTACCGTTGACTGAGCTGACGACGTGACTGTGGTACTTGTCGTCGTCGACGATTATTTTTTGTCCAATTTCTTTGTAGATTGTGTGGATGAGGCTCTAGAACGTTCCTTCTCCTTTCTAACAGTAGAGGTGGGAACAGATGTTGTAGGCTTTGAGGAGACTTTATGGTACTTCTCCTTTTTATAGCCTTTGCTCTCCTGGGAGGGTTTGATGTGTTTCTTGCCCTCTCCAGGCGTATCATCTTGAGACCTGGATCATTTGTGTGGTCAGGATGAGCCATCACTTTCCTCTTTGGAAAATGTTTGTTGCTTGGTGGATTCTCCATCTGTCAGAATTTTAGAACAAAAGGTCTGACAGATCTTGCATTTCCTCTCCTCATGAGAAGGGTGGAGGCAATAAATACAGTCTTTATGTGGATCATCCACATGGACACTCTTCCTGCCACAGGTCTTACATGGGCGGAAAACGCCGTTCTTATCTGACATGTTGAAACGATCAATTTTCAGGAAAATTCCAGAAAGAAACTGAGGGAGACTCCCTTCACACATGACGTGCAGTGATAATCGGAGGGAAACTGCCTCTGCTAGGAGAGTCCTAGAGGGTGGTAGTTGTTGAATGGCTGCATTCAACATTTAGTCCTTTTTTTAAAAAGGACATAGATAGACTATGTAAAACATGTCTCTGGGTCGTTATAGCAGTGGAACTCCCATTTCGATGACGGGGTATTATTCAGGCATGTGAATCCATGAAAGCTACTCCAGTACTGCATAAGAAGACTTAGCCTATGGCGTGCGGTCTATTTCTGTGCTTCCAGCAGTGTTGTCTGGTAGGAGACGGGGGAGCAGGGGCAGGGGAAGGTGTTGGGGAAATAAAGAAAAAAAACGTACCTGCTGGTGCCGTCGCCAGTTGCCGCCTCTCTGCAGGTCAGGAACCAGGAAAAGGAAGGCTTCCAGACTCCCCTGACCAATTATGACGCTGCTATCAGCTGTGGTTCGGTGCACAGAGAGAGAGAGTGGAAGCCTGGGCATGTTCTCCACCCAGGCTGTAATGCAAAGTGCGCATGACTGTTTGGCTGGCCCGAGTCATGTGCATTTTAGGTGCAGCAGTAGAAGCCACTCCTCCTACCTGTGACGCAGGGAGCCCAGCCACACCCCAACCTGGCACCTCAGCAACTACAGTACAAAAAATAAAACGATAATAACACTCTGTTATTATCATTTGATTTTTTCTTTTACACTGGTTTAAAGCAGTGGGGCGATGCTCCTCCCCCTTAGCAGATGAGCCGCCGCTGGCTACCAGTAGTATTGTGCATCAGCTGTGTATTATTTTCCACATACGCTACCCGTTTCCCTATTCTTTTCAATTTGTAGAACTACATTTCAGTGGTTAACACCTAAAATACACCCATACAGCTACTAGTAGCAAGTTTACAGTCTTATTTGAATTGTATATGTCCCCATCTCCTCATGTAAGGGGTAGGGACTGGTACTCATTCTAGAAGAATATCTCCACACACAGTTGCTGAATTGCACTTAGATATTTAGATTAGATTTACACGTAGGATTACGCCTAGGCCTACGCATAATTCTACATGTGTACACATTTCCAGCTATAGAGTTACTTTTGTGAATTGGGTCCTATTTTAATACCTCTGTGCCACTGGAACCAAGCTACACCCAACTGAAGAGCCCCAATCAGGGGCTTGGGTTGCTTGTGCTCCGGTTCAAGGAGGACTTGGCAATTCTGGCTGTGCTGTTTCTGCTGGAGCAGGGTTCAGACTGATTTGCATATGGCTGGGTTCAAACTGAGGTGGCATGGTGGGCAAATAAATGATGGGTTGGAATAATATACTGAGTAACAGGCAGTGGTTAGACGGCTTGCAAACATTCCACCCATCACCTTTTGTGTTTTTGATTTTACGAATAATTCCATGCTGTCGGATGTGACTTTAGAAATGTCCTCCTGATGCTTGGGAATTATTTAAAGGGTGTGAATCTGAGATCTATCCCGTGCAAAAAGGAACTTCGATTCTGCAACATGTATGTTCTCCTGAGATTGACTGTGGCCCTTGACCGAGGCACTTGTCTCACTCTACCCCAATTACGAGGAATTGTTGCCAGAAAATGAAGCAGCGAAAGATCCAATGCTGTTCAAGGAAATGTTACTCGCCTATAACATAGCTGTCCGGCATGAGTATCTTTGACAGATTCACACCGCTACAAATAAATATGTGTCACAATCTGGAAGGCCCAAGGTTCTTCCTTGTATCAGGGAATTATGCTAAAGTTGTAAATTCCTATGCTGATAAAGGGTAACTAACCCTTCACAACATTGCAAAAGGATTGCAAGCTTCTGGAGCAATGTTCACTGTTCTCCTAGGTCTAAAGTCCTCGATCGATGCGCCATGTTGGTATGGTAAACAGGCTACGTTGAGGATGCCATAAATTAGAATGACATAATTCACTAGAAGGACGGCCACGTGATATGCAGTAAAGCGGCCAATAACAGAGAAAATCAAACGCCGAAGAACAAATTAGGGGCAATGTATCACTACATTTCGAATCTTGATTATATGAACAATAACGCATTTCTTCCGTATGACTCACCGCCTAATACTCTGCTGTGGCAATAAGCAAATGGCCTTTGACCAGGTTCTTATCGAGTGACTTGGTGACAGCTTTTCGCTGGAATTTAGTATGTTTAGTTAAACACGTCACGGAGATTATCGGCTGGGAGGCTTCTGAATTTCTTCCAGTTTCACCCTGCTGTTTGAAGAGTAGTTTCAGTCCATGACACACAACACCTCGCTCCCTCCCCGGATACTCATGGCTGCTGCCATCTTTGATGGCCTATCGCATCAGTGGCTGACACTGCAGATCTAGCACAGTGACACACTGGCACACATACATGGTTGTACTCACCTGCAGCCTCCTCTCACAATCTGAAAATATTCAGTATACTCACTCCCATATCCTGGATTCACGCACAGGCTCATACTTACAGGCAGTAGGCTCACTACCTTTGTTTTCAAAGGGTTTGGGAGTACACAGTTTCCAATCACTCTTCCCTTCCTCACACTGACCCACAGCCCTCTCACAGTCCCCAAACATTCTGTATGCCCGGCCTCCTCACTCCACCCTTTCCCAAGGATTTGGTGCAGTCTCCTACACTTTTAGCCACCACATGCTCACCCAGAGCCTCCTCACACAAAACCTCCTCACACTCCTCAGTCTCCACTCATTCGCTGTCTCTAGACACTTTCTGATTCCTCACTCGCCCACAGCCTCCTGGCTCCACTTCCCAAATATAATTGCACTCATTCTCACAACACTCAGCATCCTCACACTCACCTAAAGCACTCACACACACACTTATTCAGATTGTGCATACTCTTCACGGCTTCTTTCCACTCACTTCCAGATTCCACATTTTCTTGTACAGCCCACTCACACTCAGCCAACCTCCTCATTACCCTTTTGCAGGAACTCAGTATACACTTACATTCACCCAAAGCCTCCTCACACATACACCTAGCCTCCTCACTCACTCCCTATGACTCCACACACTTGCAGTCTCCACTCTTGAATGCCCCACACTCACGCATGCCTATCTCACATACAACTTCCTGTTTGCCCGCCCTGCGTACTCTGCACACTATAGGCCTGATTTAGAGTTTAGAGGATGCATACTTGTCACAAACGTGGCTGATATCCCATTCACCTTACTTACAAGTGCATTTAGAGTTTGGTGGATGGGTACTCCATCACAAACGTGACATATATCTTGCCCATCTCATTACAACTGCATTATAACCTAATGCTCTATGCTGCCACTAACTCTCTCATCCTCACTCTCACCAGTCTCCTCACACTTTTCCAGATTCTGCATACTCCCACGCCATCCTTGCACTTTTCATTACAGACTTTTTACACTTACCCTCATCCTCCTCAATGTCACTCATAACAGTGCACAGTCACCCACAACCAGCCTCAAAGTGCCCCAGAAATTCTCCACGCTTCTCCAGATCCTCCTTATAATCAACCATAATCCCCGTAAACTCACTGCACAAAAAACGTGCAAACAAATTAATTGTTGTTAATTCATCTAAAATACTGTGAAAACAATACAATGGACTTCATAGTCACTGTTTACAAAACTATGCCTTAAACAAAAAGAGACAAAATAGATGTAAGTTTGTTGATGGCAAACTGTAGAAGTTGGTAAAGTAAAGGGGCACAAAATGTAAGAGGCAGGTTTTGTTTAGGAGGAAGCACAGTTCTGGTGAAATCCAGCCATGTATGTAAAAATTGACAGAGCAGCTGTATCAGGTAAGGGCACAAATGTGCTACATCTTATCAGAGTCTCCATACACTCACCCATAAACGTTTACTACCACAAAGTCTGCACCATTGGCCTTATTGCCTTATCTTCAGAGCCACCTACTGACTCACACAAATCACCCACAGAGAGCACATGTTCACCCACAGAGTGCACATGCTCACCCACAAGTGCCACACCTTCACCCACAGACTCCACACAGTCAACCACTGGCTCCACATGATCACTCACTGACCCCACATGCTCATGTACAGACTCCACATACACTGATTTCACACACTGCCCCACTGACTCCACACACTCACCCACAAGCTCAACACACTTTCCTACAGACTTCACATGTTCACCCAGTGACTCCCCATGCTAACCTACCAACTCCACATGCTAACCTTCCAACTCCACATGCTAACACACCAACTTCACATGCAAACCCACCAACTCCACATGCAAACCCACCAACTCCACATGCAAACCCACCAACTCCACATGCTCACCTACACACTTCTTAAATGCCTCACGTACTCACGTAGTCTCCACTTGCTCACCAGACTCCACATTTTCATCTAGACTCCATACACTCACCTACAGTCTCCACATGCTCACCCCACTTGCTTACCCATTGACTCCACATGCTTACCCATTGACTTTCACACTTGCCCTGTCTCCACATGCTCATCCAACTCCATACACTCATGCTCTGACTCTAGGTGCTCCACCAAGACTCCATAAACTTAATCACTGATTCCACCAACTCACCTAATGACTCTGCATGCTTGCTAACAGACTTCATACATTTATACAGACTGTTCATATTGACTCTATTCTACAGACCACAGATTCAGAGTGCATATCCATCAAAATCACCTACTACGTGCCCTGTGCTTTGCACCTCCTTTGCTCTATCTAACCCTTTGTCACCTGCTCTCAAAACAGCCTTTGCTTTTTCATCAACTCAGATCCTGTACGTCAGACATGCCCTTAGACGAACAAGTTACTTACCTTCGGTAACACATTATCAGGTAGAGACTCTATCTAGCTGCAGATTCCTTAACTTTGAATTTCCTAGGTGTCAGGCTAGATCCAGAAACGTTTGCTGAGCAATATCCCTTGTGCGCAACATCGGGTGGCTCCATACGGCTCCGCGTGACGTCAGCGGCGTCGGATATGAAGTTGTGGTGCCTATATAGGTGCCATCCAGGCGTGCGGAAGTCTTTTTTTCCACGCCAGAAGTGCAGAGCCACGAAGTAACTGATGTAGTTGTGTGCAAAACTAGGGCGCTGAAAGGGGGAAACAACTCTAGTCCTACAATATCACTCCACAAAGCGGGGAGACATGGGTGGGGTTGTAAGGAATCTGCAGCTAGATAGAGTCTCTAACAGATAATGCGTTACCGAAGGTAAGTAACTTGTTCATCTGATAGAGACTTCTAGCTGCAGACTCATTACCTTTGAATCATATACCCGAGACACATCCTAAACCAAAAAGTCTGGCAGAAAGGAATGGGCAAAATGTCCATCCCTGTGCACCTGACCATCAAGGCAGTAATGTTTTGCGACCATGTGCAAAAAGCCCAAGTCGCTGCCTGGCAGATTTCTTGGACTGGGACACCCACAGTCAAGGCCATAGTTTCAGCTTTTCCCCTGGTGGAATGGGCCCTTAATCCCTCAGGGGGCTGCTTCTTTGCAAAGGCATAACAGATCTTGATGCAGAGAATGACCTAGTGAGAGATGGCCCTTTTCTGCACTGACCTTCCCTTCTTCGCTCCTACCTACCCCACAAAGAGTGGGTCATCCACCCAGAACTTTTTTGTGTGGTCAAAGTAGAAATAAATTGGTCTTTTTGGGTCCAGCCAGTGGAGACGCTTCTCTTCCTTATAGGAATGCGGGGGAGAAAAGTAGGTGGGCAAAGTGATGGACTGACCCATATGGAATGTGGTCACAACCTTTGGCAAAAAGGATGCCCTCGTGCGAAGCACCACCTTGCCCGGAAAGGACATAAGATAGGGAGGTGAGCAAGATAACGCCTGCAATCGACTCGCCCCTTCGGGCAGATGTAATCGCCACTAAGGAGGCTGTTTTGATGGTCAACAGTCGGAGGAGACAATTGTGTAAAGGCTCAAAGGTAGCACACATCAGATAGGTAAGGACCAAATTAAGGTTCCACTGTGGCCTAACAAGGGGCGTGGGTGGAAATAAGTGAGCCAGCCCTTTTATAAATCTATTTACAATAGGAGACTTGAAGAGAAAGGGCTGGTCTGGCAGCCACAAAATAACAGACAGAGCAGAAAGGGAACCCCTGAGAGTTCTCGAAGCAGAGCCCTGCTGGCAAAGGGTTAGAATGACTAAAAGGACAGTGGAAAGAGAAGCAGAAAGAGAGTCAAGGACCTTTTTCTACAGTATAATACAAATTTCTGCCAACAGCAGGCAAATACTTTCTTAATGGAGGGCCGCCTGGCCGCCAAAATAACGTTAAAAACTTCGGGAGGAAGGACCAAAGCTATAAACTGTTGCCGCTCGATCTCCACACATGGAGGCGTATAGTTGACAGGTTCGGGTGGAGGACACTTCCCTGCTGCTGCGACAGAAGACCCTCCCGAAGGGGCAGCCTGATTGGAGGATCAATACTCATTCTCAGAAGCTCTGGATATCAGACTCTCCTTGCCCAGTCCGCAGCCACAAGAATGACTTGGGCCCCGTCACTTCTGATCTTCTTCAGAATCCTGGGCAGGAGTAGTATGTGAGGAAAGGCGTACAACATACCTGAGCTCCACTCGTGACACAACACTGCGAGTTCTCTTCGGAGGCGAACATATCTAACCAAGGTTCTCCCCACCTCTGAAAGAGACCTTGCGCCACCTCCGTCTCGAAACGCCAATCGTGATCCACTAGGCATCGACATCTGAGTTCGTCCGCCCTGGCGTTCAAAGAACCTGTCAGGTGTTGAACGATTAGGGTTATGGCCTGCTTTTCCAGCCATGTCCAGAGACAAAGAGCCTCTTGACAATGGGTCCACAACCCCACCCCACACTGTTTGTTGCAGTACCACATGGCGGTGGTGTTTTCCATGAACACCTGCACTAACTTCCCCTTGACAGAGGGAAGAAATGCTTTCAATGCCAACCGAATAACTCGGAACTCCAACAAATGTATGTGGAGCCCCGTCCCTGCCGGAGACCAGTGTCCCCTGATCGCCACCTCTCCCAGGTGGCCGCCCCATCCGAGAAGTGACGCATTTATAATGACTGTGAGATCTGGTTGGGGAAGGGAGAGGGGTCTCCCATTGACCCAATCTCGGTTTGTTAACCACCACTGCAAATCTTTTGAAGTTCTTTCCAAAATCTGAACCCCGTCGGTGAGATTTCCCCGATGCAGGGCCCATTGGAACTTCAAGTCCCAATGCAGAGCCTGCATATGCCACCTGGCGATGCTTACCAACAGCATGCAGGAGGCCATGAGGCCCAACAGCCTCAGAGTCAGTCTCAACGAAATCCAGGAGAGAAGCTGAAATATCAGAACCATAGCCTGAATATCCTGGACTCACTGCTCAGGAGGATAGGCCCAAAACTGCACTGTGTCCAGAACTGCTCAGGTGTAAGGAGCGTCTGAGAAGGATTCAGGTGTAACTTCGGCACGCTTATAGAGAACCACAGCGAATGCAGGAGGTTCACCGTAGTCTGAAGGTGGGAGACGACTGTCGGGGGTGAGGACGCATTCAACAGCCAGTCGTCGAGGTAGGGGAAGACTGACGCCCCTAATCTGCGCAGATGAGTTGCGACTACCTCCATCACCTAGGTAAACACCCACGGGGCACTGGTCAGGCCAAAGGGGAGTACAGTAAACTGAAAGTGCTTGCGGCCTACCATGAACTGCAAGTATCGCCTGTGGCCCGGCAGTATGGGGAAGGGCAGACAAAACCTGAGCCGGAGTGAGCATTTTGAATTTCTCTTTTTTGAGGAAGAGATTGACGGTCCAAAGATCCCAAATGGGCTGCAGCCCTTGTTCTTTTTCGGAATCAGAAAGTAGTGGGAATAACAGCCACTGCCTACTTCTGAAACTGGGACCCTTTCTATAGCTACCTTGGCCAAGAGAGCTGTAAATACCTCTTGGAGCAACTTTAAATTATCCTCCGTCAGCCGTTCCTGATTTGGCAGAATAGGAGGAGTAAAAGAAAGAAAAAAAAGAGAATAGCCCTCCTGGACTATCTGCAAGAGCCACATGTCTGATGTTATGGATCTCCAGTGGGGGAGATGATGACGAGTTCTCCCAACTGGAGTAGTGTGGTCATGCAGAATCAACACAGGAATGCTTGGAGGCTGCCGCTGCTGTGGGCAGTGTGGTCGACGACTGCTGGCCTTCATTCTGGGATTGGAATGCACTGCGTCCACGTCCTCGCACAGCTTGGGCAGTCTATGCGGGACACTGGCTGGGATAGGGCTGATGCAGCTGGAACCCCTTCCATTGCCCTGAAAGGGCAAAAGGAAGAATGGCCACGGGGGGCAGAGGAGAGCCCCAATGATCTGACCACAGCTCGAGAATCCTTGAACCCGACCAAGGCGGAGTCTGCCTTTTCCCCGAAAAGGAAGGTTCCATCAAAGGGCATATCCATCAGAATGGCTTGGACATCGCCCGAGAAGCCAGTTGTTCAAAGCCAGGTGTGGCACCTCAAGGCCATAGTCGCAGAATTCAATCTGCCCAGTGAATAGGTTGTATCTAGGCAACACTGTATGGTGAATTTTGCTGCATCTCTCCCATCCTTGACAGCTTGGGAGAGCACAGCTTGGGCCTCCTTCGGGACTTGTGGCAGCACTTGCACAACCGTCCACCAAAGGGAATGGGAGAAACGGTCCAATAAGCATGCAGTATTCACCGACCACAATGCCAGGCTGGAGGAAGAAAACAACTTCTTTGTGAATTAGTCTAGCCTCTTGGATTCCCTATCTGGAGAAGCGGAGGGGAATGCGACCTGGAATGTAGAGGCCTGCACCACCAAACTCTCTGTGGTGGGGTGTTGGCTAAGGAACTTTGGGTCGACCAGAGCTGGGCGATGGCGGTGTGCAATCGTCCTATTCACAGGAACCCCTGTGCCAGGTTTGGACCATGTACCTAGAAGGACGTCCGTAAGTGCCTCATTAAAGGGCAAAAGGGGTTCGGACGTGGAAGCCCCAGAGTGAAGCGCTTTGGTCAGGAGATTAGTCCTGACCTGCACTGAGGGCAGCTCTAGTCCAAGGACCTCAGCTGCCCTTTTTACCACTATGGCATAGGAAGCCCTCACCTCCGTAGCCACTGTTGGCGGAGAGAGCATGCCAGTATCTGGTGAAGTATCCAGTCCACTGGCCTCCTCAAGTTCCCCATACCAGTCCAAATTCTCCTCAGATACATCCTGGTTTTTTAAGAGGGTCCCAAACCCCTCGCAGTCCTCTCCTGAGCCTAGCACATCCTCAGAGTGCCCAGGCGACAACATAGAACCCCTGGGTTCTGTCAACGTCGGAATCGTCGTGGAGCGACATAGTTCTGGCTCCTTGTCGTCGGGGATGAGGATGGGGCTAGTGCCACGGATGGGCATCGGCGACGTCGTAGGCACCGGCTTTGGATCCGACACCGGGGGAGTTTGCGATGGCACGACTGGCGTCGAATCAGATCTGGGATCGGATCCCTGGGGCCTCACCAGCCATGGCCGGAGCCAACGGCATCAAACCCGATGAGCCCCTTGAGGTCCATTCTGAACCCATGGGGCCTGAAGGCTCACAAGCAGGGTAATCCCGCTAAAATACGGGGCGCATGGCCTTGTAAAACTCTTTTATTTGAGCAGGAGTATCTCCAGCTCCCAGAAAGGGGGGGAGACACATAGTCGACTCTGGCTCAGCTGAACCGTGCCTAGAGCATCGGTGCTCCTTACCTCTTTGGACAACGGGCGCCAGTTGAGCAAAGATGAAGTCCGCTTGGACTTCTACTTCTTCTTGTGCCTCTTCCCGAGTGTCCTGAGGACCTAAAGTGGAAAGAAGAGGACTTAGGGCTCTGGGAGAGGTCTCACAGCCTCTTCTTTTTTGTACGGGACCAGGGCCTCCGCGGAGTCTCGCTGGATGGTGTCAACTGCCAGGCCGCGAGAAGGTTCATCCTCCGCTCCCTCAAGGTCTTCGGAGCCATGGTCCGGCAGTCCGAGCACGACTTAGAATCGTGGTCGCGCTTGAGACACCAGAAACAGACGTGATGGAGATTGGTGACTCACATCATGCGGGAACAGGCCCTGTACGGTTTGAAACCTGTCTTCCTCGAAGACATTCCTCGCACACAAAGTCAGAAAAAATCCTAGAATTCGACAAAAAGTTGAGGAAAAAAGTGGCAGAGGGGTAGCTCTTCCCGGATCGGCACTTAACTTGCGCAGACAGAAAAGAACTGACTTCCACGTGCCTGGGTGGCGCCTATATAGGCACTGTGACATCATAACCAACGCTAACGACACCAAGGACGTCACGCGGAGCCAAATGTAGCCACCCGACGTCGCAGGCAAAGGGTATTGCTCAGCAAACGTTTCCGAATCCAGCCTGATGCCTGAGAAATTCTAAGGTAAGGAATCTGCAGCTAGAAGTCTCTATCAGATTTCCTGTTTACCAGCATCTATTCCAACACCTTAATCCCATCCATTCGCCACCATCCCCTTATTCAGCCGTAACAATAGCTGCACCCGGTATGACACTACATGGTTCTTAAAGTACCATGCACCAACACTACACTTTCTAGGACCAACTCCAACTGTGCACTTAACACCTCCAATCATTCCCTAGCCCCTCCCCTAATCCTAGACACTTTACTCCACCTCACCAATTAGTGTTCTCTAGTCAAATATTACTGCTTCCACACCCAATGCTACATCTAACAAAGTATTTTCCACCTATCACTATTCCTTCAGAGAAGGGATCAAATAAATTGCTTTAACTGGCATCTCAATACATTCCAGTGTGACACCTGTGCTCCAGCCCATTGTTACAGTCTCTGGGACAATACACACAGGTATTTCCGTGTGTATACTTACATTTAAGTCTCAAAATTCCCTCATTTATAATTGCTAGTAATTAACAAAAGGAATAATATCAGGTGTAATGGGTTTACAACTGCAGATTTCTCTGACAGGACAGTGGAGAAATCTGCAATAGTAACTCCCAGGCAGTGGGTCATAGTGGATAGAACAAAGCATGGTTAGCCTTACAAATTTGTGAATTCCCACAAACTCCTATCTGACCCTTTCCTACCTTAGAAATGGTCCAAGTTATATTCCAAGTAAGGGCTGGAGTAACTCCCCTTCAAAGATTGGCAGAGGAACAGATCACCTCCAAACTTGAAGGAAGTGTAGGGGATAGAGTGTCTCCATGAGAAAAAAGCCTTGCCCCGTGGAGGAAAAAATATGAAAAGAATATGCTTTTGCAAATCAGACACCATTTTCCCAATGTTTAAATCTAAGCTACATTGAATTATGCACTGTGGAAATGCCACGTGACATTTCCAGTAGTATGCCTGGAATGCTGTATCTGACGCAACTTTCCAGCGCACTATTGGGATTGTTTGAGAAAGAGTAAAATAGTAAATCTGCATCAGTTAGAAATACTTTCACAGGTGGAGATTTACTTCTTTATTTTATAAATTCTACCCATTGTCAGTATGTGGTGGGAACGACGTTGACTTGTCCCCGAGTTTACTATCTCAACCCATTCATGAATGATTAAGAAATTGCCCGAAAACTATTTGGTTAACAACAGATGACAACTGGGCCCCAACTCATCAATAAGGGGCCTGCCCTCCCCAGTGCCAAATCTTAACTGAATGCACACAATCATACCAACATAACAATCTCGTCTAAAGGACTGAGGGCAGAAGTGCATGACAAACATCATCCCACAGCTCTAGGTGATACATCTGACCAACGTCAGTCTAAACCACCATAGATGGGTCAAGCAAACCCAAGGCCATCCCCCACCCCCGCTATGTCACACAACGAGAAGCTGCGCACTTACCTTCTGAAGTACTAGAAGTAGTATGAAGACAGAAAGAGAGAGTAGAAAGTACCCCTCTCCCGCCCACAGCTGACCTAGATCTAGTCGGTGAAGTTCTCTTTTCAGATTCCTCTATAATCCATAAATAAATAAATAACGCTCCGATCTCTTCTCTAATACTGTGACACTGTCACAAATACTGTGACTCCTGACTCACCTTGGATTCCCAACACCCCCCAAAAATTCAAATTCTCTTACTATAAAAAAACAGCGAAAAGTTGGATTCTGCCTGCCCAGAGATACACTTGGGTAGCGATACTGGAGGGCTTGGTCCCCCATCAGAGTTGCTTTGTGACCTTCATCAGCGTTAAGTGTAGTACATGCAGTGCTTAACACAAAATAAACAATTCGTAAAATAAAACTACACCAGATGGCTCTATAACAACATCATTTATTTATGGTAATGAAGAAGTCTAATGAAATGCGTGTGACACTAATGTCTCAGTCATGCAGTGGTCTATCTGGAATAGTGGCATTCCACACCAAGAAGCTGTTTATCTGCGACAAAGACAGCTTGTGCCTGTATGAAGGCAGCACTGCGGCCAATGATCGAAAAACTCCCCGGGTAATGAAAACCGATGTCTGAGTGCCCGGACTTCCTGCTTCCTGCAGCAGGAACAAAGCAGACATCAGCGCAGCTCAGCCTTAAAGGATACTGGCAAAGGGAAACGCATCTTCACGTGCCCAGCATTTGTACTTCCTGTAGGAGGAAGAGAGCAGACTTCTGTGCACCCAAAAGGATTCTGAGACAGGAAAACGGCCCTTACTTCCTGAGTAAGAAACTCCACAGTCCTCCAGCGGTTCCGTGCTTGGCACGTTGCAAGGGTAATGCTCAATCCGAGGTAGCGACAGCAGAACCTCAGTGGAGGAGCACTAGCTTTGTGATGCATCAGAGATGCTGAGCAGCCGCCTGTCATGAGTGACACTTGCAACCCTTCCTTGCTCTTCACATGCTGCGGCTTGGAAGAGCAAGCGGGCAATGGCAAAAGGAAATCTAGGGCGTAGCACTCAAAGGGGGCTGGAGGAAAAGACAGAATGAGCTAAGAGCCTCACGCATGGCATGGCAGCACTGCAGGATGTGATGCCTGTGAATCTCCTGGGAAACGCACAACCGGGCTTAGGATAACATACCAGACTTCATGACATACCATAAATATGTTATTTCTTTGTAGTAATGTCACACGCACTGCAAAGTTAGAAATCAGTAATGTATTTTTACTTTTTGCCCCGATGGTTCATGCATGTATGCAGCCCATGGGGTTGAAGGCAGGGGTTCGGTCAGATGCGTGATTGATGTACCTGCTTTGTGTGTGGGTATAGAGTTGGATTCTATAACTTTTGGGGACAGAAATATCTGAGAACATTTGGAATTGGAATTTCTTTCACTGGAGGGTCCTTTCAGCCATCACGAGGAAGGCACAAGTGCTGACTTGTCTTACTGTGCAACCCTGATTCTCTCAATCTGAACGCCTTTTATCGATTAGACATTCCTCAAATATTGGCCAGCCCTGTACCAGGAGATGGAGGGATGGAAAGTGCTACTTTCCTAAAGAGCCGTTGACATACTCTGCCATTCCAAACTTGGCTGCGGCTTTTACTTCTCCTAAGAGAATGTTTCAGTTTGCCTTCATCTTGTCTAAACCAGGATTAGCCCATTCCTAGTACATAGTTGTCGATTTTACCTCTTCGTTTGGTAAAAAATCAGGTTCCATTTAATTTCCTCAGGGTTACATAGGTTAGGGGTTGAGCATGAAGACAGGAAGTCATTGTTTCTTAAGTTGGTGGGGCTTTTACATCTGCTGCAAAATACACAACCTTAATTAAAGGGTTCTCTTTTTATGGTGTACTTTTTAAGTCTGGTCATTGAGATAGCATTAGCTCTCTTGCCAGATATTGTTTTTCCTAAAATACACATACAATACACACAGGAGCTTTTGGTCAGCAGACTTCATCTCCTGCGTTTTAAAATTGTAATTCACATTTTGCTTCTGCCCATGTAGCATACACCATCGGGCAGTGGGTCAGGCCTCTTCATCCATTGGCTTCCTTGACTTTAAGTGACTGCACTGTGCGCATTAGTCACACCTGCTAAAATAGTCAATGTTGCGTCTGTGATAAAGCTGGTTCAAAATGTGCTTTATTGATTTATTGTTTTATCTTTAAATTACTGCTATTTGGCCTGCACATTGGGTAAAGTTGGTGGTATAGAGTATGTACATGACATTGTAACACTGTAGCTGCTTACGTTTTAGGGGCTCACTTAGGTCTTGATTTATTCTGGTTTCCTTTACAAATAATAATAACAATGCATGCATGGCACAAATGAAAGGCTTGTTATTTAAAAATATCACTATTGCATTTCAGATTCTTATTGCAAGCATAGGATGCCCACATTAAGGTGGCAGCATGTTTGTTTGATTTTTGCGGCACATTCTTGCACACACAAAAAAAATTGCACAGGCTTGCCAAGGCCTGACGTTTGCGCTTTTCAGGGCTGACTGAACTTGTTTACAGCTGTGAAGTTGTGACACTATGGCACTTACTTTACACCATGCTAGGCACCCCAATTCAGGTATCCCAGTCTTCACATCCACGAAACACATCCTATGGCATTTACAAAAGTGTCCAAGGGGGCCCTTCTGATGAGGAGAGTCCCCTATTTACTTCTGCTTGCAACTAGCCTCACAGCTTAAAAAGAGCAATATAGGGACTAGAGGGGTAAATAAATGTGTCCTCTTCCCAAAATGTTGTCTACATCCTATTTACAGTCAGTGGAAAATATGTTGGGTGTTAATCTTGTGTACCATGGGATAAAAGCATGCCGCTTTAGACAGTGTCATAGCCGAGGCCTAGGTACAGGACTTCAGGCAGTGATGCAGTGGATAAAAGCACATCCTATGTAGGATTCTGTAGTGTAAGGAGAAAATTAAACACTCAGGCCCTGCTGAGTAGCTGCATTGTTCCTTCCTGGTTATCAGTGTGGTGAACACCCCAGTCTTACAATTAAAATCAGGAAACGAACAACTCTGATCAGGAACAGGCAGGGCTCTTGGCAAGTCTCACATGTGCACAGGAGCCTAGAACCTCCCTGGGTGGAGCTCTGTGGCACCTCATTAGCCATACGTCTGACATCACAACGGGCCGGAATCTCCACCACACTGCCTCTCACACGGGGGCTTCTTCTGCTGCTGCTGGAAGAAAGCAAAACACAATAATACACACATTAATTCAATCTGGACTCGAATGCAGGGGATCAGAATAAAGAAAACAGTCCCTCACTGGCCCTCCAGCTCGAAATCTTTGGCTGTGAGAAATTCACTTGTTGAACAACCATACACTCTGTCTACAAAGATAAAAAGGTTTCACTGAGATTAGCCTTTGTTCACCTTCGAGAAGCTGGAGCGAGAAACAAGATGCACCTATGAGTATGTAGGTGCCGTGAATAGGAAAACAACCATTACCATACAGTGAGAAAAAGAGCAATGATATATAATAGTAAATATAATACTGCAAAACAGACGTGGATTTAGAAGTTATGGCACAAATTAATAAAAGGACAAAATAATAGTACTATGAGTAGTAACATGGAGCACACATTTTGTTCATTGGAAAAATAAATATCTCATTAGCAGGGTTAAAAACATGTTCAAAAGCCCTGATAAAAACAAAAAGAAGGAACTGGTGGGAAATATTCAGTATAAAAATAGTCTTGTCAATATATATGCCCACTAGAAGACAGCTGTGCAGCAAGAATATGCTCTAGGAATTCCCAGTCTAAGCAGGGCTAGGGAAACGTCAGCCACCTTGAGTCACGCGGTGTCTCCGTGGGGGTCTGTCAGTCATACCAAGTTGCTGTCTTTCAAGAATCTTTAAGACAGGTTTCCAGTGGCCCAATCCACTTGTCACACCAGGGGCGGCTGCTCTGTTTTAGCGGAGGAGCGGTGCTAACTGAACGAAAAATAAAATGCAATGAATTCATTACCATTTGATTTTTCGTCTCCCCACCCCGAACGGAGTGTCAGAACGGGGTGGGGCCTGCTGAATGGCAGCAGCAGCAGGGCAGAGGGTGGGCTGCCTTTTGCACTTGTTTAAAATGCGCATGTCTCTTTGGCCATATGTCTTGCAACGGCCAGTCAGACATGCGCCCTTTAAACCTCTCAATCCAGAGTGTAGGTGCAGGCATCCAGTGTTCTCTGGAGTGCTGACAGAGGCCGCTCCCTCCAATCAGGGCGCTGCTCTCATAAGCATGAGAGCAGCGCCAGGATTGGCTTGAGAGCCTGCCTCGAGAAGAGAAGACGATGGCGGACTTCACCTCGTTGCAGGAAGGTAAGTTTATTTAATTTTTTTTTTTTTTTTTTGCCAACCGCCCCTCTCACCCTCCTGACATGACAGCCGCCACTGAGTTTATCCCTCATAACTGTTAACACCCAAATGCAGATTGAGGCACATAAAAAAATTGGATATCTAACACAGGTCAGCATCTTCATTTGGGCCAAATGGGCACTCTGTAAGCACCAGATTCGTAGAGCAAAGAGTTTACTTTGCAGCCAAACAAACTTTCCACAATGTCTATACAATCAATATCTCTGGAGCCTGGTTCAGGAGACTGTCTGGAAAATGTCTGATCCAAGTCCTTTAGAGCAGGAAAATTCAAGTGATCTGTCCGTCAAATTCCAAATAGCTTCATTGTGGGGATAACCTTTTCCTGCTTTCAACTTGCCTGTTTTCTAGTAATTTTGTATTCAGAATGTCAGTTCACTAGAGTTTCAACTTTCTCATTGATACATCCATTTGCTGTTTCATTTGTGCTCTAGATTTGATTCATTTACGTTCTTGTCTTGATGGCATTAAACTGTTGTGTGTGGGTGATCCTAATAAAGTACATTGTCTCCTGTTTTTACCACGGTGTGGCGATGAGTCGGAGCATACACTAATGAAAGTGGTGCACTAGATTCCTGGTGGGCATTGGTTGTTTTGCAGTCACTGTTTCTACTGCCTGATGATCCAAGTGAAACTGAGGCTGCTGACTCTAGTGAAAGCCACACTGAGGGGGATATTCTCAACAACGTGTGATAACCATCGCAAAAGTAACTTAACGCAACCTTCAACATCGCAGTCTATCACGGGAAATTTACGCCGTGTTAACCAAGTATTCACAACACGGCGGTACCATGCGATAGTCACCAGATAACGCGTCAAATGGGTGCGTTAAAATCAATGCCACTTCGCAAAAATGTGTAACACAAACGCATAAAAAGCTGCGATGAGGCCAATCACGATACGAAAACCTGCGGCAGGCCTTCAAATCCCACGCGTCAGGCGGGAAAATGCACTATAAAAGCTGTAAAAACAACACACCAGAAACAATCCAAAGTGCGTAGGAACATGGATGCACCCTGACCGAGAGCAGAGGCCAAAGCGAACCCCACAACCCCCACAGACCACCAGCAAGGAACAACAGGCTCGAGGAAGACCAAGGAGAAGAGGGAGAGGAAGACGGGGTGCAGTCCACAGGAAAACAAGATCAGCGTCACGGAGGTGACAGAACACTACCAGCAACTGACCCACAATCAGACTACCTTGAATGCAGCCAGAGTGTCGAGGAGGCCAATGGAGGAGGCCAAGAGGCGCAGGCATGACGTGAAAACCTAAACCAGGCACAAAGCTGCTGCCAACAGGAAGGTAGCAACGACGACAGTAGTTGGGCGTCCTGCGCAACAGGAGGAGCTGGAGGAAATGGAGGCCAGTCATCAGTGTGGAGACAGTGCAAGGAGGTGGGAGTACGGACACAGCTCGAGAGGACCTGACACAACAACAACAGGGTGAGTAACGACCAGGGACTGGGGAACGGGGTTAGATGGGCACAACGGCACACATGCACAATTAAGTATAGCACACTGCACACCCACAATGACCCAGGAACATATCCCTCATCCCCGTGGCACACTGCAGCACACCCACATAGCAATAACAGCACATCCACATTGACGACAAGGTGGTACAATGTGCAACCCCGACACTGCAGAACAGAGGACACAACTGGCTCCACACACGTGCAGAAACAGGCCTACTACATCTGAAAGAGCTGGAAACTGTGAAATCGAAATGTACGCGTACAACCTCACATTCGTCATGTAGTCCAAATGTACACTGTCCCGCATCTAAATCCTGCACCTCCAAAACAGTCACAATGTACATGGTCATACAGTCTGCATGTAAACAAGAACAATGCGCCAACACACGTCAACACAATGTCAACATGCATCTTCCCTTCACATTGCAGAGGGAAACACAACACCTCCAGCAGAGCACAGAAGACCACACATCAGTGATGCCGGAGAGGACCACCACACCCTCGACACCGATGCCCTACAACAGCCCATGGATATCCCACCACCAGGACCAGGGCAGCCAAGCTACTTAGAGGAGAATACAGCCCCTGCAACAGACCACACAGCATGAAGCACCCGCAAACACGGCAGGCTCACAACACTTCACCGACCCACACATGGCTCCCCAATGCTAGGTGTCAGAACGCCAAAAGGAGGTGGCCGAACAGGTGTGGGTGTGGTCCGAACCCATGGAAGGCGAACTAGATCACATACTTGGGTGTGTATTACCCTTCAGGGACCACCTACACCCCACAAAGGAGTCCCACACTGCCACAGACACACATGCCGATGCACATTCCCAGTACAGAACCACGCCCAGGGGCACGCACATATCAGTCACACACCCACGTTGGCTCTGCGTATGACGGCCCAGTCCACTCCCCTTACGAATTGAGTGGGTGACGACAAAGCTACATGTTCAAGCTCTAACCCGCTGCCTGCGGTGACATGTCTGTGTCCGCCGTACACAGTAAAATGTAATGTCGTAGGGCCCAGGGTCCTCATGCATACAATAAGACCACAGGGACACACGCAGATATTATGTTGAACTGGCTACGGGCACATGCTCCCGGCCCCTTTATTGGCAGGGCCACATGTACAGTGACGCCTGTGCTGGATGTGTGTGGGGTGAGTATAAGCCAGCCCGCAGGGAGTGCTTGGTGCTGGAAACAACTTGAACAGTGGACACCAGTGCAATGGAAACAGAAAACACCTGCATAACAGAGTCAACTGCTGCGCAACATGGAGGGAGCCGGAGCAAGAACAGAGGTCACTCAACATACAAACAGAAGTGTCCGTGAGTTGCAGTGCGCTGAGGTTGGGTCTAGGAGTGTGTCCCTTCTGGACATTCCTGATGCAGCTGCAGTGGGGGGATGTCACACCTGCATCATCTTCCTCATCGTCGTCCCAGGTCTCCCACACTGCCTGAGGTGACATTGCTGCATGAGCTCTCCACAGCACATAACATAACCAAAACAGTAATGGACGATGATTCGTGGTGCACTGAGTTAGTGGCACCTGGAGTGCTGAGCAGGGGACCAGGCAGAAGATGGCATCCACAACAGTTCTGAGCAACTCAGTCAGTCTGCCAGTACGACCGTTTCAACACTGGCAGTTGGCGGTTGGAGTTGGTCTTGGCGTTGGTGGCGTGTACCTCCTGCGGTGATGTGACGTCAGGGCCGGTCAGGACTCGATTGGATGTGTGAGCCCTGGTGGGCCGCAGTTCAGGCCGTAGGCAGAGTACAGTGCAGGGCCACAGACACATGTCGTTGATGACCCCAAGGCCATCACCTCAGAGGCCATCCAATATCTCAGAAGAAGGGGTCCCAGACCTGACCAGCACAGAGTTAGTGGCCCCGGTTGCACAGCGGCTGGCACAGGCACCCCGCCACGGGACGATCACTTGCGGTGCACTGAGGTAGGGCCACGCGGGCAGAGCGGGTCCTCATCGATGCCGAAGGTGAATGTGGCGGAGGGTTGTGGGGGACAGTGGAAGGTGTCCTCCAGGGCATGATGCAGAGGGCAGAAGCAATCCGGAAGCAGCAAATGGATGAGTGGAAAGCGACAGCCTCGTTGCCACCACCAATTCGGTATCAGCTGCATGAGGATGAAAACTACCCCCTAGTCCATAGACTCAGACGCCAGCAATGTACAACCAGAGAGTGTCCATTATTGTCGGGGAACAGACTTAGTGGCACCGGGGCTGAGAGGGGATGCAGTCTGCGATGAGGCCAGGACACTGATATGAACTCCGTCATTGCCAAATCAAGACTCTGTGACCTACTGGACCGCAGTGTAGGCCGGAGGCAGCGGTCAGCAGTGGTCCACAGCCACATGGCGTAGGCTCGTGATGCACAGAGTTAGTGATACCAGGGCAGTTGTCGGTAGTGTTCGATCACCTCCGTAACGATGATCCTTTTTACCTCCCAAATGCAACGCGTCATCCTTGCGTGCAATGATATGTACTCTGCCTTTGAATAATCGATGTCCAGTTCCAATTCTGTGACCTACTCGAGCGCAGTAGTCAGCGTGGGCCCACAGAATCTTGTGGTTGTGATGTACGAATAAGACCTGGTGGCACCACATCGAAGAGTGTATAGTGACATACACTCAGCCATAATTAATGTGCTCTGCCATGGTGTAATCAAGACTCAGTTCCACATGTGTGACCTACTTGTCCGCTGTGCATGCCGGTGGAGTACGTCAACGAGAAAGGAGTACTGCGGGCCTGTGTTGCGTAGGCCGTGATGGTCTGAGGTGGCTGCCAAGGTCGCAGGCCTCGGGCTTGGAGATTGCACTGGTACATGGTGGGTCCTCTTCGACACACGCCGGTGTCGGCAGGTGGGCATTGAGGCCTGGGTGCTCAGGGGCAGCCGGGGACCAGCGTCCCGGGTGCAGCACAGGGGCGGATGGTGCACCAGCCTCCGGACGACGAGGATCGGGGTCGGAGCGGAGGAAGACAAGACACTAAGACAGTCAGACACCTTGAAACAGTGTACTTAGCACTGCAGTGCAACCCAGCCTTGTTGTACACAAACACACACACACCCTGCGCATGACGTGTGGTGGACGTTCGTTCGACTTCAATATCGCCCAAGTCACGCATGTGCAGAGTGTGTCTGTGAGGCAGTGGTGAGGGCAAGCAGGCGCTACCTGAAGCAGCTGGTTTTCTAGGACTTCGGTCGGATTTTCGGCTCGCCCTGATCTGACGTAGTCACGTAGCTCAGCTCAGAGAACATTCTTCTAGTTCTAAGATCCCGCCTCCTCCCCTGACTGGATGACGCGAAGGCGCCAAAGCGGCGGCGGACCCCGGCACAGGAACACATAGCAGATGCGGCGCGGACCCGGCGGTCAGGTAAGTGTCCCCGTTTTTTTTATTAACTGTATTTTTAACCCCACCCTCCCCCCGCGACCCCCCCCTGCCTCACGCGACCCCCCCTGCACATATTGCGAGCCTCGAGATCTGGCAGTAATGAAAAAGGGAACACCCACCCACCCGCGGCTGGTGCAGTACGAGTGATGTATAAGTTCCCCGAAGCTGTGCTACCTTGTTTAAAACAATTCTATTGGTGAGTAAGTTTATTTTCCCCGAGTCAGAGGTCTCCCTCATTTATACCCTTCTTCGGTCTTGTACAGTCTAAGAGTCAGTCCTCCGATCTCTCTCTGGCTCTCGGTACCGGGCAGGAGAGTGTTTCCCCGGGTGTCTTCCCTGTCTAAGCTCACACCGTCTCTCGGTACCGGGCGGGAGAGTGTTTTATAGGGTCTCCCCCTGTCTTTGCTCACCTCGGTACTGGGCGGGAGAGTGGTCTCTCTTTACATACTGCCTGCCTCCCTGAGCAAAGTATTGTTTTATGTAAAATGCTTTGGAAAGTCATACTTTGATCACATATACGTAAACGGACATGGGGTGTGGCAGCTGGCCATGTGTGCTTTCAAAGCGAGTGCTCAGTGCCTTCTTCAAGGGGTGTGGATCTAAAAATATGTTAAAAAAATAAGTAAACTTAAGAAAGTCACTATTAAGATCTGGGACCGATCACAAAACATTTTTTTCCGATGCTATCAAGGTAGTGCTTGGTTTAAACACTCAGTTTTACCAAAGTACTAAAGGAAACAGGCTTCAGGAATTTATAATGTGACAATAACGTTTGTGCACATTTACTATGTGGCATTTTGTTTTGCGGTGATGTGTTCTGTTTTTTCTTGTGCAGCTGTCTTTTTGTGCTGCAATGTGATTTTGTCTAATTGTACTACCGAATTTTTGTGTTCCGTTCTGTTCCGAGTGTGTATTTTTTTTTGCACCACGTTATATTTGATTTGTGGTGTTATGTTGCTTTGTGTGTGTTATGCTTAGTTGTTTATTTTAGAACTGTCAGCACTCGTTGCAATATTTCTAGCCGAAAGCAGCACATGTTGTAATATTTTCAGCCGAAAGCAGCACATACATCGAAAGTTACTGTGACAAGCAACCAATACTTTACATCTAATCATGCTCGGAGAGGATTCCGGCGCATTTACTGCCACATTACCACGACAACCTGCCAGGTCGGTCCCATGCATATACTTCAAGGAAACAACGTGTGTACCCCTTGTCTCCTAAGCACGCATGCCTGTTTGTGGGATGCTCCTGTACAGCGCGCGCGCTGGAGTAGGAGTAGGAGTGATGACAGAAAGAATGAAAGATAATAAGGGAGAAGATGAAAGGTGCGAATATATAGAATGGTTTAATAACATTCTTGCTTTTTGAAATGTGCTTGAAAATGCACTCTTTTATCAAAATATTCTCGAGGGAGGACCCCCCCCCGGAACCCTCCTTCATAGGGTTGAGCTTGCTTGCTGTGCTCGCTCACCACATTGAGCTGCCAGTGACTTATACGCCCTACCTCTTTCCAATGTCACCAGCCGCCACTGGTGCAGCAGGTGCACAGGATCGCTGGTAACACCGCTCATGGCGTCAGCCTCATGACGGGGTGAGAGGCGCAGCCCTGGCAGAGACGTTGGGCATTCCGGAAGAGGACCACGCCCAGAGTTACGTGCCTTTTATTCACACCCCTATGCTGGCCTGGCGTATGCCGGGCCAGCCCACTCTGCTCACGATTACGGGGGGACATAACAAGCTACATTTCTGCAATATTCCCCACTGGCTGGGGTGACATGGTTGCGTCCATTGTCCATTACACTCCAAACACCAGCGGTGTGTGTCGGCATGGATATGTGTGTGGTCTGCATACTGCAGTGTGGCCAGCACATCCACGCACCACTTAGAATTGTGTACAGTCTAATTCATCGGTCACTTGCCTCCTTCGAACATGCCTGATCCATTCTGCTATTGTGTGGCCGAGGTGCCATGCCGTTGATGGCTAATGTACTTGGCTGGTCCAGGTTCCCACAGTGAGTTGTGCTGTCGTGTCTGGTGGGTGTGCATGTTGTATGTGAGCTTGTAACATGTGCATTTCCTGTGTTGTGTGTTGCATGATTGTGGGGTTCAGGTGTGTGGTGTGTGCACTTGGTATTGGCCAACAACAGTGCATTTCCGTAGGTGCCATCCTGGTTGCTCAGGTTGATAATGGACTGTTGGAAGGTGTAGGAATAATGCACACTGCCTGGGTGGCTTGCGGTGGCGTTGGCGGAGATTCTCCGGTGGTCCACTACTGCCTGCACATTGGTGGGATACGTGCGCATTCTGTTGCGCTTATTGTGTGCAGTGTTGCCAGGGCCCACTAGTAGGACATGTGTGCAGTCAATTGCCCCCTGACACGTGCGGGAAGCAAACTGTGGCTGTTCCTGCACAGTGTGTGGGAAGTATAGATAGTGGGATACCAAGCAGATGGTGTCATCCATGACCGTTGTGAGGGACTTGGATTGGCCTGGCTTTGTGACTCCTCTGTCTCAGGCGAATGTTGGTTGAAGGCTACCAGAGGCCAACACGTGCAGCACGGCCAGCAGCTTTGTCTGAGGTGGGATGTTGGTTGTCCGCTGTGTTGGTACCGTTAGCCTGTGGGCAATGGTGGTCAGGATGAGGAGGAGGGTTGTCCCTTTGAGCATGTAGTGGGCAATGACCTTCTCTGGTGTTGGGTCTGTGAGGTTGGTGCATTTTTGGAGGGTTGCTCTGTTTGTCTGCGCTGCCTCAGTGTTGGTCTGGGGGGGGGCGGTGGGTGTCCGGGGGGTTGGGGGTGGTCCTGGGTGTGGTGGGGGTGGGTGTTGTGGGGCTGTTGGGACTCCGAGCTGCATGATCAGTAGCTCCATGGCATCTGTTGGTCTTCAGGTGTGGCTCTGGGGCTGGGCTACCTTTTGTGCTGCAGGCTGCCGTCCAACTTTACACCAGGTCAGAGCAGGTGTTAATTTCCTGCTGCTAACGCGCCTTAGTGCCTGTTTTGGGTTTGTATCGCCGATCTGGCTGGTCGTTGAGAATGTTGCGGGTACTCTGCATCTCATTAGCGATAGTTTCCGGGGTCATCTGTGGCGATGTTTTTTGCGGCTGCTATCGCGGGTAAACTGGTGTTATGGGCCGTTAATACCAGCTTGTGAATGGGGCAATAAGTTTATCACGACTTACAACCTAATATATCACCTAAGGTATGGCAAGACCACTTTCAGTCTCTATACAAATTACCGCAGGATGACCCGACAAGCTCCACTCTTACGTCCTGTCCAGTTGGGACTGGGGAGTTGTTTACGGTGGGCGAGGTACGAGCGGCTGTAGTTGGCCTGGCATCTGGAAAGGCACCAGGCTTGGATGGCATGCCTGGTGATCTATTCAAGCAGGAACCGGATGTCTGGGCGCCCTACTTCACGATCCTTTTCAATGCTATCCTGGAAGGTATGGCTATACCGGGTACTTGGCTGGGCGCAGAGATTGTCCCAATCTTTAAAAAGGGTTCTCCTCTGCTCCCAGCCAACTACAGACCTATTAGCCTTATTGATGTGCCACAAAAGATCTTTGGCAGACTTATGTTAAATCGCCTCCAGGACTGGATCGAGGTGAATGCGATCATGAGCCCATACCAGGCAGGGTTCCAAAGGGGTATTTCGACTACTGATCAAATCTTCCGTTTGAATCTCATCTACTGGAAGACGGTGCTGTTCGAGGGCGGCAGTTTATACACGGTTTTCGTGGATTTACGTGCCGCCTTTGACCTAGCCCTCAGGGACAAATTGTGGGCTGTCTTACTGGACCTTGAGGTTCCCGTGGACATCCTAACAATTCTGAGGAGACTGCATCAGGGAAACTTTGCCAGGGTAAGATGTGGCAGGGGGGGCTCTCTCTCGGATGCCTTCCCCGTTGACAGGGGGGTCAGGCAGGGTTGTGTCCTTGCACCCACCCTTTTCTGCCTCTTTGTCAACGGGGTTATAAGTTATCTCAATGAGTTGAGTAACATCGACGCCCCTAAGCTTGACGGCAGCAGGGTCCCCGCAATCATGTTTGCGGATGACACCCTGCTGCTTTCTAAATCCTCCATGGGCTTGCAGCGGGTTTTGGATGGGTTTACGCGTTTTTGTGTGGACCGCGGATTGGAGATCAATGCTGGAAAAACTAAGTATATGATCTTCAACCCGCCCCCCAAAACCCGCGTATCTCCCCTCATAGGGACTTCAAGACTAGAGCGGGTTTATACGTTTGAATATTTGAGGGTAGTAATCAATCAGTCCATGTCGTGGGACCCCCACAAAACCAAGGCAACAAGCATCCTAGAACCGGTTTCGGGGTTTCACCCCTCTTCAGCCAGGATAGCTTGATTCCAGTGGCACGGAGAGCACGGGACTCACGTCTGAGCATACCCGTCCCACTCGGGGTGACAAATGCAAAAACAACAGTTGATGGACAGAATGCAGAACAATGTCATACATTCACCCCAGTACAGAGATCTGGGCCTAAATTCATCGTTTTTTTGCTCACCATGCCACCCCAGTTTAGACCTGGCCATATGCAAATCAGCCTTGACCCTGTGCCTCATGGGAACAGTTCAGCCCGAACTGCCAAGCCAGGTCCTCCCTGGACCGGAAACAAGCATCCTAGGACCGGTTTCGGGGTTTCACCCCTCTTCAGCCAGGATAGCTTGATTCCAGTGGCATGGAGAGCATGGGACTCACGTCTGAGCATACCCGTCCCACTCGGGTTGACAAATGCAAAAACAAAAGTTGATGGACAGAATGCAGAACAATGTCATACATTCACCGCAGTACATTTGTCACCCCGAGGGGGACGGGTATGCTCAGACGTGAGTCCCGTGCTCTCCATACCACTGGAATCAAGCTATCCTGGCTGAAGAGGGGTGAAACCCCGAAACCGGTCCTAGGATGCTTGGTTCCAGTCCAGGGAGGACCTGGCTTGGCAGTTCGGGCTGGACTGTTCCCATGAGGCACAGGGTCAAGACTGATTTGCATATGGCTGGGTTCAAACTGGAATGGCATGGTGAGCAAAAAAACGATGGATTTAGGCCCAGGTCTCTGTACTGGGATGAATGTATGACATTGTTCTGCATTCTGTCCATCAACTGTTGTTTTTGTATTTTGTTGTATGTCATTGTTGTTTTTCCCCTTCTCCCAGACCTGGGAGTATTTATAGGGGGTGCCTTTTCAAAGAAAAAAGGGTTATTATACATACATAAGGAAGTTTTCCACAAAGAACTTGCAAAAGGTTGTTGGTTTCTCTCATCATATTCACCTTAAGCACAATGCCATTCCAGTAAAGCTCAAACTTAGACGAGTGTTCCATAATTTGTTAGGAATTAATTATCCATCATGCTTAAGGACTTGTGTACTGAAGGTGTGATTGAACCTGTCAATTCTCCAAAATTGGGTTCCTCCAATTGCTTTGGTAAGAAAGAAAATGGGCAATTTAAGGTTGTGTATCGACCTTTGATCAGTTACGAAACAAATCCTAGTAGATTGTTTTACATTACCACTCCTTGAAGAACTATTAGATATGCTGGGAGATGCCAAGTTTTTTTCTACAACTGATTCAAAGTCTGCATATCACCAGATTGCTTTAGTAGAAGACTCTTGTCACATCACTAGTTTCATTACTCGTGATGAGGCATTTCAATACACCAGGATGCTTTTCAGTCTTGCCTCTGTCAAATCGATGTTTAAAAAATGTATATATTGTTTGAAGACATTGATTGGGTGGTGGCATTTCAGAACGGGATCCTGATGTATGCTAATTTCCTGGAAAACCATTACAAACGTCTTGATTGGGTCTTGACTGTACTCAGAGATAAAGGTATGACAAGTCAATGAGAATTTTTTTCATTTTTAATATGAGAAGTAGAGTATCTTGGCCCTGTATTTCAAGCAAATGGATAGCTACAAAAATCAATTTGCTAATAGCTATTCAAGTTCCTGAGAACAAGGATCAACTTAGCTCCTTCCTTGAATAGTACTTAAATGTGTAAAATGTTTTTGTAAGATTCTTGCTCAAGAAAGGAACTAAATATACTTGGGGATGGATCAAAAGGATATGTTTGCAAACTTGAAATGAGAGATCATTAACACATTTGCATTGTCTTCGTTCTGCCAAGAATATTGTTATGGTTCATACCAGTTTGTTGGTGTAAGAGCTATTCTGAGCCAGGTAAAGGAAGGTTTGAAACACACCATTGCTTTTGTGTCCAGACCTTTAACACTGGGGGAGAGCAACTATTCTATCACTGAGAGTGATGAATTCAGATGTGCATTGTGTGTTAAATAAGTTAACATATAATTCTGGGGTAAACTTTATCAATTAAGGAAGGATCATAAACCCTTAGATGCTTTGCTTGCCAACAATGGTGTGGGCAAAGCCTCTTCTAGGTTTCGTAGATTATTATCTAAATTACATGAATATAATTGTACAGTTTTTTTAATATTCCAGGAGTACATAATGTTAAGGCGGACTGTATGGTGTAGTAAGTTAATTTAACTCTGAAGATTGTGTAATAGCATCAGTGGTTGATGTAAATTAATCTATCAATCAAGTGTTAGGTAAAAATGAGTCCGAATCCGTTAAGGATGAAGTTTTGAACAAAGATAAGTGTTACATTGCTGATGGATGGCCAACTGAAAATCTTTGTCACAAGATTTATAAGTGTTTTGGAATGGTAGAGTTAATTTGTATATCGGAGGTGATATTGTGATGAAGGGGAAGTGTTATGTTGTGTCAGTCAACATTCATTCTCGCATTATTTCTCTTGCTTAAAGCATGTTGGAGAATCTGGTGAGATTAAACAACTAGAGAGCTGTTTTGGTGGCCTTTCATCCTGTCAGACATTAGAACATTTGTTAAAGGCTGTTTCTGTATCAAATTCTGACAAAGTTCTGAAAACTCACAAAATTTAACATGTTAGTGGGGAGTTTTTTGAAGAATCGTGGAAAGATTTAGCTATGGATTTGTTGAGTCCATACAAGGCATTGTCCCAAGTAAATTGTATACGCTAGTTATTATCGATTAATATTCTAAGTGGGCCAAATTAAAATGGATATATAAACCCAATACTGATGAAGTTATAAATTTATTAATTGTGTGTTTTAAAAGAGAAGAGATTGCAGATTCTATCACTTTAGGCAAAGGTGCCCAGTTTACATCTTTCAAATTGCAGAACAGTTTTTGAATCTTGGAATCAAACATTTATTCCCGAAATATGAATGGTTTGGTGAAGAGATTCAATAAAATACTAGTCGACGGGGATCAACTTGCTATCAAAGCTCACTTAGATGTGAAAAAATGCATTTCAGATTTTATATGCTAATACAATTGTACTCCACATAACCCTGGTGGTTTCTGTCCTTTTGTTTTGTTGAATAGAAGGAAACCAAGAAATGGTTTGAATCCGATCAGGCTTAGTGAAAATTTGTCTGTGGTTTCTTCAGAAGAATTTTCTTTAAAGGCAAAAGAAAATGCATTGTTCAAACAACTAATTTTGTGTAAGCATCAGGAGAATGTGTCTGTGGGCACAAATCAGAGCAGTTTACAGGAGGGAGATTGGGCAAAAGTAAAGCTTTCTTTGTATGTAACTAAATGTTCTTCCAAATGTTCTAAAAGTGTTTAAGATTGTTCTGCTTTGGCATTATTTAATAATGTTTACAGGTCTAAACTTGCCAAAGATGAAAAATATGTTTGACAAAATCAAGATTGCATTAGCCCATCTTTTTCTCAAGAACTGCTAATTCTTCAAGTCATTCAGATAATTCTGAAGATAACATGATGTCTCACATTTTACACAATCATCTCTTGTTAGAGACTGCTCTTAAAGATCTTCAAGGGTAAAAAGATTTCCTAAAAGGTTTGAAGATCTTTAGCGTATTAACTTGTTTATTGTAAAAGTTTAACGAATTTAGGTATGAATTTACATTTCTGCTTTGATTAAGGGGAGATGGTGTGAGGTAACCATTTTCCTGCTTTCAACCTGCATGTTTTTCAAATTTATTTAGAATGTCAATTCACCATTGTTTCTACCTTCTCATTGTTAGAGCTAGTTGCTGTTTACTTTGTGTTCTAGATTTGATTCGGCTAATTTCTTTTCTTGACTGCATTAAGCTTCTATGTGTGGGTGCTCTTAGTAAAGTACAGTTTCACCTGGCTTTACTCCTATGTACTTACCACAGTGGACTTTATCTTGTCTCTTCAAGTCATGAACAGTGAAAAATTACAGTGCTGACACATTATAGAGAAAGCTTCCTATGCTGCTGGATATGGGCAACCAACCACCCATTCTAGAATAATTTTGGCATACAACTGCACCTACACAGAAACAAACAGACACACACAGGAAAACACCTATCATCAAAGTATTATGCAATAACTAAGGGCCCGATTTATATTTTAGAGGTTGGACTCCCTCCAAAAGGGACATGGTGTAAATTACTCCGTCGCCCTGGCGAGGTCCTGACGACCAAATTTAGAAATGTCCATTGGGCCAACGGCCATTTCGAGCGTTCACAAGAACCATTGTCAAGGCGGTTCCTGTGAATACATTGTAGCTCTGACGTACGGCAAAATGTTTTTTTGGTTTTTTAAAAATTATTTTTATTGTCAAGAAGAAGTACAGTCAAACAGGAAAATACAATACAATAAAATAAAAGGTGGGAATTCGCCTGAAATATCACAACCATATATGCATATGATAATCAATAAGCTATAAACATACATTTAGAGGGAAAAAATGTATAAGCAAACATACAAATATCTAAGGGATCACTCAAAAATAAACAAAAAGGAATCAAATCACCAAATTAGCTTTACGGCTCTTCCAACTTGCCCCATATAGACCTATACTTTCGCAAGGCTTGAATACCCCTTACTTTAGCAAGCGCTTTTTCCCTTTCCCCCGTTTCTTTAACAATTAGCCACCATTCCATCTCAGTGGGGGTTTGGGAGAGATCCACGCTCTAGCAATCGCCTGCCGAGCAGCAACCAGCATAATTGCCAATATAGAACTATATCGACCACTGTCTTCCTTGTAACCTACCATCTTTTCAGTTGTCGAAAGTATGAAGTCGCCCCCACGTCTAAGTTTAATTGCTGCTGATATCCTGTCCCAAAAAAGACTTAATGCGGGACACGTAGCAAACATGTGAATGATGCCGGCCGCATATAGTCCACATTTAGGGCAATTATGGCGTGACTCACCAAGAATCCCTTCCGCTCCCACCCCTCCTTGAGACCATCTAACAATCCTCTCCAGGGTGTAGTAAAGTAAACAAAGTGTCCGAAATTGCTGAAGTAGTAAGTTCACTGAGTGTACAGAGCGGGCGATAGTATCAAAGGCTATCTTCACATTTTCTATAACAAGATCTTCAAGGGTAAAAAGATTTCCTAAAAGGTTTGAAGATCTTTAGCGTATTAACTTGTTTATTGTAAAAGTTTAACGAATTTAGGTATGAATTTACATTTCTGCTTTGATTAAGGGGAGATGGTGTGAGGTAACCATTTTCCTGCTTTCAACCTGCATGTTTTTCAAATTTATTTAGAATGTCAATTCACCATTGTTTCTACCTTCTCATTGTTAGAGCTAGTTGCTGTTTACTTTGTGTTCTAGATTTGATTCGGCTAATTTCTTTTCTTGACTGCATTAAGCTTCTATGTGTGGGTGCTCTTAGTAAAGTACAGTTTCACCTGGCTTTACTCCTATGTACTTACCACAGTGGACTTTATCTTGTCTCTTCAAGTCATGAACAGTGAAAAATTACAGTGCTGACACATTATAGAGAAAGCTTCCTATGCTGCTGGATATGGGCAACCAACCACCCATTCTAGAATAATTTTGGCATACAACTGCACCTACACAGAAACAAACAGACACACACAGGAAAACACCTATCATCAAAGTATTATGCAATAACTAAGGGCCCGATTTATATTTTAGAGGTTGGACTCCTTCCAAACGGGACATGGTGTAAATTACTCCGTCGCCCTGGCGAGGTCCTGACGACCAAATTTAGAAATGTCCATTGGGCCAACGGCCATTTCGAGCGTTCACAAGAACCATTGTCAAGGCGGTTCCTGTGAATACATTGTAGCTCTGACGTACGGCAAAATGTTTTTTTGGTTTTTTAAAAATTATTTTTATTGTCAAGAAGTACAGTCAAACAGGAAAATACAATACAATAAAATAAAAGGTGGGAATTCGCCTGAAATATCACAACCATATATGCATATGATAATCAATAAGCTATAAACATACATTTAGAGGGAAAAAATGTATAAGCAAACATACAAATATCTAAGGGATCACTCAAAAATAAACAAAAAGGAATCAAATCACCAAATTAGCTTTACGGCTCTTCCAACTTGCCCCATATAGACCTATACTTTCGCAAGGCTTGAATACCCCTTACTTTAGCAAGCGCTTTTTCCCTTTCCCCCGTTTCTTTAACAATTAGCCACCATTCCATCTCAGTGGGGGTTTGGGAGAGATCCACGCTCTAGCAATCGCCTGCCGAGCAGCAACCAGCATAATTGCCAATATAGAACTATATCGACCACTGTCTTCCTTGTAACCTACCATCTTTTCAGTTGTCGAAAGTATGAAGTCGCCCCCACGTCTAAGTTTAATTGCTGCTGATATCCTGTCCCAAAAAAGACTTAATGCGGGACACGTAGCAAACATGTGAATGATGCCGGCCGCATATAGTCCACATTTAGGGCAATTATGGCGTGACTCACCAAGAATCCCTTCCGCTCCCACCCCTCCTTGAGACCATCTAACAATCCTCTCCAGGGTGTAGTAAAGTAAACAAAGTGTCCGAAATTGCTGAAGTAGTAAGTTCACTGAGTGTACAGAGCGGGCGATAGTATCAAAGGCTATCTTCACATTTTCTATAACAATATTTTCCCCCAAAATCTCGCTCCATCTGGAGATTAGTTTCTCACAGCCCTCTGCTCTAGGCTGGGAGAGAATTTGATATGCCTTACTAATGATAGCCCGCCGGCTCTGGACGTACAGACACTCCTACATATCTGAGCCAATAACACTCCGAACTGCTACATAATCCCTGATCTGTATATATTTAAAAAATAACCATTGAGGAATATCAAACATTAGCTGGAGATTCTCAAATGTCTTAAAGCCATTGCAATCATATAATTGTCCGAGACAATACACCCCGCAGCTAGCCCATTGACGGGCAGTAGCAGCCTGAAAAATATCTGACAGCATTGGGTTTCCCCATAGGGGAAGTTCACTATGTAAAAGAGATAAAGAGACTCTAGTTTTTATGCTCTGCCAGATATATGCACAGTCTCTAATGGTCTTAAACCGTACATGTTTAAAATAATTAGGATCATTGATTCGATATAAAACATCTGACTCTCTGACCCAAGAACCAACCAATGCCAGTAATCCGTTTGCTTGGGGTTCAGGAGGCTGCATAAACGGCCAGCGAACGCAGCCCAAAAATAAAGTTTGAAGTCAGGGAGGTCTAAAACGCCCTGATTATATGGGAGCTTCATTAACCCAATTGCACGCCTTGATTTTTTATAGCCCCAAATGAAGTTACTCAGGACCCCATTTAACTTTCTGAAAAACAAGTTAGGAATTCGTAGAGGGATTGACCTAAATAGATACAAGAATTTAGGAAGTATCTTCATTTTTATGACTTTGCATCTGCCTAAAATACTTAATGGGAGCTTATGCCACTGCTTCAGTTGTTTAGTAACAGTGGCTAATAAAGACTCATAATTTAACGAATGGGTGAGTTCTAGCCTAGGCAAAATTCGTAACCCCAGATAATTAGCCATCGAGCAAGCCCCTTTGACCGGTACTTCCAGCTGAAAATTAAGAAGGGCTTGGGTTTTATTGCTGTTAGCTTATAGCCAGAGAAAAGTACAAACCTCCTTGCCTCCCTATTAATGTCCTCTATAGCCTCCCTTGGTTCCTCAGAAAAAATAGCAATATCGTCTGCAAATGCCATGAGTTTCAAGAGGCGTTGACCAATATTCAGCGGACGAATCGAATTATTGACCAGCAGTGCCAGAATAAAGGGCTCTATATAGAGAGCAAAAAGAAGAGGAGAAAGGGGAGAGCCCTGTCTTGTGCCGCAAAGGATGAGAAAAGGAGTAGTTTGAACATTAGAATATAGTAGTCTGGCCATAGGGTTAAAATACCTGGCTTCAACCAGCTTCCGAAATCTTTCCTTAACCCCAAATGCGATAAGTGTTGCCCAAAGATATTCCCAGGCCACCCGGTTAAATGCTTTTTCTGCATCCAATAAGACCATACCCAGATTAATTTTTAACTTCCCAGCAGCATCAAAAGCAGCTATTGCCATGTTGATATGGGCGGTGGTGTCTCTACCGTGAATAAACCTATGCTGCTGGGAAGAAACCAGGCTGGCCATCATTGGAGTTAACCGGGTGGCCAGTATCTTAGCAAACACCTTGGCATCTGCATTTATTAAAGAAATTGGGCGGTACGATGCCTGTTCCTCTGGAGGTTTATCTTTTTTTTTTAAATTAAATGATATTGGCTATATTCCTTGAATCTGGAACCCGCCCAGTAACCCCAATTTGAAAAATTTCATCTCGGAGGACCGGAGCCAAGAGGTTTTTACAACACGTACACCACCCTCGTCTTTAATAGCCTTAATCTTAGTTTTGAGACGGCTATCCATGAGCTGATGTTCTAAAACTTTCCCTATCCTATCCCCATACTCATATTGCAGTGTCTTATGCTTAATAAAACAAGCCGCTACTTTTTCTTTTAACAACCTATTTATCGCAGCCCTATGCTCCAGGAGAGAACCATACAAAGAATCTTGGTCAATCTTACGCAATCGAACGGCCTCAGCAGGTTGAAGCTCACAGGTAATAAGCCTTAGATAGGCTTCCTTGGTTTGTTTCTCCCGTTCTCTATTTTGTTGCCAAACAAACTGTGAGTGACTCCCCGAATAAATGCTTTCATAGCATCCCATACCACACACGGCGGTGCAGACCATATATTATCTTTCAGATATTCTGATATTTTTTCCGAAATAAAAACCAAATATTCAGAGTCCGTAACCAGATAGCGCCAATCCCTCCGCAACTGAGGAACAATCGTCATTGCTCCTTTCAGTAATATAAAAGATATCTCTTCCAACAAGAAATATGTACAGGGTAGAGTGGAAGTGCTGAGTGGAAATGGACGGAGGCTTCTTGCAAAGATATGGAAAATAACCCTCCATCAGAATCAGTAGAATCAATTGGTACTGGGTTTTCTCGTCTGTTAGAGAGATACCACTTGTCCCCAGATCTAGGTGCTGTGCACAAGCATGAAAGGGGGTAGGGAAGAAGAGGCCACCATGTACCCTTTTTCACCATCCATGGCCTTAAAGGGTTGTTGCTGTGACTTAGTTTGACAATGCGGATTGACGCTGATTACTGTATGCTCTAAAATGTGTATTTTGCTGGTTACAATTTTCAGGATGACAAGGCAAACCCAGGGAACACGCAGTCAATCAATTCTCCTTGAATTTTTCATGAGAGGAGCACACCTTTCCCCCAAACAATCTTTGGCCTTCAATGGGCAAGGAAGTCATCTGAGAAACTGGTAGTCTCCATCCAAGTTCACTCCTAAAGCTCCACCTTAAAAATGTCATGCAGTGCCTAGGAGGTGGATGCATGTAATCTGCAGGAACACTCATCCATTTTAAACCGTATTTCTCATAATGGCAGTAAAAAAGTGACTGGTGCTGTAGAGGAGTTTAGGGTAATTTGTTCTATTTTCAACTATACAATTAGGATTAACAAGTTCCTCAGGTAGGCACCAATTTCCAAAGGAATATGGCCAACAATTCATAATCTTTCCTTTTCTACTTACTCCACCAAAGTTCATGACGCCACAATGCCAACTGGATTCTCCGATGATGTTACCATAATGTTGATAGCAAGTAGGTTAAAAGCCCAGTAAAACCCATAAAAGTCCAGCCAAATTCCTAAAAGGCCAGACAAATTCCCATTCTGACTAAGCAGGAATCAAGGTGGATGAAGAAGAAATTTCTTGGAAAGGTGAAATGACCACCCTTAAGAGCCAGTCATCGCATACTTGAGCACACTGATGAATGGACAGTTGGTGAACATATAATTGTGAATGTGTATAGCCCTTCTGATGCATGATTACAACACTCTCTATAAACGGTGCCAGGTATTATAAAGCAGGATGGGTGTAGCAGAATCTCTAGTATTTAAGAGAGTGCTGTGGCCAACAGGATGGGCAGTCACACCCATTACTTCCCTCTGATATATTAAAATGGTAACAATGTGGTTGAATCCATAGCACTTTAGGGGAAATTCGTTTGTGTCAAACATGTAAAGGCTACACACCTTAAGGACACACTGGGACAAGGTCTATGAATCCCAAAGTGACACTTGTGGCCAACATTGGTCTTTGTCCCATCAACCTATGGACTGTAGGCCCCAACTGGGTCGGGAAAAACAGCATATACTAACCTGCATGAGTAACCCCACAAATACATCTAAAGACACCGTTTGAATACTTGAAATATACCTTTATTGTGTATATATGACTTGTGTGGCATCACAGACACCAGTGCTTTCTGCTTAACCCAAATATACTTGTATTTATGAAAATTAGTTATACGCTCCTATTAAAGTCCACCAGTTCTCTCTTTTCATGGTATCAAACACTCACGTTTTATCGCCAGCAGGGTGTTCCCGTGACAACATGCCACCGACACGACCACGTAGGGGTAGTTCTCCTCCACTTGCACAGGCCTCGGTATGCCAGAATCCTCGTCCTTGCGTCCCAAGCGTCCCCTGGCACCCTTTCCCCAAGTGTACACCTCACCATCTGTTAAAAAAGTGGCCAGAAGATGAATGCAGCACCTCAAAGTATTCATAGGCTCAAAGACAATGGAAGAGCCGTTTCCCCACTCTTTTCTACCCGCTGCTCTTATTAAAGAAGCTTAATTAAAGAAATATTTTACTGAAGGCTTACTTTGGCGTCAATAGGATTCCTGCAGATCCTAAACATCTTCTCAATAAGAATTCACCCAGAGTTTAATTTGTAAAACAATAAGTGCCGGGGCTCATCAGGAGGCATCTGGCACCCGCCAATTTCTCCGTTAGCGCTGCCTAAAACAGAACCAACTGCCAGCCATGAAAGTGGGAAAGGGTGTGGCGTAATGGGCAGAGCTGCAGACTTCGGAGCTGAGGAACCAGGTTCGAGTCTCGGCATCGGCTCAAGACCCTGTGATTCTGGGCAAATCACATAATCTCCCCGTAAATGAATGAATGTGTCCTTCACTGTTACTCATTAAAAGCATCAGTGTTGATTAAGTGCCGGTGCGGAGCACTGGAATCCACCGGTTCAAATTAAGCACCAAATTCATCCCTCTTATCCAGGTTTGCATAGTTCTGTCCAAAGTAAGGCACCCCCACCCCATCACAATTACATATGAGGCTCTGAGTCTGAGGCACTACATCCGGCCACCTCACCTGCTCCGATGGCTACGGTGAAGGCATCTCCACATGCCACCATGGTGAGCTTTGCACCTTGCATCCCAGTGACCAGGTAGGGGGCACGGCTGTTGCGACGGCTGCTAGTGCCCAACTGGCCATGCTGGTTACTTCCAAATGTGTAACACTGTCCGGACACTGAGGACATAGGAGAGTACAAAGGGAATGAGGAGAAAAGTGCAGACTAAAAAGCAGACATTAAAAACAACTTGCCAGCGACTGAAAAGCGGAGAGGTGTGTCTAGTGCAGCAGATTCTTTCTGGACCTAGCACTGGAGAACAGAATAAGATCCAAATAGAACTAATATAACACCATATTGGTGAGCTTCCCTGTAATCTATTGCATGCTTGCTTTTCAGAAAGATCTAAAACTGTCCCTATTCAAGTTTAAGTTTATTAATGATGTGTAGGTTAAGCCTAATTAGCAAAGTAAAACACTTAAAGATAAAACATACAAGGGTCCTGGCCTTAGGTACAAGACTGGATCAAAGGCAAAGGCCTGGCCGAAGGACATTTGGGGTTCACTGGTCACTTATCTTGCACCAGAGATAGCCAATGATGACTCACTAGTGACGGAGAATGAAACTACAGATCAAAATAAATGGGGAGAAATGCGGGACAATGTAAGACTGTAGGAGAATGACAACATTGTGGTAAATAATTTAATTACCGGGACTTAATTTGATGCGGAAAATCTATAATAATAGCTCAGTAAAATAAGAGGCAGAATCCGTGGTATTAGAGGTTCAGAACGGGCTTTATTCCTATACAAAGGAACATAATTCGAATTATGGGCCTTCTATTCCATCACCACGAGAGTTCAGGAAGGAAGGAACATATATTATTGACAGATAAGTAGTTTTATAGAAAATACATTACAATGAAACAGATGCAAGAGGCGTAACAGTTGAAAACAGAGATAAAAAGCATACATGCGTAACTAAAATGGGTGTAACTAGGCGTAACTAAAGAACGTCATTAGATGTGATGTCATAAATGGGTGGTTCCATGAAAGAATTTCGCAATGTCAGCAAAAATACTTGGCAGAGATGCGCGCGCAGCAGCATGACGTGTGATTGACGTGCAACTAGAGGGTGAAAGGGACTTGACATTTAGCTCTACATGTGGAGACAGAAGTCTGGGGTTATGTCAACCTAATCCCAAATCATATCTAATATCCTATGTTTAAAGAACTGTGTTATCCAAGAAGAGAGGTCTCTTAGGATAGAATCTTATTCTATACTGACTATACTGACTGTTAGTGCGTGTACAAGCGTCTAAGTGTCTACACTAGATGCGAGGGGGTAGGAATATTCCATGGTAACAGGGCTATGAATTACTTGCATGAGGGCAGTGAGGCCTGGCCCTTTGCACGGTAGCTGGAGGAATGTTTACCTAAACTACTAGACAGGAATGCATCGGATGAGGAGCGGAGCAGAGCAGATAATCTTGAAGGTGAAATACAGTTTTTGGCAGGCAGATAGGCCGAGTCAGGCACCGTTAGCCGCGCAGGGAGTAAGACAAAGTTCATGGTCACAGATGCAAGCTCAGACTGGAGCTTTCAGAGGCAGAAGGCAGGAAAAGGCTTAATGGCAGAATCAGGGCCTACTCGCCTGGACTGTAAAATGGGATAAATGAACCATATAAAGCCGGTGGCCTTTCATACTTAGGAATAGAATATCCGGCCCATTCATGGCGGATCTGAAAGAGGACATGTTGACAGTGGACGCACATGTGTTTGCGTCTTCATAACTGGTACTGGAGGGAACATACATGTACTTGTGATTTATACATGAAACCGTTGGGGTCCAAGATAGGGGACATAACCGACCATAAAAATCCATATTTCCACATTCCCTCCTTGTCCCCTACTTGCCCTTAGGAGATATCAATCTTCATCAATCCATCGATCTGTTCATATAACATCATTTGTTCTTCTTTCTTCTTCCGGGATCTTGAACGAAAACTTGGATGTGGGATACACGAGGTGGCACATAGACCACAAATCGCTGGCCCACATTGTAGACATAAGCAGCAACTGAATAGTATGAGAAAGCCAATACCCAGGCTGACAACACGCCCCAGAACCAACCGGACCAAGTCCAGGTGCCTGGATTCTGGTGTATCTGGCTTACAATCTTATGAAGGCGGGTTATGGCTTTATATACTGACGGCGAATTTTCTGGTATGAAAATGCAACAACTTGATCCGATGACCCTACAAGCTCCGCCCCTATCGGCCAGGATGACGTCAAGGACAAGACGATTTTGAAGCACAACAATCCGCATAGCAGACTGCTCTTCTGTTAAATTGCCTAAGGCGGAAATAGTTTCGTTCACTACTGCTTCAAGGGTTCTGGTTAATCTACGTATCAACTTACTATTAGTGACTGTACCTATATAAGGAAAGAAACCTTTATTGAAATCTGTGTATTTTTCCCATGCTGTTTCAGTGTAATCGACTATTGGGAGATCTCTCTGCTGTCTATTGTGTACTAAATGAGTATTTCTATGATAATCAGGAGGAGCTAGGAAAACAGGTGGTAGAAGGAATGCTATGTAACAGGTACCATCCCAATCTGAAGGTAGGCGTATATATGCGGTCTGGCCACATATAAAGTAGGAATGACGAGAAGCTCTAAATGTAGACTTGCCTTGATCACTGAATTTTATCACAGTGGTGCATTTACTATGGCCCATGTGTATGGAGCCATTCTTTCTTATGCATAGTTCCCCTTTAACTGGGAATACGGACATGGCGGACAAGATTGGTGTAGCTTCAGATTCAACGTTCAGGATCATGAAGTTAAGTGTAAAATTACCTAATCCATATACTTCATTTTCTAGATCAGTTCCTGTTCTTTTGGGAAGTCCCTCCTTGTTAGGGTAGCAGACTTTAAGCAAAACTAAGTTCAGGTTTCCCCATACCCAGTTGTCTTGATAAACTGCTAAGTTTGAATCTAAGGAATTAATTAAACTAAACCATGCTCCACAGGAGCCATTGTGTGTTAACGGATATGGAAAGAGGGGCAAAACTCCCTTATAGTTCTGATAGGGAGGGAGTCGGCCACATATCCAACAATTTGTAGCATTGCTAGTCTGATGGGAATGATGTAACATACTAATAAAAGTGTTGTTGCGCAGCGCAAATCTATATGCCAACTCATGCGGGGGTAATTCACTAAAAGAATGTTCAGCAGTAACATTGTAAACATGTTTAGAAATAGGACAATATATGTGCAACAATATACTTGCAGCGATTATTAAAAGACATAAGAAAAATAAAATTAATAACGTCACTGTGCAATGACTACGCAGTGATTTACAGTACGCATGTTTTTTCAACCTCATTTGATTATTTCTTTCTCTATTCCGGTCCAGAGGATACATGTCAGAGACAAATTCAACCGATTCACCTTGGAGAGGACTTAAACAATCAAATTGTCTGACTGACTGGACCTCAATTTTAGTCTGTATAGTTCTGAGTTTGTTTGCTCAACCAAAGGGAGCTTTGAGTCTGTTTTTGAAGAAACACAGGGTTTAGTCTCTATATCGGATGGTAGTCCATGAAATTTCTTGATATGACTCGAATGTATCCAGCCTTTGCGACCTTCGATCTTCACGGCTGTCCTCGTGGTGAGCAGAACAAGTTGAGGCGATTTCCACCTCGGATCCAGCTGAGTCTTCCGGTCAAAATTCCGCACTAACACCAAGTCCCCGGGAACTACGTCATGGGGTTTCACCTCGGTGTTGTCGGGAAAAGCTGCAGCTACCTGTGAACGACAAGATTGTAGTGCAGACATCAAGGAAGCCAGGTAATCTGTCAGCATATTACAGTCAACGTCAGGTATTTTACGAGGTATAGGCGTCCCCCACATATTTGGTGGTCTACCGAAGATCACCTCATACGGGGATAGCCCTGTTCGAGAATGTGCTACCATTCTCATGTAAAAGAGTGCGACTGGTAAGGCTACTACCCAATCGACACCTTTCTGTCTACATATTTTGGACAATCTAATTTTCAGAGTTTGATTATGTCGTTCCACGAGACCTGCTGCCTCGGGGTGTCGGACACAGTGGAATCTCCATTGATAACCTAACAAAAGTGAAACGTGTTTCATTAGTTCGGATGAGAACGGCTGGCCGTTATCTGAGTAGACAGCACGTGGTAAACCGTACCGTGGGAAGAATTCTCGAACTAACTGTTTGGCAGTAGTCGGGGCAGTGTAATCTGAAACCGGGTATGCTTCTGTCCAACGGGAAAGAGCACAAACAATTACAAGAACGTATTTGAATCCTCGACATCGTTCCATCTGGATATAATCCATCTGGAGGACTTCAAAAGGGTGATCAGGAGGCTGAAATCCACCCTGTTCTACGGGAATGCTTTTACCTGGGTTAAACTGACAACAGATCATACAGGTACGAACTTTTTGTTTAGCTGCTGCTCGTAAATGTTTGTTGAACCAAATGTGTTGAATGCTGTCTAGCATAGCTTTTTCTCCTAGGTGCGCTGGACTATGTATTGTATTAATGATAACTTGGACCATTGAGTCGGGAAGAAACCATATAGATTTTTCCTTCGTCATCCATCCCTGATCAGTTTGGATCCCTCCTAATTCAGTCCATTTCTTTATTTCTTCTGGTGTAGCATGTGTCTGTATGTCAATTATGTCAAGAGCGGGATCCTTAACCGTCATGCAATGTGTTGGTGTCAGAACTATTGTCTTTGTCATGTCAGATGTATGAGTTTTATTCTGAGCAGTCTGTTTAGCTGTTCTGTCAGCTAGATCATTGCCTTGGGAAATGATGTCAGTAACTTTCGTATGAGCTTTACATTTCATAATTGATATTGCAGTGGGTAGATGTATTGCATCTAATAAGGCATGAATGAGGGGTCCGTGCTGAATGTGGGCACCGTGAGAAGTTAAATAACCTCTCTCTCGCCACAGCACGCCGAAGTCATGTACAACTCCGAATGCATAACGCGAATCTGTGTATATGTTGACTTTCTTATTTGTGGCTTGAATACAGGCTTGTGTCAAAGCGATGAGCTCTGCTGCTTGAGCTGACAAGGTATTAATACGATTTGTTTCAATGACTTCAGTGTCTGTTGTGACTGCATACGCGGCCACTAGCTCTCCTGTACTTGTTCTCATACATGAACCATCTACATACAACGTCAGGTCTGGATCTGTCAATGGGACGTCTGTCAAGTCTTGTCTGGGTTTCGTCGTGATAGTAATAACTTCAATACAATCATGTGCTAGTGGGTCTGTTCCGTTTACTGGCAAAAGTGTGGCAGGATTCAATGTACTACAACGTCTGATTTCTATGTGTGGCTGAAACAATGTTAGTTCGTAACCAGTGAGTCTCGCTATAGTCAAGTGTTGTGTTTGCGTGCGGTTCAAGAGAACCTCTACTGCGTGTGGTACTTGTACTGTCAATGGATGTCCTAACACTATGGCATCGCTTTGTCTGATTGCTAAAGCTGTCGCTGCCACTGATTTCAGGCACGCAGGCAGAGCCTGGGCTACGGGATCTAATGTACTAGAAAAATAAGCACATGGTTTGTGTGATCCTGCTTGTTCCTGTGTGAGTACTGACAAGGCAGTACCTTCGCGTTCTGTAACAAAGAGTGTAAACTGTTTACTGTAACATGGTGTTGCTAGGACAGGTGCTTGACATAAAGCTTTCTTTAAACTTTCAAAGGCGTGTGTATGTTCTTGAGTCCAAGGGAGGACAGTCGATGTGGCCGCCTCCTGGGTTGTCAACTGAATAAGTGGTTTTGCTAGAAATGCATACTGAGGGATCCACTGCCTACAATATGAAGTGAGGCCTATAAAAGCCCGCACCTCCTTTTGTGTCTTGGGTACTGACATGTTATCAATTAACTGTATGCGGTCGGGTGTAAGCTGCCTTCCCTCCTTGGACAGCGAGTGACCAAGGTAAACAACTCGCTGGACACAGAATTGCAGCTTAGAAGGGGACACCTTGTGCCCCTTTTCGGCCAAAAAATGTAAAACCGTCAGTGAAGCCTTTTCACATTCAGGTTCGCTTCTAGCGGTGATCAGCAGATCATCGACATATTGAAGCAGGGCAGTGTTGACTGGCATGTGGATACTGTCAAGTTCTCGTTTCAGTGCTTGGCTATAGATGCTGGGGCTTTCTGTGAATCCTTGAGGTGCGCGTGTGAATTTAAAGCTTCGTCCATTTAAACTAAATCCGAACAAGTATTGGCTTTCCGGATCTATTGGGACGCTGAAAAAGGCATTCCCGAGATCAATTACAGTAAAGAATGTTGCTTCGGAATCAATGGCTGTCAGTAATGAAGAAATGTCTGGAACTACGGGGTATTGTGGTACAATACATTTATTTAATTCGCGCAGATCAATAACCAATCGATATACTGGCGGGGCTTTTGGATCAGTTCGTTTAAGAATCGGAATTATCGGGGAATTACATATATTGGAGTCGGTTTCCACAACCACTCCTTGGGTAATAAGCTCGTCAATGATTTGCAGTAAAGCCACTACAGCATCTGGGGGTAACTTGTATTGTCGCATTCGTGGTAGTACCACTCCTGTCTTTAGTGTGACTCGATATGGTGTAATGTTCATGCAACCAACATCTGTAGGGCCTTGTGCCCATAAATGTGTGGGTAAAGTCTGCAGTCGGTGATCCATGTCTCGGGACACATAGTGCCCTTTGAAATCACGTAAAAACAATCTTACTCCTTCCGGAGAACAACATATTATAGCTCCTAGAGCTTTCAATGTTTTTATACCTAACAGGTTTTCTGGACATGATTTAGTAAGCAATAAATCTGTAGTTCGTGTCAAAGGACCAATCGTAAGTGGAAGAGGCTGTGATACTTCGTTAATGATAGGTTTTCCTGAAAAACCAAGGGAAATATTCTGTGAGCCTGAGAGGGGTGCCCCTGGAACTTCACTACGTTTTATGGTTGTTCGGCTTGCCCCTGTATCAAGTAAAAATTTTCTATCCTGGCCTAATAATTCACTGTGTACATAAGGTCCTTCTTGATCTACAGGGACCTCAATAAGGGGTAAGCCAACTTCCCTCTCTAGGCTGTTTCATGAGTATCGTTGATAATCAGGGTAGTCATACTGTGCAGTCTGGTACATTTGTCGTGTCGTTGTTGGTGTGGCAGCAATAGGCTGCGGTGGTGGAGCTGGCATAGACTGTTGCGGAGCTGGCATGGCCTGTGCATGCTGTGGAGCTCCTTGTTGGTTCTGATCCTGTCTAAGTGGTCGTGGTCTTTCTTTTGTATTACCTATGGTGATATTATGTTTTAAAACTGGACAATCGTGTACATAATGACCTGGCTGTTTACAATAGTTGCATGTCCCCTTTACAGAAACTGCTGAAACACTGGACTGTGTCATACCCTTTTTATGACCGTCAGCTGGAACTGTCTGGGAAACTAGCATTTTCATTTTCGTGTCTTTCATGCGTCTTTGTTCATGTTCTTGTTCCTCTCTAATTCTATTGTGATGGTACTGTAGCATTTGTAACATTTGTGACGGAGTGTTACCTTGCCAGGTACTCTCGAATTTCAATACTCTATTCTTAACTTGGGGCAGGGCATTTTCAACTAATTTTGTCACAAACAGATGTGGATAAGATTCGCTACTTGCTTTTATTCCACTATTTATACCAAAACATTTTTCGAATCGGGCATAAAAGTCACTAGTGTCTTCATCTTGCTTTTGTTTACAGGCTGAGATTGCACCCCAGTCTTCCTTTTTCGTAGTTAATAAACGTGGCAGTACCTGTACTAGTAAACCTGGTAGTATTTTGGTCTTCTCCCCAAGTCCTAGACCTGGACCTCGAGCTGTTTCTTCGTTTTCTAATGCTGTCCAATCTATCTTTTGGTCTCCCACCTCCCAATCCTTTTCTTTGAGTTTTTCATAAATGCCCGCAGGCATTAATACCTTTAATATTTTCATAATGTCGGGATAGGTATACTCTCCCATGAGCAACATGTCTTTAATTTCACGGTGGAAACCCGCTGGGTCTTTGTCATGACTGGGTACCACCTTCTTCATTTCTAATAGTTCCATTTTAGATATGGGTGTGTATACAAACACACGTTTAAACTGATTGTCATCACCTTTTATCGGGTGCACTTCGCGTAAGGGATTCTGTCTATCCATATAATACGTCGTTCTTTCCTTGATGGGCAGTGAGACATGTTCGGGGCATACAAAAAGAATGTACTGCTTTCTGGATTCTAGTATTTCTCTAATTAACTCAGTACCTGAACCTCTCCATTTATTCGTGAGTAATTCAGTCAATATATCAGGTAAGGGACCAGGATCGGAGTGTTGGCTTTTATATAATACGAGGAGTTGTTGAATCATGTAGATACCAGCTAAACGCTGTTCATCTGGGTTGAGGTTCAAAAACGTGTGTGCTAGTGTATCATCACTATATTTTCCGGGACTGTCAACCCAGTGAACGACTGACCTGGCTAATTCTTGTTCGTCCATAGAATCGAGTATATGATAACCCCTTCGTTCTCGGAGTAATTTGTCAGCGGCTTGGAACGAATGTTCGGGGGACCTTATATTTATTATTGGGTTTTGGAAGTTTCTGTTATTATCTGGACGTATCGGACGTATCGGATCAGTAAAGCATCTAGTATTATTGCAAGATCTTCCTCTTCCTACATAGGCCATAGTTTCTAACTGTCCTGTGGGCAGTTCTAATTCTTCCTCCTCTTCGGTTTGTTCAGGCTGGTCTACTGCTAATCTTTCTTCGTGTAATCGTTCTACTTCTTTGCGGATCTTTCGGCACATAGCTATTATACTTAATCGTTTATCATGTCTCCCTTCTGATATATTCCGACTCCATGTGGTAAGAATTTGCATTTCTTCCGGATTTACCCCTGGTCGGTCTTGATTTCTGACCACACAATTTATGAGGAAACGTAACAGTTCTCCCTGTATCTCCACTTTCTGGTACTCCATGGCTCTATTAATGCTTTCAGAATCTCGCCCTGACTGGACAAAATGATATATATTTTCTAAATGTGTAGTCATTCCTGGTAGCCTCCCTAAATATATTGCAGCTCGTCGGATACGTAATGATGCCAGCAGCATTTCATCCTTTTTGCCGGGCACAGGATCATATCTACAATCTATTAGAAGTTCCTTAAGCGTGTCGGGAGTTACTAGTTTTGGCGTACGTTGGTGAGCTAATTCTTGAAAGGAAAGTTTATTTACTCTGGGTGGCGTGGAAAAAATGTTTGTTGTACCTCCTGTAGCACCGCCTGGGGTGCTGGGTGTGAAAGGATTCGTTGAACGTGATATAGCAACCATAGGTGTGGGTACAGCTGTAGAAACAGATGTGCTTGCCGGAACTTGTGTCGGAATTTGTTGTTGCGGAGGTACAGACGGAAGGTCTTGGCGTTGAACCCCCTCGGCAGGCGGTCTATGTGGTGCAGCATTAGCATACTCAGGAGCTGCGTCGTCTAAATAAGAGGAAAGGAAAACGTCTTCTGCGGTTCTGGGATGCCCTTTGGGATGTGATTTTATCGGAAACAACGGAGGTGGCAAGTCTTTTGGTATCTCCAGAGTAGCCTTAGGTAACCCTTCGGCCAGAAGAGGATACATACCATTCATAAGGGCATTTCTTTGTCTGTCGACTTGTTCTGCTTTTACTCGAGTACCTTCTTCAATTAATAGATTTTCTCGGACTCTATTTGAATTCTCCTTACTCTTCTC